>NC_069499.1:44401164-44773664 GCF_027579735.1 Bombina bombina | reverse complement strand
CCCCAGAACCAAATTCAAACTCCAAGGAGGAGAAATTGACTTAATAACAGGTTTTATACGAACCAAAGCTTGTACAAAACAATGAATATCAGGAAGAATAGCAATCCTTCTGTGAAAAAGAACAGAAAGAGCAGAGATTTGTCCTTTCAAGAAACTTGCAGACAAACCTTTATCCAAACCATCCTGAAGAAACTGAAAAATTCTCGGAATTCTAAAAGAATGCCAGGAAAAATGATGAGAAAGACACCAAGAAATGTAAGTCTTCCAGACTCGATAATATATCATCCTAGATACAGATCTACGAGCCTGTAACATAGTATTAATCACAGAGTCAGAGAAACCTCTTTGACTAAGAATCAAGCGTTCAATCTCCATACCTTTAAATTTAAGGATTTGAGATCCTGATGGTAAAAAAGGACCTTGTGACAGAAGGTCTGGTCTTAACGGAAGAGTCCACGGTTGGCAAGAAGCCATGTTGACAAGATCCGTATACCAAAACCTGTGAGACCATGCTGGAGCCACCAGCAGAAAAAATGAGCATTCCTTCAGAATCTTGGAGATTACTCTTGGAAGAAGAACTAGAGGCGGAAAGATATAGGCAGGATGATACTTCCAAGGAAGTGACAATGCATCCACTGCTTCCGCCTGAGGATCCCTGGATCTGGACAGATACCAGGGAAGTTTCTTGTTTAGATGAGAAGCCATCAGATCTATTTCTGGAAGTCCCCACATTTGAACAATCTGAAGAAACACCTCTGGGTGAAGAGACCACTCGCCCGGATGTAACGTTTGGCAATACCTGGGATATGAACCGCAGAGATTAGACAGGAGCTGGATTCCGCCCATACCAGTATTCAAGATACTTCTTTCATAGCCAGAGGACTGTGAGTTCCTTCTTGATGATTGATATATGCCACAGTTGTGACATTGTCTGTCTGAAAACAAATGAATGATTCTCTCTTTAGAAGAGGCCATGACTGAAGAGCTTCTGAAAATTGCACGGAGTTCCAAAATATTGATTGGTAATCTCACCTCCTGAGATTTCCCAAACCCCTTGTGCTGTCAGAAACCCCCATAAAGCTCCCCAACCTGTCAGACTTGCATCTGTGGAGATCACAGTCCAGGTTGGAAGAAAAAAAGAAGCCCCCTGAACTAAACGATGGTGGTCTGTACCACGTCAGAGGGTGTCGAACAATCAGTTTTAAAGATATTAAATGAGATATCTTTGTATAATCCCGGCACCACTGGTTCAGCATACAGAGCTGAAGAGGTCGCATGTGAAAATGAGCAAAGGGGAACACGTTCAATGCAGCAGTCATAAGAACCTAGAATTTCCATGCATAAGGCTACCGAAGGGAATGATTGAGACTGAAGGTTTCGATAAGCTGAAACTAATTTCAGACGTCTCCTGTCTAACAGAGACAGAGTCATGGACACTGAATCTATCCGGAAATCTAAAAAAGGTTACTCTTGTCTGAGGAATCAACAAACTTTTTGGTTAATTGATCCTCCAACCATGTTCTTGAAGAAAACAACACTCATAAAAAGCTGGAAAGGATCTTTCCATTGAAAATGAGCAAAGGGAATTGAATCCAATGCTGTTACAACTTCTATGCATATATAGCAACTGAAGGAAATAATAGAGACTAAAGGTACCGACAGACGGAACCCAATACAAAATGTCCCTTGTCTGATAGAGACAAAGATAGTGACATAAACCATCTGGAAACCTAAAAAAAGGTGACCCTTGCGTGAGGAATCAAGAGCTTTTGAAAAAAGATCCTCTAACTATGTCCTGAAGAGCAAGTGAAACATATGAGAATCCGCATCCGCAAATAATCTGAATGAAAACAGCAAAATGAAGAATACGCATTTATTGTATCTAAAGAAAACAAATAATGCTATCAATGACCACAAAAAGGCAGAATAGTTTGAATAAAACTCCAAAACCCAGTTCCTAGAAAAGGGACTGGAATAAATACCCCAGAAGATTCCAGGTCTGAGCAGCGCTTGAACCCCATGGGTACCCAGCCATGCCTCAACAGTATCCAAAATATATAGGACAGAAACACACTGAAAGAAAGTGTTAGCCTTACTGGAATAAAATCAAAGAAATTTCAAAGAAGTCTTAAGCTGCCCCTTACCAGCCAAGCTGGAATACGGCACATGCATCGCAACATTAGGGAGCTAATTTCGAACCCCAATTAAAAAACATGTTACTTGGGAAAGAACTCAGGATTCGTTCCTTAATAAGAACAACCAAACTAGTATAAGCTTAAAGTTTTAGTCTTAGAACTCAATCTTGAAGCCCATAGTAACAGTTAAGAATTGAATCCAATTATAATTGATTATCTTAGAACAAAAGAAATATGAATTTTTTTTTTTTTTTTTTTTTTTTTTTTTTTTTAAATCACAGAATTCTTCTAGCTAAAATAGCTAAAGACATAGATTAACCCTCATTTGCAAATATATTCAATAAAATGAAGACACAAATGAAATCATTAGCATGATAGTCCAGAAGCATTTTCAGCCCCCGCGAGCCTAATAGCCCACAGGGAAAAAGTCAAATTTTAAGGTAAGAAAAAAATTGATTAATTCATATGCATTATCCCAAATATGAAACTGACTGTCTGAAATAAGGAATGTTGAACATCCTGAGTCAAGGCAAATAAATGTTTGAACACATATATTTAGAACTTTATATAAAAGTGCCCAACCATAGCTTAGAGTGTCACAGAAAATAAGACTTACTTACCCCAGGACACTCATCTACAAGCAGTAGAAAGCCAAACCAGTACTGAAACGAGAATCAGTAGAGGTAATGGTATATATAAGAGTATATCGTCGATCTGAAAAGGGAGGTAAGAGATGAATCTCTACGACCGATAACAGAGAACCTATGAAATAGACCCCGTAGAAGGAGATCATTGAATTCAAATAGGCAATACTCTCCTCACATCCCTCTGACATTCACTGCACGCTGAGAGGAAAACCGGGCTCCAACCTGCTGCGGAGCGCATATCAACGTAGAATCTAGCACAAACTTACTTCAACACCTCCATAGGAGGCAAAGTTTGTAAAACTGATTTGTGGGTGTGGTGAGGGGTGTATTTATAGGCATTTTGAGGTTTGGGAAACTTTGCCCCTCCTGGTAGGAATGTATATCCCATACGTCACTAGCTCATGGACTCTTGCTAATTACATGAAAGAAATATATATGTGTGTGTGTATGTGTATATATATATATATATATAAATATATATATATATATGTGTGTGTGTGTGTATGTGTATATATATATATATGTGTGTGTGCGTGTGTATGTGTACAGTATATACATATATATAGATATATATATATATATATATATATATATATATATATGTGTGTGTGTATGTGTACAGTATATATATATATATATATATATATATATATATATATATATACAGTATATATAAATATTGCTCATTAGCTATGATTTGGGAGAGGTGCTATACAAATGAGGGGGAGCCCTGCTTCTGATTAAGAATAAAATCAGCAATTTAAACAACTGTACTGAAACATTCCCCAATCTCTACAGTGTATTTAGCACAAATTCTGCTTGGGTAATAAGAGGTAGTAAGGGTGGGTTGTCCTTAAAAAAAGCTTTGTGTATACTATTACAGGGATACCCAACTTCCTATCACATGAGAGCTGTATTATTTTAGAAGCCACTTATACTCATTTATAACTATTAAAGGGACAGTAAACACCTTGAAATGTGTATGTAATTCAGCTCTAGATATTAAGGATTTTCTAATTGTGAGACCTTGAAATGCACCCTGCTGACTTCTCAAGGCTAACCCTACTACATATATTTCCCTAAGTCAGTGCTTTCCAAACTGTGTGCCATGACACATTAGTCGGTAGCAGTGTGTAGGTGTGTCCCAGCTTCAACACAAACTTTTTTTTACATTTTATATTTGGTTTCCGACTTTTCGCTTGCCTGCTACGCATATCATGTGGTTGACACGTGATTAATACCTAGTGAGTCACAGATCATCTTAACCTATTGGCGCAGCTCAGCCGGAACTGAAACTAGTCTTATTGGCACCACATTGGCTCCTGACTGCTCGTGTGATCTCCTCAATTGGCTCCTGACTGCATGCATAGTCAGTGATTGGGACAGCAGTGTGTTTGCAGCGCGGGCAGTAGTCAGTCGGACTCGCAGAGCTCTGAGGGCGGCAGCTTAAAGTGAATATCAAGTTTGATGTATCAGTGTCCGTTTTTTAAAAATCCTATTAAAAAACAGGGGCACTTTCATTCATCAAACTTTACATTTCACTTGTTTTGTTAAAATACTTACCTTTTCATCTTGAAAGCCAATCCAGCAATTCCCCCTCCTGCCGCTCGTCACTTCATATGTCAGCAATGACGAATACGGCATCCCAGGGGAATCATTGCCTGAGGCAATGCCATGATTGGAGGAAGCCGGATTAGTCATTTTTGACATATGAAGAGGCTTGCGACGGGCGGGGGAAGAGCTGGAGCGGCTTTCAAGATTAAAAGGTAAGTATTTTAACAAAACGAGTGAAATGTAAAGTTTGATGAATGAAAGTGCCCCTGCTTTTAATAGGATTTTTAAAAACCGGGCACTGATACATCAAACTTGACTTTTACTTTAAATGCTGAGCTGAAGTCAGAAGTCAAAGTGTTCAATGTTCTTCCTATCACAAATTCTTTGTAATCTAGGGAAGGGATTCATTCAGTTGCTCTTCTGGCTTTTGGAGTTTTGGGGAGATTTGTTGGCTTGCACCCCTTGGGGAGAGGGAAATATGGTAAGCCACAGGACAGAACATAATAATGTGGTGCATTTATCCTGATCTGGCACTGACTGCAGTGCAAGGAGACATTGCTTCTTCTTTAACACATACAACTGACATAAGTAAGCAGCTGACGTCTATAAATGACAAGAACTGCTGCTAAGACGGCAGAATACTTTACTTTCATACACACTGCCAATAGTTATGTAGGAAACATATCTTGTGTCTAACACGGAATGCCACATTTAACAGTTTAAGGCAGCTTAAGCTTATTTGATGATGATGGTTTATTTAAAGCTGTGTTCCATTTTAAAGGGACATGAACCCCAATATTTTTCTTTCGTGATTCAGATAGAATATGTAATTTTAAAGCAACTTTCCCATTTACATCTTTTATTAATTTTGCTTCATTCTCATTGGCATCCTTTGATGAAAGCAGTAATGCACTACTGGGAGCTAGCTGAACATACTGGGTGAGCCAATGACAAAAGGCAGCTACCAGTCAGCAGCTAGCTCCCAGTAGTGCATTGCTGCTCCTGGTCTTGATATATGGATAGGAAGTGGAAGCTTAAAAATGTTTGATGATGAAATGCGAGTGTTTATCTAATATTCCACCAAATATTCAGAAACTGTGTTCATCCCATTAAAATAGTAAGTAGCTATTGGTGTTCTTAAACTTTTTTTTATTTCTTGCACATACGTACTGTTACTTGTAAATACATTTCGTTATTATATAACGTATGTATGTGTCTATATCTTTTAAAAAAAGTTAGTTTAACCTCCTGTTTGCTAGTAAAACTGAATTACTGTGTCGTGAAATAATATAGGTTTAAAAAGTGGGTCACCAACATAAAAAGTTTGGAAAGCTCTGCTCTAATTGATAAGAACTGCAGAACAATGTATTAATCGCTAACATTATGACCAGTGCTAGCCTTGTTGTCTGCAGACTCAAACCTGGCTTGGCTGTTCCAAACAAGGAAAATAGTGGGAGGAGTTTAGCTATAGAAAAAAAAGTGCAGTAAAAAAAAAGGATAATTTGTTAAGAAAAACTAAGCAAACATTTTGATCCTGCTTTTTCCCAGGGGCTGCAAAAAAAAAGCCTGAATAAAAAAATTGATATAGAGCACTGGTTTTCAAACCTGTCCTCAGACCTACCTAATAGGCAAGGCTTTGTAGGGGAAATAATCTGCTGATTAGTAAGCATTGTTATTGTACCCGCTCTCATCCAGGGTAATCCCAAAACCTGGCCTGCTGGGGAGGCCTGAGGACAAGTTTAAAACCCTGTGATATAGAGTATATGATTTTACATAGACTTTGGCTTCTTCAATTTGAGTGGCAATTTTATAATAATATAGAAACACTGGAAGTTATCAATTTTCACATTGGAGATTTATTTATGTTATGATTCAACTTATTGCCAGTTGATCTTTAACGTATAACCTTTTGTCAATATATTGATTTATTCTGTGTCTTTATTAAAGATAATACATTGAATTTAAAATAAATATAAATAAATATATATATATAGAATTAAAGGGATATGAAATCCAAAAAAGATGCTGCTCTGAGTATTCGGACAGACATCGCTGCAATTCAACCCGATCTGATTGGCCGCAAATCTGCAGGGGGCGACGTTGCACCAGCAGATCACAAGAGCTGCTGGTGCAATGCTGAATGCGGAGAGCGTATTGCTCTCCGCATTCAGCGAGGTCTGTCGGACATGATCCGCAATGTCGGTTCATGTCCAACAGGCCTTTCATAAATAGGCCCCCTAGTATAAAATTTGCATTGATTTTCTGTGTTGAAGATATACCTAGGTAGGCATCTGGAGCACATGGCAGGAAGAATGGATAACATTCTTGCAAAACTGTTGCATTATAATGCACCAGAAATGGGCTAGTTCCTAAGCATGCAATCCTGCTTTCCAACAACCAAGAGAACGAAGAACAACAGATGATAGAAGTAAACTAGAAAGTTGTTTAAAACTGCATGCTCTAACTGAATCATGAAAGAAACATTTTGGGTTTTGTGTCCCTTTAAGTAAAAGAACAATCATAAAAATGTATAGACACCTCAGAGGTAGCAAATAAAAAAACATAATTTATGTAAGAACTTACCTGATAAATTCATTTCTTTCATATTAGCAAGAGTCCATGAGCTAGTGACGTATGGGATATACATTCCTACCAGGAGGGGCAAAGTTTCCCAAACCTCAAAATGCCTATAAATACACCCCTCACCACACCCACAAATCAGTTTAACGCATAGCCAAGAAGTGGGGTGATAAGAAAAAAGTGCGAAAGCATAAAAAATAAGGAATTGGAATAATTGTGCTTTATACAAAAAAATCATAACCACCACAAAAAAGGGTGGGCCTCATGGACTCTTGCTAATATGAAAGAAATGAATTTATCAGGTAAGTTCTTACATAAATTATGTTTTCTTTCATGTAATTAGCAAGAGTCCATGAGCTAGTGACGTATGGGATAATGACTACCCAAGATGTGGATCTTCCACGCAAGAGTCACTAGAGAGGGAGGGATAAAATAAAGACAGCCAATTCCGCTGAAAATAATCCACACCCAAAATAAAGTTTAAATCTTATAATGAAAAAAAAACTGAAATTATAAGCAGAAGAATCAAACTGAAACAGCTGCCTCAAGTACTTTTCTACCAAAAACTGATTCAGAAGAAGAAAACACATCAAAATGGTAGAATTTAGTAAAAGTATGCAAAGAAGACCAAGTTGCTGCTTTGCAAATCTGATCAACCGAAGCTTCATTCCTAAACGCCCAGGAAGTAGAAACTGACCTAGTAGAATGAGCTGTAATCCTTTGAGGCAGAGATTTACCCGACTCGACATAGGCATGATGAATTAAAGATTTTAACCAAGATGCCAAAGAAATGGCAGAGGCCTTCTGGCCTTTCCTAGAACCGGAAAAGATAACAAATAGACTAGAAGTCTTTCGGAAATTCTTAGTAGCTTCAACATAATATTTCAAAGCTCTAACTACATCCAAAGAATGCAATGATTTTTCCTTAGAATTCTTAGGATTAGGACATAATGAAGGAACCACAATTTCTCTACTAATGTTGTTAGAATTCACAACCTTAGGTAAAAATTTAAAAGAAGTTCGCAATACCGCCTTATCCTGATGAAAAATCAGAAAAGGAGACTCACAAGAAAGAGCAGATAATTCAGAAACTCTTCTAGCAGAAGAGATGGCCAAAAGAAACAAAACTTTCCAAGAAAGTAATTTAATGTCCAATGAATGCATAGGTTCAAACGGAGGAGCTTGAAGAGCCCCCAGAACCAAATTCAAACTCCAAGGAGGAGAAATTGACTTAATGACAGGTTTTATACGAACCAAAGCTTGTACAAAACAATGAATATCAGGAAGACTAGCAATCTTTCTGTGGAAAAGAACAGAAAGAGCAGAGATTTGTCCTTTCAAGGAACTTGCAGACAAACCTTTATCCAAACCATCCTGAAGAAACTGTAAAATTCTCGGAATTCTAAAAGAATGCCAGGAAAAATGATGAGAAAGACACCAAGAAATGTAAGTCTTCCAGCCTCTATAATATATCTTCCTAGATACAGATTTACGAGCCTGTAACATAGTATTAATCACAGAGTCAGAGAAACCTCTTTGACTAAGAATCAAGCGTTCAATCTCCATACCTTTAAATTTAAGGATTTGAGATCCTGATGGAAACAAGGACCTTGCGACAGAAGGTCTGGTCTTAATGGAAGAGTCCACGGTTGGCAAGAGGCCATCCGGACAAGATCCGCATACCAAAACCTGTGAGGCCATGCTGGAACCACCAGCAGAACAAACGAGCATTCCTTCAGAATCTTGGAGATTACTCTTGGAAGAAGAACTAGAGGCGGAAAGATATAGGCAGGATGATACTTCCAAGGAAGTGACAATGCATCCACTGATTCCGCTTGAGGATCCCTGGATCTGGACAGATACCTGGGAAGTTTCTTGTTTAGATGAGAAGCCATCAGATCTATTTCTGGAAGTCCCCACATTTGAACAATCTGAAGAAATACCTCTGGGTGAAGAGACCATTCGCCCGGATGTAACGTTTGGCGACTGAGATAATCCGCTTCCCAATTGTCTATACCTGGGATATGAACCGCAGAAACTAGACAGGAGCTGGATTCCACCCATACCAGTATCCGAGATACTTCTTTCATAGCCAGAGGACTGTGAGTCCCGCCTTGATGATTGATGTATGCCACAGTTGTGACATTGTCTGTCTGAAAACAAATTAACGATTCTCTCTTTAGAAGAGGCCATGACTGAAGAGCTCTGAAAATTGCACGGAGTTCCAAAATATTGATTGGTAATCTCACCTCCTGAGATTCCAAAACCCCTTGTGCTGTCAGAGACCCCCAAACAGCTCCCCAACCTGTCAGACTTGCATCTGTTGAAATTACAGTCCAGGTCGGAAGAACAAAAGAAGCCCCCTGAACTAAACGATGGTGATCTGTCCACCACGTCAGAGAGTGTCGTACAATCGGTTTTAAAGATATTGCTTGAGATATCTTTGTGTAATCCCTGCACCACTGGTTCAGCATACAGAGCTGAAGAGGTCGCATGTGAAAACGAGCAAAGGGGATCGCGTCCGATGCAGCAGTCATAAGACCTAGAATTTCCATGCATAAGGCTACCGAAGGGAATGATTGTGATTGAAGGTTTCGACAAGCTGAAATCAATTTTAGACGTCTCTCGTCTGTCAAAGATAGAGTCATGGACGCTGAATCTATCTGGAAACCTAAAAAGGTTACCCTTGTCTGAGGAATCAATGAACTTTTTGGTAAATTGATCCTCCAACCATGATCTTGAAGAAACAACACAAGTCGATTCGTATGAGATTCTGCTAAATGTGAAGACTGAGCAAGTACCAAGATATCGTCCAAATAAGGAAATACCACAATACCCTGTTCTCTGATTACAGACAGAAGGGCACCGAGAACCTTTGTAAAAATTCTTGGAGCTGTTGCTAGGCCAAACGGCAGAGCCACAAACTGGTAATGCTTGTCTAGGAAAGAGAATCTCACAAACTCATAGTGATCTGGATAAATCGGAATATGCAGATATGCATCCTGTAAATCTATTGTGGACATATAATGCCATTGCTTAACAAAAGGCAGGATAGTCCTTATAGTTACCATTTTGAATGTTGGTATCCTTACATAACGATTCAATATTTTTAGATCCAGAACTGGTCGGAAGGAATTCTCCTTCTTTGGTACAATGAAGAGATTTGAATAAAACCCCAGCCCCTGTTCCAGAACTGGAACTGGCATAATTACTCCAGCCAACTCTAGATCTGAAACACATTTCAGAAATGCTTGAGCCTTCGCTGAATTTACTGGGACACGGGAAAGAAAAAATCTCTTTGCAGGAGGCCTTATCTTGAAGCCAATTCTGTACCCTTCTGAAACAATGTTTTGAATCCAAAGATTGTGAATTGAATTGATCCAAATTTCTTTGAAAAATCGTAATCTGCCCCCTACCAGCTGGGCTGGAATGAGGGCCGCACCTTCATGTGGACTTGGGAGCTGGCTTTGGTTTTATAAAAGGCTTGGATTTATTCCAGACTGGAGATGGTTTCCAAACTGATACCGCTCCTGTGGGTGAAGGATCAGGCTTTTGTTCCTTATTGTGACGAAAGGAACGAAAACGATTATTAGATCTAAATTTACCTTTAGATTTTTTATCCTGTGGTAAAAAAGTTCCTTTCCCTACAGTAACAGTTGAGATAATAGAATCCAACTGAGAACCAAATAATTTATTACCCTGGAAAGAAAGGGAAAGCAAAGTTGACTGTCATGATTCCACCTTAATTCCATCTGTCCACCTTAATACTTACCCTATAAATGGCTATCAGCAACACCTGTTTGTTGCTTGATTATTGAAGTCGTGTACCAGAAGGATATCTTCATTCACACGTTCTTATCCTAACCAAGCCATTTCAGTATAACCTGAATTACCTGCTGATTGTCTAACTTCTCTTCTAACAGAATTGCAGTATTACTTTGTTCTGTTTCTAGTCTACGGATTTCCAACTTCCTCTTGCCCTATCACTGGAACTTCCTACGTCATCTGTCTCCGACTCTCAGAGTTCTGACCAAACTTTCAGACGCTGATCCGGAATCTATGCGGCACACGCTTCCCTGCAGATTCTCAGCTATGTCTCTGTCATAGTGCCAGACGCCGCTCCGGTTGAATCACCGCACACGCTTCCCTGCTGTTCTGCTCCGCTTATCTCAGCACTCTCAGAGTTAGTACGCTGTACTCCGGACTACCCCACTAAGTAAGTGCTACAACTAGAAAACTCTTTGATGTTATCTCTCCTCAAAGACTGTTTGTAATATTAACGGAACTGACTAGTTACTTTATTTATCTTCTTCCATACTTAATTCCTGTTTTCTCATACGCTCAGTGGAATCATAATATCCTAGAGGAATAATTTTATGTGATTCTTTCTCTCTGTGTTATATTCGAATTATCATCACATCCACTACTATTCAATTACTAATATTACTTTTGCTAATTCCTTCTGCTTCACTCATCCAAGTTATATGATCTGAATGAAAGGAATCAGCTACAAATTTATTATATATACTTGACATTGGTTCATGATAGAATAATCAAGCCATATATATCTAAACTTATTTTTTAACTCTGAGCTATGGATCCAGCAGCTATGGCTAATGAAATAACCAGTCTAAACCAGAAAGTAGAGATATTAGCCCAGGGTTTAACAGAGTTGAAAAATGAAAATAATACACTGAAGCGAATCATGAATGATTTTATCACGCAAAAGACTGCTGAACACCCTGAACCAAAGATTAACCCACCATGTGTATTCACAGGTGTACGCACTCGTTTTCGCAAGTTTCGCAACGCCTGTTTATTGATGTTTTCCATGAAACCTAAAACATATTACTCAGATAGAGTAAAAGTGTGCACAGTGATCTCTTATTTAAGTGGTGAACCCAGGTTGTGGGCAGATAAATACTTTGAAATAATGATCCCATTTTGGGATCTTTGGAAGATTTCTTTAAAGCAATGGCCCTACTGTATGAAGATCGCAACACCCAGATCACTGCTGAGAACAACCTGAGAACACTAAAGCAGGGTAAAAGACCCGTCGAAGACTACGTCGCAGAGTTCCAGTTATGGGCCACGGAGTCTCAGTGGAACTCAGTCTCCCTACGTAATCAGTTCCACCTGGGACGGTCTGAACATTTAAAAGATGAGCTTTCACGAATCAAGTTTCCTGACACCCTAGAGTCACTCATAAAGATCTCTATCTCTATGGATAGGAGATACAGGGAACGTCGGGCAGAAAAAGTATCATCTGAAATATATCCAAAGAAGTATCATGCACCTCAAATAGAGAAATCATCTACAAGTCCTGTTCCCATGGAAATTGGAACAATAAAAGGTCCACTAACAAACGAGGAAAAACAACGACGAAGAAACTTAAACCTATGTATGTATTGTGGGAACAAGGACCACACAGTATCTACTTGTTCAATTCTGATGCGCCAAAAGAGGGGTAAGATTCTGATCGTTAACCCACAAATAAATACCAAAGTGATGTCACACTTAACCATTTCATTGTCTTTGCAGTGGGATCAACATCATCTCAGGAATGAGGCAATGGTCGATTCAGGGGCATTCGGCATGTTTATGGATCAATCTTATGGTTCTGTATATAAAATACCTAGTGTGTTAAAGCAATTCCCTGTGCATGTCAAAGTTATTGATGGATCCACTCATTTAAAAGGTCCAATAACACACCACACCATACCGCTACTCATCACATCAGGTAATGGACATATCGAATACATCACATTCGACATATTACCTAACTCAATACACCCCGTTATTTTAGGGTTCCCCTGCTTACAGAAACATAATCCAAGCATAGATTGGGTTACAAACACTATACAGTATTCCTCTAAGTACTGCACTACAACTTGTTACCCTAATCTTTCTTTGAACCACATATAAACTCAAATACCCACAGAATACACCGAATTTTCAGACGTATTTAACCTTAAAGAGGCAGAAAATTTACCACCTCATAGGCCATTTGATTGCCCAATAGACACTAAGCCTAACACCACCATCCCTTTTGGTAAGATATATCCTATGTCTAAAAAGGAGTTACAATATCTTAGAGAATACCTCGACGAAAATCTTAGAAAAGGGTTTATCTCCACCTCTACTTCCCCAGCAGCCGCTGGAATGTTTTTTGTGACCAATAAGGATGGCACTTTACGCCCAATTATCGACTACAGGGGTTTAAATGCTATCATGGTGAAAAACAGATATCCACTTCCACTGATCCCCGAACTCCTAGAAAGATTAACAGATGCTCGAATCTTTACAAAACTAGATTTAAAGGGGGCATATAATCTTATACGCATGAGAAAGGGAGATGAGTGGAAGACAGCATTTAAGACACGTTATGGCTTATTTCAGTACAACGTTATGCCATTCGGCTTAACAAATGCTCCAGCAACTTTTCAATTTTTTATTAATGAGATATTTAAGGATTTGTTAGACAGCTGCGTAGTGATATATTTAGATGACATTTTAATTTACTCAAAAACCATGACAGACCATATCAAACATGTAATATGGGTCCTAACTAGGTTAAGAGAGCATCACTTATATGCCAAGTCGGAGAAATGTCAATTCCATGTAAAGACAATCAAATTCCTGGGTTATATCATCTCCCCAAGTGGCATAGCAATGGATCCAGATAAAGTAAAAGCTGTTTTGGAATGGCCCACACCTACCAGTTTAAAGTCCCTTCAAAAATTTCTAGGATTCTCCAACTTCTACAGAAGATTCATACAAGGATATTCCTCCATTGTTCAACCCCTGACTAAACTAACAGGAAAAAACAGATTTTGCTGGACGAACGAAGCCAAAGAAGCTTTCGAACACCTGAAAAAATGTTTTACGTCAGCTCCAATTTTACAGCTTCCAGATCCAGATGCAGATTACACACTTGAAGTAGACACCTCAAATATTGGTGTAGGGGCTATACTATCTCAACAGCGCGTTGGATCACAAGTTCGCCACCCCGTTGCTTTTTATTCACGACTTCTAACACCTGCAGAAAGGAATTATTCAGTTGGAGATCTTGAACTTTTGGCAATATAGGTTGCCATGGAGCACTGGAGGCATATTCTTGAAGGTACACTCAAACCCTTTTTGGTTTTGACTGACCACAAGAACCTACAATATCTAAAGAAAAACAAAACGTTATCTTCACGACAGGTCCCCTGGTCATTATTTTTGGATCGATTTAACTTTCTGATACATTATAGACCGGGAACCAAAAATATTCAAGCAGATTCCTTATCCAGAACCTTCCAAAGTATTCCAGAACAGGAAGAAGCACAAAATATCATTCCTTCTTACAAATTCCTAGCCTCTATTACATCATTCCATTCCGATCTTCTAACTGCTCAACAAAAAGACTCTAATATCCCCTTGATATGTACCAAAGAATTGAAGACCGGTTTATTTCACTATGATAAACTGTTGTATGTGCCACCAACACTAAGAACAGTGTTACTCCATCACTACCATGATATTCCTTTATCAGGACATCTTGGTATTACCAAAACCCTTGAATTGTTACATAGAGAATACTGGTGGCCAAAGATGAAACAAGATGTATGTAACCATATCACAAACGGTCAAGTTTGCTCCCGAAACAAACGAATACCTCATAAACCATTCGGATTGTTAACTCCTCTACCCATACCTGACACACCCTGGCAAATGATAGCAATGGACTTCATTGTAGAGCTGCCACCATCGAGGAATTACACTTGTATCTTAGTGGTTGTTGATCATCTCACCCGTATGGGACATTTCATACCCCTGAAGAAAATACCCACGGCTACTACCACAGCTAGCTTATTCATCGCTCACATAGTTAAGTTACATGGCTTACCTCTTTCGATTGTAACAGATAGGGGAACTCAATTCACCTCTAGATTTTGGAGGGAATTGTGTCGTCTAATGAAGATCTCCCCCAGATTCACAACAGCCTTTCACCCACAATCGAATGGTTTAACAGAACGTCTTAACCAAACACTAGAACAGTACCTCAGGTGCTACATTTCGCAGGTCCAAGATGATTGGTCTGACTGGCTTCCTATGGCTGAGTTCGCCTACAACAATTCGATCAATACCTCAACTAAAATGTCATCATTCTATGCCTCATATGGTTATCATCTGAGAACAATACCAACCGCTAGCACCACCTCTTCTTCACCATACGCTGTTGAATACTTTACTGAATTAAAAAGTTCTTTAACTCTTTTGAAAAAACATTTGGAAATTGCAAAAAGCAAACAAAAACTTTACTATGACAAGAAACATACGCTCCCTCCTTTGTACAAACCAGGTGATCGAGTATGGTTATCTACTAAGAATCTGAAATTGAAGGTCCCCTGCAAAAAATTGGCTAACCAATTTATTGGTCCATTCAGAATAAAGAAAGTCCTCAACCCAAACGCAGTTGTTCTACATTTACCGGGAAATCTGAGAATCCATCTTTCCATGTGTCACTCTTGAAACCCTATTCTGGACCTTTGGTTCCACAGCCTGGGGAAGATGGCCTCGATGCTACTGTATGTGCTGACCAGTCTGAGTTCGAAGTTGAGGAGATCTTAGATTCCCGCAACCGTTGGAGACGGGTGGAATACCTGGTTCGTGGGACTGGATATGGTCCCGAAGAGGATTCCTGGATACCTTTGCGTGATATTCACGCTCCTGATCTGCTACGTGAGTTCCATCTTCGTAACCCTACAAAACCGGGTTCTGTGGACCCGGGAGGGTCTCCTTGAGAGGGGGGATCTGTCATGATTCCACCTTAATTCCATCTGTCCACCTTAATACTTACCCTATAAATGGCTATCAGCAACACCTGTTTGTTGCTTGATTATTGAAGTCGTGTACCAGAAGGATATCTTCATTCACACGTTCTTATCCTAACCAAGCCATTTCAGTATAACCTGAATTACCTGCTGATTGTCTAACTTCTCTTCTAACAGAATTGCAGTATTACTTTGTTCTGTTTCTAGCCTACGGATTTCCAACTTCCTCTTGCCCTATCACTGGAACTTCCTACGTCATCTGTCTCCGACTCTCAGAGTCCTGACCAAACTTTCAGACGCTGATCCAGAATCTATGCGGCACACGCTTCCCTGCAGATTCTCAGCTGTGTCTCTGTCATAGTGCCAGACGCCGCTCCGGTTGAATCACCGCACACGCTTCCCTGCTGTTCAGCTCCGCTTATCTCAGCACTCTAGTACGCTGTACTCTGGACTACCCCACTAAGTAAGTGCTACAACTAGAAAACTCTTTGATGTTATCTCTCCTCAAAGACTGTTTGTAATATTAACGGAACTGACTAGTTACTTTATTTATCTTTTTCCATACTTAATTCCTGTTTTCTCATACGCTCAGTGGAATTATAATATCCTAGAGGAATAATTTTATGTGATTCTTTCTCTCTGTGTTATATTCGAATTATCGTCACATCCACTACTATTCAATTACTAATATTAATTTTGCTAATTCCTTCTGCTTCACTCATCCAAGTTATATGATCTGAATGAAAGGAATCAGCTATAAATTTATTATATATACTTGACATTGGTTCATGATATTGACTTAGAAGACATATCAGCATTCCAAGTTTTAAGCCATAAAGCTCTTCTAGCTAAAATAGCTAGAGACATATACCTGACATCAACCGTAATGATATCAAAGATAGCATCACAAATAAAATTATTAGCATGTTGAAGAAGATTAACAATGCAATGAGAATTATGATCTGTTACTTGTTGCGCTAAAGCTTCTAACCAAAAAGTTGAAGCTGCAGCAACATCCGCTAAAGATATAGCAGGCCTAAGAAGATTACCTGAACATAAGTAAGCTTTTCTTAGAAAGGATTCAATCTTCCTATCTAAAGGATCCTTAAAGGAAGTACTATCTGCCGTAGGAATAGTAGTACGTTTAGCAAGAGTAGAGACAGCCCCATCAACTTTAGGGATTTTGTCCCAAAATTCTAATCTGTCCAATGGCACAGGATATAATTGCTTAAAACGTTTCGAAGGAGTAAATGAATTACCCAAATTATTCCATTCCCTGGAGATTACTTCAGAAATAGCATCAGGGACAGGAAAAACTTCTGGAATAACTACAGGAGATTTAAAAAACCTTATTTAAATGTTTAGATTTAGTATCAAGAGGACCAGAATCCTCTATTTCTAATGCAATTAAGACTTCTTTAAGTAAAGAACGAATAAATTCCATTTTGAATAAATATGAAGATTTATCAGTATCAACCTCTGAGACAGAATCCTCTGAACCAGAGGAACCATTATCAGAATCAGAATGATGATGTTCATTTAAAAATTCATCTGAAAAATGAGAAGTTTTAAAAGACCTTTTACGTTTACTAGAAGGAGGAATAACAGACATAGCCTTCTTAATGGATTTAGAAGCAAAATCTCTTATGTTAACAGGAACACTCTGAGTATTAGATGTTGATGGAACAGCAACAGGTAATGTAACATTACTAAAGGAAATATTATCTGCATTAACAAGTTTGTCATGACATTCATTACAAACAACAGCTGGAGGAATAGATACCACAAGTTTACAGCAGATACACTTAACTTTGGTAGATCCAGCACCAGGCAGCGTTTTTCCAGAAGTATCTTCTGACTCAGTGTCAATCTGGGACATCTTGCAATATGTAATAGAAAAAACAACATATAAAGCAAAATTGATCAAATACTCTCCTCACATCCCTCTGACATTCACTGCACGCTGAGAGGAAAACCGGGCTCCAACCTGCTGCAGAGCCCATATCAACGTAGAATCTAGCACAAACTTACTTCACCACCTCCATAGGAGGCAAAGTTTGTAAAAACTGATTTGTGGGTGTGGTGAGGGGTGTATTTATAGGCATTTTGAGGTTTGGGAAACTTTGCCCCTCCTGGTAGGAATGTATATCCCATACGTCACTAGCTCATGGACTCTTGCTAATTACATGAAAGAAAAGGTGTTTGACTTGTCCTTTTACACACGCTGTATATGGGCCAGGGGCGGACTGATAAGCCGGGCAAATAGGACCTGGACCGACTTGACCCCTACAAAAGCTATCCTATACACCGACTAAGTTTACAGCGCTGTGGAATCTGTTGACGCTCTACAAATACCTGATAATAATAATAATTTAGTGGGGGCCCTTGTGTCTGGATGTGGGGTTTGTTGCTCGGGGGCCCTAGAGTGAGGGGGGTCCTGTCAAGGCCCAAGGGTCTGTTGTGGTGAGGACCATGGAGTGTGGGGTCTGGCCCTGGAGGTTGGGGTCCCTGTCTCTGACCCTTGAAGTTGGGGGGCCTGGTGGGGGCAGGGAGGTTTCCATGTTCCTTTTCATACATTTGGGTCAGTGTGAGACAGTGGGGGCCCTTCCCTAATTTTTGCCCAGGGCCCCGATTGGTCTCAGTCCGCCCCTATGGGCCCCTTTATGTAAAAAATAAAGCTTCCATTGATCACTCCCACATGATGATTCAACATCATTCTGGGATTGCAAGTTTTCCATGAGAATTAATATTTTTTTATATGTGAAGATATATTCAGGGTTATATGATGATCCAAATTTACACACTAATGTAAAAGTTTATAGCTTGATAAATATATGGATCACTGGAGTTTTAAATGTTAGTTTCCTTTTAAATCAGTGATATAGTTTGTCATTTGTATGACTAAGTGGAAGAGAGTTTGTAAAAATAAAGTAAAACCTAATCTACCCATTGCCCTAAAAAATGCATTTAAATGGGCAATGCCCTTAAAAACATAATTTATGTAAGAACTTACCTGATAAATTCATTTCTTTCATATTGGCAAGAGTCCATGAGCTAGTGACATATGGGATATACAATCCTACCAGGAGGGGCAAAGTTTCCCAAACCTCAAAATGCCTATAAATACACCCCTCACCACACCCACAATTCAGTTTAACGAATAGCCAAGCAGTGGGGTGATAAAGAAAGGAGTAGAAAGCATCAACAAGGAAATTTGGAAATAATTGTGCTTTATACAAAAAATCATAACCACCATAAAAAGGGTGGGCCTCATGGACTCTTGCCAATATGAAAGAAATGAATTTATCAGGTAAGTTCTTACATAAATTATGTTTTCTTTCATGTAATTGGCAAGAGTCCATGAGCTAGTCACATATGGCATATCAATACCCAAGATGTGGAGTCTTCCACTCAAGAGTCACTAGAGAGGGAGGGAATAAAACAAAAACAGCCATAATTCGATGAGAAAATAATCCACAACCCAAAAATAAGTTTATTTTCACTTTTGAAAGAAAAAAACTTAAATCAAAAAGCAGAAGAATCAAACTGAAAAAGCTGCCTGAAGAACTTTTCTACCAAAAACTGCTTCCGAAGAAGCAAATACATCAAAATGGTAGAATTTAGTAAATGTATGCAAAGAGGACCAAGTGGCTGCTTTGCAAATCTGATCAACTGAAGCCTCATTCTTAAAAGCCCATGAAGTGGAGACTGATCTAGTAGAATGAGCTGTAATTCTCTGAGGTGGGGTTTGACCCGACTCCAAATAAGCTTGATGAATCAAAAGTTTCAACCAAGAAGCCAAGGAAACAGCAGAAGCTTTCTGACCTTTCCTAAAACCAGAAAATAAAACAAATAGACTAGAAGTCTTCCTGAAATTTTTAGTAGCTTCCACATAATATTTCAAAGCTCTTACCACATCCAAAGAATGTAAGGATCTCTCCAAAGAATTCTTAGGATTAGGACATAAAGAAGGGACAACAATTTCTCTACTAATGTTGTTAGAATTCACAACCTTAGGTAAGAATTGAAAAGAAGTCCGCAAAACTGCCTTATCCTGATGAAAAATCAGAAAAGGAGACTCACAAGAAAGAGCAGATAGCTCAGAAACTCTTCTAGCAGAAGAGATAGCCAAAAGGAACAACACTTTCCAAGAAAGTAGTTTAATGTCCAACAAATGCATAGGCTCAAATGGAGGAGCCTGTAAAGCCCTCAGAACTAAATTAAGACTCCAAGGAGGAGAAATTGACTTAATGACAGGCTTAATACAAACTAAAGCCTGTACAAAACAGTGTATATCAGGAAGTATAGCAATCGTTCTGTGAAATAAAACAGAAAGAGCAGAGATTTGTCCTTTCAAGGAACTTGCAGACAAACCCTTATCCAGACCATCCTGAAGAAACTGCAAAATTCTAGGAATTCTAAAAGAATGCCAGGAGAATTTATGAGAAGAACACCATGAAATGTAAGTCTTCCAAACTCTATAATAAATCTTACTAGAGACAGATTTACGAGCTTGTAACATAGTATTAATCACTGAATCAGAGAAACCTCTATGACTTAGAACTAAGCGTTCAATTTCCATACCTTCAAATTTAATGATTTGAGATCCTGATGGAAAAACGGACCTTGAGACAGTAGGTCCGGCCGTAACGGAAGTGGCCAAGGCGGGCAACTGGACATCCGAACCAGATCCGCATACCAAAACCTGTGTGGCCATGCTGGAGCCACCAGCAACACCAAAGACTGTTCCATGATAATTTTGGAAATCACTCTTGGAAGGAGAACTAGAGGCGGGAAGATGTAAGCAGGTTGATAACACCAAGGAAGTGTCAGCGCATCCACTGCTTCCGCCTGAACATCCCTGGACCTGGACAGGTATCTGGGAAGTTTCTTGTTTAGATGAGAGGCCATGCGATCTATCTCTGGAAGACCCCACATCTGAACATCTGGATGGAGAGACCACTCCCCTGGATGTAAAGTCTGGCGGCTGAGATAATCCGCCTCCCAATTGTCTACACCTGGGATATGCACCGCAGAGATTAGACAGGAGCTGGATTCCACCCAAGCAAGTATCCGAGATACTTCTTTCATAGCTTGGGGACTGTGAGTCCCACCCTGATGATTGACATAAGCCACAGTTGTGATATTGTCTGTCTGAAAACAAATGAACGTTTCTCTCTTTAGTAGAGGCCAGAACTGAAGAGCCCTGAGAATTGCACGGAGTTCTAAAATATTTATTGGTAATCTCGCCTCTTGAGATTTCCAAACCCCTTGTGCTGTCAGAGACCCCCAAATAGCTCCCCAACCTGAAAGACTCGCATCTGTTGTGATCACAGTCCAGGTTGGGCGAACAAAAGAAGCCCCTTGAACCAAACGATGGTGATCTATCCACCATGTCAGAGAGTGTCGTACATTGGGATTCAAGGACATTAATTCTGATATCTTTGTATAATCCCTGCACCATTGATTCAGCATACAAAGCTGTAGAGGTCTCATGTGAAAACGAGCAAAGGGGATTGCGTCCGATGCTGCAGTCATGAGACCTAAAACTTCCATGCACATAGCCACTGAAGGGAATGACTGAGACTGAAGGAGCCGACATGCTGCGACCAATTTTAAACGTCTCTTGTCTGTTAGAGACAGAGTCATGGACACTGAATCTATCTGGAAGCCTAAAAAGGTGACCCTTGTCTGAGGAATCAAGAAACTTTTTGGTAAATTGATCCTCCAACCATGTTTCAGAAGAAATAACACTAGTTGATTCGTGTGAGATTCTGCAGTATGTAAAGACTGAGCTAGTACCAAGATATTGTCCAAATAAGGAAACACCGCAATACCCTGTTCTCTTATTACAGATAGTAGGGCACCCAGAACCTTTGAAAAGATTCTTGGAGCTGTTGCTAGGCCAAATGGAAGAGCAACAAATTGGTAATGCTTGTCTAGAAAAGAGAATCTCAGAAACTGATAGTGTTCTGGATGAATCGGAATATGAAGGTATGCATCCTGCAAGTCTATTGTGGACATATAATGTCCTTGCTGAATAAAAGGCAGAATAGTCCTTATAGTCACCATCTTGAAAGTTGGTACTCTTACATAACAATTCAAAATTTTCAGATCCAGAACTGGTCTGAACAAATTTTCTTTCTTTGGTACAATGAATAGGTTTGAATAAAACCCCAAACCTTGTTCCTGAGGAGGAACTGGCATGATTACCCCTGAAGACTCCAGGTCTGAAACACACTTCAGAAAAGCCTGAGCTTTTACTGGATTTACAGGAATGTGAGAGAGAAAAAATATTCTCACAGGAGGTCTTATTTTGAATCCTATTCGATACCCTTGAGAGACAATGCTCTGAATCCAATGATTTTGGACAGATTTTATCCAAAAATCCTTGAAAAACCTTAATCTGCCCCCTACCATCTGAGCTGGAATGAGGGCCGCACCTTCATGCGGACTTAGGGGCAGACTTTAGTTTCCTAAATGGCTTGGATTTATTCCAATTTGAGGAAGGCTTCCAACTGGAAGCAGATTCCTTGGGAGGAGGATTGAGTTTTTGTTCCTTATTCTGACGAAAGGAACGAAAACGGTTAGAAGCCTTAGATTTACCCTTAGGTTTTTTATTCCTCCAGTGATAGTTGAAATAATAGAATCCAACTGAGAACCAAATAAATTATTACCTTGGAAAGAAAGAGATAGCAATCTAGATTTAGATGTCATATCAGCATTCCAAGATTTAAGCCATAAAGCTCTTCTAGCTAATACAGCTAAAGACATGGATCTAATATCAATTTTGATAATATCAAAAATGGCATCACAAATAAAATGATTAGCATGTTGCAGTAAGCGAACAATGCTAGATATGTCAGAATCCAATTCATGTTGCGCTAAATTTTCCAACCAGAAAGTTGATGCAGCCACAACATCACCTAAAGAAATAGCAGGTCTGAGAAGATGACCTGAATATAAATAGGCCTTCCTTAGATAAGATTCAAGTTTCCTATCTAAAGGATCCTTAAAGGAAGTACTATCTTCCATAGGAATAGTGGTACGTTTAGCAAGAGTAGAAATAGCCCCATCAACTTTGGGGATATTTTCCCAAAACTCTATAGATTTTGCTGGTAAAGGATACAATCTCTTAAACCTTGAAGAAGGAATAAAGGAAGTACCTGGCTTATTCCATTCCTTAGAAATCATATCAGAAATAGCCTCAGGAATGGGAAAAACACCTGGGGAAACCACAGGAGGTTTAAAAACAGCATTTAAATGTTTATTAGACTGAACGTTAATAGGACTGGTTACCTTAATATCCAAAGTAATTAACACTTCTTTTAATAAAGAATGCATATATTCTCTTTTAAATAAATAAGTAGATTTGTCAGTGTCAATATCTGATGAAGGATCTTCTGTTTCAGATAGATCCTCAGCAGAAGACGATGAATTATTATGTTGTTGGTCATTTGAAATTTCATCAGCTAAATGAGAAGTTTTAAAAGACCTTTTACGTTTATTAGCAGGTGGAAATGCAGACAAAGCCTTCATAATAGATTCAGAAACAAATTCTTTAAAATTTACAGGTATATCATGCACATTAGAAGTTGAAGGAACTGCAACTGGCAATGTACTATTACTGATAGAAACACTATCTGCATGTAAAAGTTTATCATGACAACTATTACAAATGACATTCGGTGGAATAATTTCTACAATTTTACAACAAATGCACTTAGCTTTGGTAGAACCGATGTCAGGCAGCAATGTTCCAGCAGAAACTTCAGAGACAGGATCGGATTGGGACATCTTGCTCAATGTAAAAGAAAAAACAACATATAAAGCAAAATTATCTATTTCCTTAAATGACAGTTTCAGGAATGGGAAAAAATGCAAAAGCATAGGCCTCTTGATAGAGAAGAAAGCAGGAGGCAAACATCAATGGGGTATTGAAATAATGAAAAAAAAGTATGACGCACAACGTAACGTAAACTTTTTTGGCGCCAAAAATGACCGGAAATGACACACTTGCGTCACTAATGACGCCGCCGTGTGAAAGGTCTCGGCGTCACGTATGACGCCGGAAATTACGAAGTTGCGTCATAAACGTATTTTTTCGCGCCAAAAAAAGTTCGCGCCAAAAATGACGCAATAAAGTCTAGCATTTGACGCACCCGCGGGCCTAACACCCGCAAAAAGTAGTCAAATTGAAAAAAAGACTAAACCCCAGGTAAGAAAATAAATTTCTTAAAGTGTTTACATTCCCAAATATGAAACTGACAGTCTGCAGAAGGAAATACATGAACCTGACTCATGGCAAATATAAGTACAATACATATATTTAGAACTTTATATAATTGCATAAAGTGCCAAATCATAGCTGAGGTGTCTTAAGTAATAAAAACATACTTACCCAAAGACACCCATCCACATATAGCAGATAGCCAAACCAGTACTGAAACAGTTATCAGTAGAGGTAATGGTAAATTGAGAGTATATCGTCGATCTGAAAAGGGAGGTAGGAGATGAATCTCTACGACCGATAACAGAGAACCTATGAAATAGACCCCCGTTAGGGAAATCATCGTATTCAAATAAGTGATACTCCCTTCACGTCCCTCTGACATTCGCTGTACTCTGAGAGGAATCGGGCTTCAACAATGCTGTGAAGCGCATATCAACGTAGAAATCTTAGCACAAACTTACTTCACCACCTCCATAGGAGGCAAAGTTTGTAAAACTGAATTGTGGGTGTGGTGAGGGGTGTATTTATAGGCATTTTGAGGTTTGGGAAACTTTGCCCCTCCTGGTAGGATTGTATATCCCATATGTCACTAGCTCATGGACTCTTGCCAATTACATGAAAGAAAGGGCATTCAGCTCTTTTTCCTGCCTTTAAAAGGGCATTCAGCTCTTTTATGAAATGCCCAAACCCTAATCTAAAAATAAAAACCCACCCCAAAACGAAATAAAAAATTACACAAGGGGGCAGAGCTCTAAAACCCTAAAACAGTACAAGTTATCTTTATGGCATTCCCTTAACCCTTTTTGCCCACCCTTAATGGGGTAATCACAGCAGAAATAGACCTGATCCAGAAGGAGCCGATAAGAAGTGATATCCTCATTAGAAACTGCAGGGAACTCAGTGACGCATTAATAAATGGGTGCGTTTGGAGACATAGGCCTCCCAAATCGGCAGATAATTCAACAACTGCCCAGGATAAAGTGACGTGGCGCCAAGACCAATGATAAGACCACCACACCTTGAGTGAATCAGCTGCACACGGAGATAAGCCGTAGCTTGAAACTGCTAATAGACACACACGACCTGCAATTAAGGTAAAGACTCTAGAAACCATGTGGCATTAATCACAACCGCAGGGCCTAACTACGCCACATTAACCTACCTAGCTCCAGTGGCCATTAGCTAGCAGCCCCAAAAATTAACGCTGCTGACTCGGACCTGTCATAAGGGCCTGAACTATCATATGCAAAACAAGAGCTCCACGCTTGGTGGTACAGAATAATAGATATTGTCCCTTGCCTCCTCTCACTTAAAGTAGTCTGCTTGGGGAGGAAAATTCTTTTAAAAGATACCGGAGGCTGATAACCTACAGTGAGAAACTTAAATAACAAGACAGTTGAATAAGCGCCTCTGAAGGGGGGGGACTAGCCCTTATATATATCAAAAGGACTGCTTAGCAATGAATTTGAGGACGACAAAGCCAAAAATCTGATAGAGGAATATAGCACTTCATATATATCTGCAAATCGTAGCACCACACTCATAAATAACCCTGTGCCTAGAAAACTAGGCATAAGTTATACACTTGGAGGGGAATGGTTTGGGCCTACGGGGGTACCTGGTAGAGATATAATGCTAAAGAGACCACAGTTACAGTATATCCCCTATAGGGCCCAGATATAGTTGCCTGAACTGGCCGAAAACAGGGCCCTGAATACATCTACGCCCATCTGTGTAGTGCAGGGCATAACAGAACACCTGCAACAGCGTGCATTGGCCTGCACTATCGTCCAGATATAGGAGGGGTAGTGGAGTGATGCCTTGTAAAAAGCAAGTCAAAACTGATAAAAAAAACACACCAGTGCGAACACTCAATAAATATTTGAGACAAGGGGAACACCCTAACGCATCCCTATCTGACGAAATGGATAACAGACAACAAATGACATCAGCGCCAACACAGCTGAATTGCATGCACAACATCTTATTACCAAGGAAGATCTACAGCAACTATCATCAAAAGAGTACATTAGAAATGCAGTACAAGAAATGCGTAACCTTTTTAATGATCTCAGGAAGGATATTAATGTACTGGATACCAGAGTGTCCCAAGTTGAGATGACACAAACTGCAAACTCAACCTCTATACAGCAAGTAAACACAGAACTTCAACACCAATCGGACACAATACAATTGCTGTCAGACAAACTTGAGGACCTCGATAACAGAGGCCGAAGAAATAATTTAAGATTCAGAGGTGTGTCAGAGATCATCCATCCTCCAGCTATCGAAGGCTACTTACAGAGTCTATTTCGTACACTAAAGGGAACCCCATCTTCGCCGCCGCCGGATATAGTAATGGAAAGAGCCCAAAGGGCACTTAGAGCGAGACCCCCCCCCAAAGGCACCCCCCAGAGACATTATTGTCCATTTCTTAAACTTTAAAGACAAGGAAGAAATCCTCAAATGTGCACGTACTAAACACCCAGTGCAGCATGCAGTAGAGGAAATTCAAATTTACTCGGACCACTCCCCAACTACTCTGCAAAAACGGAGAGACCTTGCACATATTACTACAAAATTGAGAGCTCATAAAATCCAGTATTGATGGAGCTTTCCAGTGTCGCCGGTAGTCACTCACGATGGCAAGACTTCGGTATACAGACCAGGAGCGGATATCCAAGCTTTCTACGCGAGTCTCTCCATTGAAGATAACCACCAACAGCAAGAAAGCAACGCTGAAGTCATAAACCTTGCTGCATAAAGGTGACTGTAAATGTAATAAACACTTTGATGCAAGAGCAAAAGAACTTACTTTCTGGACGCAACAACACAGTATCCTTTAATTCTGGAAAAATGCTCAGCACTAGAACCATTACTCACACAATGTAATGTGAAATCTGATATTAATAGCTATGCCATATAACATTAGTACCGCAGGGATTATATATAGGTTTAATGACTGTTTAGCCCTTACGCTCCCTAGGTTGGAGAAATCACATAGCCTATAATTTATGTTTATTTTTTCCTACAGGAGATACCACATCATACGCATATAACACTTAACAAGTACAACTGGAGAAGGGACACCCCCATATTTAATAGTTACTCTGCAGTTACACAGGTTTAGATTACTTGTACATATTAATATTTTCAAAGATGTTAATAAAAGACCATCTAACTCATAAATGCACACCTACCATATAAAGTCATGAAATGCCTGAGGATGTACTATATTGTATTAACATTTCAAAGTTAAATAACTTAAACAAAGGCTGTTAGAATTGTTATACCTTATGGGTGAGAGATATCACACAGTTTGTAGGCAAAGTTGGTGCGCATTTATAGAAGACCCATTCTATTATATATGAGACAATTAAGGGTGTAGTATAGGAATGATAGTTTAATATACCTTATGTTACCCTGTTGTACCAAAGCTTTAGCATAAAATACATACACCTAGATTTAGAGTTTTGCGTTAGAAGGGGTGCATTAGCTACGCGTGGTTTTTCCCCCCCGCACCTTTTAAATAACGCTGGTATTGAGAGTTCTCTGAAGGGCTGCGTTAGGCTCCAAAAAGGGAGCGTAGAGCATAATTTACCGCCACTTTAACTCTCAATACCAGCGTTGCTTACGGACGCGGCCAGCTTCAAAAACGTGCTCGTGCACGATTCCCCCATAGGAAACAACGGGGCAGTTTGAGCTGAAAAAAAAAAACTAACACCTGCAAAAAAGCAGCGTTCAGCTCCTAAAACAGCCCCATTGTTTCCTATGGGGAAACACTTCCTAAGTCTGCACCTAACACCCTAACATGAACCCCGAGTCTAAACACCCCTAATCTTATACTTATTAACCTCTAATCTGCCGCCCCCGCTATCGCTGACCACTGCATTACACTTTTAACCCCTAATCTGCCGCTCCGGACACCGCCGCAACCTACATTATCCCTATGTACCCCTAATCTGCTGCCCCTAACATCGCCGACACCTATATTATATTTATTAACCCCTAATCTGCCCCCCCCCAAGTTGCTGCTACCTACCTACACTTATTAACCCCTAATCTGCCGACCGGACCTCGCCACCACTATAATAAATGTATTAACCCCTAAACCGCCTCACTCCCACCTCAAAAACCCTATAATAAATAGTATTAACCCCTAATCTGCCCTCCCTAACATCGCTGACATCTAACTTCAAGTATTAACCCCTAATCTGCCGACCGGACCTCACCGCTACTATAATAAATGTATTAACCCCTAAAGCTAAGTCTAACCCTAACCTTAACACCCCCCTAAGTTAAATATAATTTAAATCTAACGGAATAAAATAAATATTATTAAATAAATTATTCCTATTTAAAGCTAAATACTTACCTGTAAAATAAACCCTAATATAGCTACAATATAAATAATAATTACATTGTAGCTATTTTAGTATTTATATTTATTTTACAGGCATCTTTGTATTTATTTTAACTAGGTACAATAGCTATTAAATAGTTAATAACTATTTAATAGCTACCTAGTTAAAATAATTACAAAATTACCTGTAAAATAAATCCTAACCTAAGTCACAATTAAACCTAAAACTACACTATAAATAAATTAAATAAACTACCTACAATTACCTACAATTATCTACAATTAAATCAACTAAACTAAATTACAAAAAAAACAAACACTAAATTACAAAAAAAACAAACACTAAATTACAAAAAATAAAAAGAGATTACAAGAATTTTAAACTAATTACACCTACTCTAATTCCCCTAAAAAAATAATGATTAGCCGATCAGCCAATAGAATGCGAGCTCAATCTGATTGGCTGATTGGATCAGCCAATCGAATTGAACTTGGATCTGATTGGCTGATTCAATCAGCCAATCAGATTTTTCCTACCTTAATTCCGATTGGCTGATTGAATCCTATCAGCCAATTGGAATTTGAGGGACGCCATCTTGTATGACGTCCCTTAAAGGAACCTTCATTCGTCGTCTAGTCGTCGGAAGAAGAGGATGTTCCGCGCTGGAGGTCTTGAAGATGGAGCCGCTCCTCGTCGGATGGATGAAGATAGAAGATGCCTCTTGGATGAAGATGTTTGCCGGTCCAGATGTCCTCTTCTTGCCGGATAGGATGAAGACTTCAGAGCCTCTTCTGGACCTCTTCTTGCCGGATAGGATGAAGACTTCGGAGCCTCTTCTGGACGGATCGGTGATACCTGGCGTGGTGAAGATAAGGTAGGGAGATCTTCAGGGGCTTAGTGTTAGGTTTTTTAAGGGGGGTTTGGGTTAGATTAGGGGTATGTGGGTGGTGGGTTGTAATGTTGGGGGGGTATTGTATGTTTTTTTACAGGCAAAAGAGCTGAATTCTTTGGGGCATGCCCCGCAAAAGGCCCTTTTAAGGGCTGGTAAGGTAAAAGAGCTGTAAACTTTTTATTTTAGATTAGGGTAGGGCATTTTTTTATTTTGGGGGCTTTGTTATTTTTTAGGGGGCTTAGAGTAGGTGTAATTAGTTTAAAATTCTTGTAATCTTTTTTTATTTTTTGTAATTTAGTGTTTGTTTGTTTTTTGTAATTTAGTGTTTGTTTTTGCAATTTAGATTAGTTGATTTAATTGTAGATAATTGTAGGTAATTGTAGGTAGTTTATTTAATTAATTTATTGAAAGTGTAGTGTTAGGTTTAATTGTAACTTAGGTTAGGATTTATTTTACAGGTCATTTTGTAATTATTTTAACTAGGTAGCTATTAAATAGTTATTAACTATTTAATAGCTATTGTACCTAGTTAAAATAAATACAAAGATGCCTGTAAAATAAATATAAATACTAAAATAGCGACAATGTAATTATTATTTATATTGTAGCTATATTAGGGTTTATTTTACAGGTAAGTATTTAGCTTTAAATAGGAATAATTTATTTAATAAGATTTATTTTATTTCGTTAGATTTAAATTATATTTAACTTAGGGGTGTGTTAGGGTTAGGGTTAGACTTAGCTTTAGGGGTTAATACATTTATTATAGTAGCGGTGAGGTCTGGTCGGCAGATTAGGGGTTAATACTTGAAGTTAGGTGTCGGCGATGTTAGGGAGGGCAGATTAGGGGTTAATACTATTTATTATAGGGTTTTTGAGGCGGGAGTGAGGCGGTTTAGGGGTTAATACATTTATTATAGTGGCGGCGAGGTCCGGTCGGGCAGATTAGGGGTTAATAAGTGTAGGTAGGTAGCGGCGCCGTTGGGGGGGCAGATTAGGGGGTAATAAATATAATATAGGGGTCAGCAATGTTAGGGGCAGCAGATTAGGGGTACATAGGGATAATGTAGGTTGCGGCAGGTGTGCGGTCGGCAGATTAGGGGTTAAAAAAATTTATTAGAGTGGCGGCGATGTGGGGGGACCTCGGTTTAGGGGTACATAGGTAGTTTATGGGTGTTAGTGTACTTTAGAGCACAGTAGATAAGAGCTTTATGAACCGGCGTTAGCCCAGAAAGCTCTTAACTCCTGGCTTTTTTTCTGCGGCTGGAGTCTTGTCGTTAGAGTTCTAATGCTCACTTCAGCCAAGACTCTAAATACCGGCGTTAGAAAGATCCCATTGAAAAGATAGGATACGCAATTGACGTAAGGGGATCTGCGGTATGGAAAAGTCGCGGCTGGAAAGTGAGCGTTAGACCCTTTCCTGACTGACTCTAAATACCAGCGGGCGGGCCAAAACCAGCATTAGGACCCCCTAACACTGGTTTGGACGGCTAACGCAGACTCTAAATCTAGGCGATAGATTGTTGTATGTGAAGATATTAATGCGGGGCCCAGTTGGCTCAAAGACTCTAATAAGCCCTTCTGATTTGAGAGAGACTTTTTCAGAAAATTTACAAAATGCATTAGCTGAGTTGTGTGATATGTACAGAGGTCAATTGGCTGTTCAGGCCTTTGTCTGGATAGATGGGAGCCGCCTGGCAAAATGATACGGGCAGTCAATGACCTGACCATGACCATGCTACCTGCATGAATTAAGCATTTAAATAATTACATACCCCTAACCTGTTCCCCCCCTTCCCTTCCCCCCTCCACCCACGCCCCCTCGAAACTTTCCCTAATGCTGACTCTAAATCACCCCTTAGGATTGTAACTCAACAGTTGCTCGGGGCATCATGTTAAATTAAAATTGTACTAGTTTAAGGGTTACCACCCCTATTGGACTTGTTTACTAATACACGTTATTCAGTTCAACAGTTTGAGCTGTTTTTGTGCAAAGGGTATTTACATACTCACTGTTTCATATACAGATATACTTTTGTGCCGGGTTCATTGCTTAAATAACCCATAACCTCCTTCCTCCCCTCCCTCCTCTCTAGATCCTTCTTCGTTCCCACCTTCATTCTCTAAACTTTCGGAGCCTTCTCCTACCCCTTTTTTTTCCCCCTCTCTCTCCCCCTTAGAAGGAATCATCATCATAGCAAATTTGTCTCGCACAGCCTTACCTTCACTACTATTAACACAAAAGGACTAAATAACCCAGGTAAGAGGTCTACAGCCTTTAGAGAACTTAAAAGTCTACATAGTCACGTGCTGTTTTTCCAAGAAACGCATTTCCGTAGAGGCAGAGAACCAAAATGGAACAACACACAATACCAATAGCTTATTTTGCCTCTGGTACTGCCAAGAGATGCAGAGTTGGGATATTAATTCATCACTCTGTTCCTTTGCAACTAACGCACATTGAAAGAGGGGAGATATCTAATCTTGATGGGCACACTCTATGAGCACCCTATAACATTAGCAACACTATATAGCCCAAATACTGACCAGCATCAGTTCATAAAACGAGTCTCACAGATACTTCTAGATCATGCGAGGGGCCCAGTGTTTCTCTCAGGTGACCTCAACATACCATTGGATGTGCGATGGATACGTCCAATGGCTCAGCCAGAATCCCTGCTAAAACAATTAAATCAGTTGAGACATCTCTTTCAAATCTAGTATTACACGATATTTGGAGATCACTTCATCCCAACTAGCAAGGATTACACTTACTATTCACATCCCCATAATAAATATTCTCAAATATATTATTTTTTCACTGACTCGACAGGACTTGAAATGATCACGACTTTTACTATAGGACCTATCACTTGGTCAGACCATGCACCGTCACATGCACCGTCCAGTGGCCTGATGTGCTCCCCGCAACATATGTCAGGAGACTTGACGATACTTTATTAAACAACCCTATAATAAAAGTAGAAATCCAAAAATCCCTAACAGAATACCCTACACAAACCTCACTCATGAACTTGTGGGAGGAGGCCCATAAGTATGTGATACGTGGTGAGTTACTTAGGCATAAGGCGCGCCTAAATAAACAATATAGAGTGAAACATACACAATTACTGAAAACTATATCAGCCCTAGAAGAAACACATAAGCGAAACCCACTAGATGAGGACATTAGAAAATCACTTGAGAGCTCTAGAAAAGAACTCAACCAGCATTTAATGGAGGCTTTTCAGCATAAAACACTAGAAATAAAGCAACAGTACTACAAAAGGGGCAACAAACAGGAAAGTTATTAGCTATATCAATTCATAGAAAGCAACTCAAATTGCATATACACTTTATACAGACGACAGACAGAAAAAATATTGAAAGGCAGTAAACAAATCACGGCTCTTTCCATTCATACTATCGTGCGCTATACAACATAGCAAAAACAAATGGCACAAAAGAACAAAACGAAAAAATAGATGTTAGGCAACAAACGATTGATCAGTATCTGGCCATGCTCAGAGTGCCGCAATTCGATCACGACGGTAAAAATAGCCTTGATGTGCACATATCCATGGAAGAAATAGTCCAGGCAATTAAAGATTTTCCAAACGGGAAGAGTCCTGGTCCAGATGGGTTCACCCCAAAGTACTATAAGTTATTTATCAAAACTTTAGGCCCCCTAATGCTCCAACTTTTCAATAACTTGGTAGAATGGCCATTACTCGCTAGTACAATGTTAGAAGAGCATGTCACAATTATCCCCAAGCCGGGCAAACCCCCCACCTCTCCAGCAAATTTCAGGCTAATCTCGCTGCTAAACACGGATGTCAAAATTCTAGCTAAATTCTTGGCAAAACAGACTAGGGAAGGCTACATTCGCAACAATATATGGTAGAAGCATACAGGGAGGTTTTTTAATCTTGGCTAAAATATCACCAGCTATCACACTTTTTGACACACCACACAAAAAGAAATAATTTTTTTAGAGAATTTCACCACCGTTTGAGCTCCTGGGCACAGGGAACACTCCCCCAAAACGTCTGATATCTAAGGTATATAAGCTACTACTAATACCGCCGGACACACAGCTGCCATCATACATTAAGGCGTGGAATACAGACCTTTATAACACAATAGAAGAGGAGGAATGGCTCAGATCATTTGGGCTAGCAAAATGCTCTTCCATATCGGCCGTGGTGCAGGAAATATAGCTTAAATATTAACCAGATGATACTACAAACCAATAAGACTGCATCATTCTTTCCATCAGCAAACTCCTCATGCTGGAGGGGATGTGAGAGCCAGGCACGCTTGTCCACATTTGGTGGTCGTGTCCTAGGCTTAAGAATTATTGGTCGGCGGTGCTTGGAGTCATGTCGGACAAGTTACAGACGCTAATCCCAAATACACCAGAAATGATGTTACTTTTACACCTTCCTAAAACAAGAGACACCTACACCCAGGCCGTTCTCTTGATAATGCTCACAGGAGCTAAGAAGCTCATTCCTAAGAAATGGAAATCGAAAGAAGTTCCATCAGTTGAAGAATGGCACTCCTCAGAGGAATGATTAATATTGGAAAGGTTTCACTACTTCAAAACTAACCAACTGGTGAAGTATGAAATGATACTGGCCGTATGGAAATGCAACCCCCTTATAATAAATAAAAAGGGAGAAAAGAGGGAGAAGAGAGAGAAAAATTATAGCTGCAGGCCTTTTATGTGACCTCCTCACTTCCCCCTTTCCTTTTTTTTTTTCTCTATTCCCCCGCTCCACCTTCTCTATTCCCTCTTAGCAATGAACCCCTCCTTGGATTCCTAACTCACGCAGACACACAAATAAAGGTATTCCTTTATGTTTGAAAAAGTTTGAATATATATCTGTAAAAAATGTTAAAATGTCAAGCTTTATAAAGAAAGGTACGACCATGGAAAACCAAAGATATTACAGTTTATTGGACTTTGAAAATTGAACATTTCATCCTATTTTATAATGGTCAAGCCTATGTTTCAACTACGTTATCATTTTTTCATAACATTGTAACGTATGGAGTGTCATCTTCAAAATAATTGAAAAATGTACTTTAATTCTGTATATTTGAAATATATGAACAATAAAAGCTTGTTTTCCAAAAAAAAAACATTATTCCTATTCTAATACCCATTTAAAAAAAAAAAAACACCCCAAAATAAAAACCTAATCTAGAATAAACTAACCATAGCCCTTATAGGGCCTTTTGTAGGGCATTGCCCTAAGTTAAACAGAGAACAAATTACAAAGACCCACTAACATTACAAACCCCCACCCCCCCAAAATAAAAAAAAACTATCTAAAAAAACCTAAGCTACCCATTTCCCTGAAAAGGGGCATTTGTATGGGCATTTAGCTCTTTTGCATTGCCCTGAAAAGGGCATTTAGCTCTTTTACGAAAAGCCCAAACCCACCAAAAAAAACTTAAAACATCCTAACACTGACCCAGGAAGATCCACTTACAGTTGGCTGAAGTCCCGTTTGAAGGATCTTCAACCCTGGCGGCTCCATCGTCATCCAGGGCGGTAGGCGGCTCCATTTTCATCCATGCGGCTCCATCTTCATCCAGGCGGCATCTTCTATCTTCATCCTGGCGGTGCAGAGGCGGGTCCATCCTGAAGACATCCGAAGCGGAGGATCCTCTTCATATGGTCACCGCCGTATATTGGATCTTCAATGCAAGGTAACCAATAGGATTGAGAGCTACTGAAATTATACTGGTTGATTTGAATAGCAAAAAGAATTTCAGTAGCTCTCATCCTATTGGCTTATTTGAACAGCCAATAGGATTTTCAGTAGCTTTCATCCTATTGGCTGATTTGAATTTCCAAAATCAAATCAGCCAATAGGAATGCAAGGGACACCATTTTGAATCGCGTACCTTGCATTGAAGATTCAGTATACGGCGGCGACCGTATGAAGAGGATGCTCCGCGTCTGATGTCTTCAGGATAGAACCGCTCCACGCTGCCGGAATGAAGATAGAAGATGCCACCGGGATGAAGATAGAAGATGCCGCCGCATGGATGAAGATGGAGCCGCCGGGATGAAGATCCTTCAAGTGGGACTTCAGCAACTGTAAGTGGATCTTCGGGGGTTAGTGTTAGGATTTTGTAAGGTTTTTTGGGTGGGTTTTGGTTTTAGTTTAGGCTTTTCGTAAAAGAGCTAAATTCCCTTTTCCGAGCAATTCCAAGTTAAGTTTTTTTTATTTTGGGGGGTTGGTTAGGTGGTGGGTTTTACTGTTAGGGGGTCTTTGTATATTTTTTACAGGTAAAAGAGCTGTTTAACTTAGGGCAATGCCCTACAAAAGGCCCTTTTAAGGGCTATTGGTAGTTTTTTGTAGCTAGGGTTTTTTTTATTTTGGGGGGGGGGATTTTTTATTTTATAGGGCTATTAGATTAGGTGTAATTCTTTGTCATTATAATTTTGTTTGTTATTTTTCGTAATTTAGTCTTTTTTATTTTTTGTAATTAGATAATTTGTAATTTTTAGAGTAGTGTTAGGATTTTTTTAAACATGTAATATAGTTTTATTTAATTGGTAGTTAGTTTAATTTTAGTTTAATAGTATATTAGTTTAAATTTTTTAGTTTAAACTTAGTTTTTTTAATTAGACAGGTCAGGTAAGTTTTAATTTAATTTAAGATAGGGAAATTATAATTTTGATATAAAATTAGGGGGCGTTAGGTTTAGGGGTTACTAGTTTAAATTAGTTTATTACGATTGGGAGGCTTTCGGTTTAGGGGTTAATAGGTTTATTTAGTATATTTCATTGTGGGGGGCTTTCGGTTTAGGGGTTAATAGGTTATTATAGTGCAGCGGAATTAGCAGTAATAACTTAAGTATATTGGGGGCGATGTGGGCAGACGGCAGATTAGGGGTTAATAATATATAAATAGTGTTTGCTATGCGGAGGGCGGTGGTTAGGGGGCTAATAACTTTAAGTATAGTGGTGGGGATGTTGGGGAGCGGCAGATAGTGGTTAATAATTTTATTAGTGACGGTGATGTTGGAAGCGGCAGATTAGGGTTAATAGGTTTAATATAGTGTTTGTGATGCAGGAGGGCCTCTGTTTAGGGGTTAATAGATAGTTTATGGGTGTTTAGTGTACTTTGTAACACTTTAGTTCTGAGTTTTATGTTACAGTTTTGTAGTGTAAAACTCGATAACTACTGCTTTTAGATTGCAAAATTGATCTTGTCGGTATAGGCTGGAACGCAAGCTTTTTAGCCTCACCACAAAACTCGTAATGGCTGCGCTATGGTAAGTCCCATGAAAAAACGTAATTTTACGGTGTGCGGGACTGATGTTGCGTTCCAGGGCTAAAAGGCTTGCATTACAGCTATACCGTCAAGACTTGTAATGGCTGCAGTGCTGTTTTAACCCTGAAATGACCATTTTTTCAGCATTAAAACACGAACGCAAAACTTGTAATCTAGGTGAAAGACATTTAGAATAAAATTGTGTGTTTAGCTTTTCAATAATATTAATTAATATTAGTGATATGGAAAAATGCACAAATGATTTGTATAGGGGTGCAAATAAAAAACATGCAATAAATAACTTATCTATAGACTAAATAAAAATAAATTCTAAACACATATAATTGATGTCTATGGGGAAAAGAAAGTTATGTTAAAACCTAACAGCCCTAACATAACCCTCTAGTCTAGACACCCCTAATCCGCCGCCCCTGACATCGCCGACACTAAATATTAACCCTTAAACCGCCTGCCGCCACATCGCTACTAATGAATTAAACCTATAACCCCTAAACCACCCAGCCCCCCCACATCGCAAATCACTAAATTAAACTATTAACAGCTAAACCAACCCCCCCCCCCAACTTAAATTTAATTTACAATATAACTATCTTAAAATAAATAAAAACTTACCTGTGAAATAAAAAAAACTAAGATAACTATAAATAAACTTAACATAACTATTTTAAAGAAATAAAATAAACTACAAATAAAAAAACCTAAATTAAAAGATTAAAATAACACTACGAAAAAAATAAAATCTAACATTACCAAAAACTAAAAAAAGCTAAAATTATGGAAAATAAAAAAATAATAAGATTACAAAAATAATAAACAAAGAATTATCCAAAATAATAAAAATTACACCTAATCTAAAGCCCTATAAAAACAAAAAAGTCGCCCCAAAAAACATAATTTATGCTTACCTGATAAATTTCTTTCTTTTCCGGATATGGTGAGTCCACGGAATCATCAATTACTAGTGGAATATCTCTCCTGACCAGCAGGAGGCGGCAAAGTGCACTACAGCAAAAGCTATTAAATACCACTCCCTTAACCACAATCCCCAGTCATTCGACAAAAAGGAAAGGAGAAAGGAAAGGAGAAAGGAAGTAATATAAGGTGCAGAGGTGCTGATGTTTATAGAAAAATAAACTGTGTTAAATAAAGGGTGGACCGTGGACTCACCATGATTCCGGAAATAAATAAATTTATCAGGTAAGCATAAATGATGATTTCTTTCCTAAGATATGGTGAGTCCACAGAATCATCAATTACCTGGTGGGAATCAATACCCAAGCTAGAGGACACAGATGATAAGGGAGGGACATGACAGGTAACCTAAACAGAAGGCACACTGTTTGAAGAACCTTTTCCCCAAAAGAAGCCTCAGCCGAAGCAAAAGTATCAAATTGTAAAATACTGAAAAAGTGTGAAAGGATGACCAAGTAGCAGCCCTGCAAATCTGTTCCATAGAAGCTCCATTATAACAGCCCAAGAAGAAGAAACAGCCCTGTAGAAAAGGACCGTGATTCTCTCAGGAGGCTGCCGTCCAGCAGTCTCATAAGCCAAGCGAAAAATACTCCTCAACAAAAAAGAAAGAGAAGAAGCCGTAGCTTTCTGACCCTTTCTCTTCCCAGAATAAACAACAAATAAGGAAGAAGACTGACGAAAATCCTAGCTTTCTGACCCTTTCTCTTCCCAGAATAAACAACAAATAAGGAAGAAGACTGACGAAAATCCTTACTTGCCTGTAAAAACTTTAAAGCACGTACCACATCTAGGTTGTGCAGCAAACGTTCCTTATGAGAAGAAGGATCAGGACACAAGGAAGGAACAACAATCTCTTGATTAATATTCCCATCCGAAACCACCTTAGGAAGAAAAACTAAGGCAGTACGCAGAACTACATTATCAGAATGAAAAATAAGGAAAAGAGATTCATACTGCAAAGCTGAAAGCTCTGAAACTCTTCGAGCAGAAGAAATCGCAACCAAAACAAAACTTTCCAGGATAAACACTTAATATCCAAAGAATGCATAGGTTCAAAAGGAGCATGTTGAAGAACTCTAAGAACCAAATTGAGACACCACGGGAGGAGTAGCAAATTTAAACATAGGCCTGACTCTAACCAGAACCTGGCAAAAAGAACTTAACATCTGGCATATCTGCCAGAGATTTATGCAACAAAATAGATAAAGCAAAATTTTACCCTCAAGGTACAAGCAGATAAATCCTTCTCCAAACCTCTTGGAGAAAAGACAAAAATCCTAGGAATTTTAACTCTATTCCAAGAAAAACCTCTGGAATCACACCAATACAAAATATACGCCAAATCTTATAATAAATCTTCTAGACACAGGCTTACAAGCCTGAATCATATTTTAAATAACTGATTCAGAAAACCCACACTTAAATAATATCAAGCACTCAATCTCCAAGCAGTCAGCTTCAGAGAAACGAGCTTTTGATGAAGGAAGGGCCCCTGAAGTAGAAAGCCCTTCCGTAACGGAAGACTCCAGGGTGGAAGAGATGACATCTCCACCAGATCCGCATACCAGATTCTGCGAGGCTATGCCGGGACAATGAGAATCAACAATGCCCTCTCCTGCCTGATTCAAGCAATGACCCGTGGAAGGAGAGCAAACTTAGAAGCTTGGCATTCTGACGAGATGCCATGAGATCCAACTCCGACTGCCCCCACTTGAGAAGCAAGTTAGAAAATACCTCTGGATGGATCTGTTGGCTTAGAAAATCCGCTTCCCAATTGTCCACCCCAGGAATGTGGATCGCAGACAACAATTGTGGGACTTCTGCCCACTGAATAATCCTGGCTACCTCTGTCATGGCCAAGGAACTCTGAGTCCCCCCCCCCCTGATGACTGATGTAAGCCACGGATGTTATGTTTGTCCAACTGAAATCTGATAAACTGGACTGAAGCTAACTGAGGCACCAGAAAAATCATCCAGATAAGGAGCCACTGCAACACCCTGTAACCAAAGAACCACCAAAAATGCTCCCAGAACCTTCGATAAAATCCTGGGAGCCATAGCAAGGCCAAATGGAAAGGCACAAACTGAATTTTTTTTTCTAGAAATGCAAATCTTAAAACTTGTGATAATCCTTGGTGGATAGGAAAAAGGCAGATACGCATCCTTTATATCCACTGTGGTCATGAACTGACCCTCCTGAACTAAAGGAAGAATAGAACGAACAGTCTCCATCTTGAAAGAACGAACTCTTGAAATCTTGAATAGGACGGAATGTTCCCTCTCTTTTGGAACTACGAACAGATTGCAATAAAAAACCCAGACTCTGCTCCTGAAAAGGGGACAGGAACAAATACTCCCATATCGGAAAGATCCTGGACACAACACAGAGAACGCCTCTCTTCTTTATCTGGTTTACAGATAACCTGGAGAGAAGAAGCCTGCCCCTGGGATAAGTCCTGAACTCTAGCTTGTAACCCTGGATACGATGTTCACCACCCAGGATCCAAAACATCCCAAACCCAAGCTGAGCAGAAAAAAAAAATCTTCCCCCACAAGATCAACTCCGGATCGGGGGAAGTCCCTTCATGCTGACTTTGAGTCAGTAACAGGTTTTTAAAATGCTTCCCCTTATTCCAGGAATGATTGGACTACCAGGAAGACTTAGAATGCTCCTGCTTGAAAAGGAAGGGGAAAGGTTTAGCTGAGTAATTTCCAAAAGGAATGAAAATTACTTTGACGCTTTTGTATATGTCTTTTATCCTGAGTAAGAAAATACCCTTACCTCCCATAATATCAGAAATAATCTCAGCCAGACCTGGTGCAAACAAGGTCTTACCCTTGGTAAGGAAAAGACAAAAGCTTAGTTTAGAAGAAACATCCGCAGACTAGGAAGTTTAACAATAAAACTCTGCGAGCTAAAACAGCAAAGCTAGAAATCTTTGCCAATTTGATAACTTGAAGAGAAGCATCAGAAATAAAGGAATTAGCCAATTTAAGAGCCTTAATCCTATCCTGAATCTCCTCAAGAGGAGTATCTGAGCGAATAGAATCAGACAATCAAACCATAAGCTGCTGCGCTAGTGACAGTAGCAATACACACCGCAGGAGTGCCATTGCAACCCCTAATGAACATACACCCTCTTAAGAAAAGCTTCAAGCTTCTTATCCATAGGATCCTGAAAAGAACAACTATCCTCATGGGAATAGTGGTTCTCTTAGCCAAAGTAGAAATAGCACCCTCAACCTTAGGCACTGTCTACAAAGACTCTTTAAAGGGGACAGTCTAGGCAAACAAACTTTCATGATTCAGATAGGGCATGGTCATTTTAAACAATTTTCAATTTACTTTTATCACCAATTTTGCTTTGTTCTCTTGGTATTCTTAGTTGAAAGCTTAACCTAAGAGGTTCATATGCTAATTCTTAGACCTTGAAGGCCACCTCTTTTCAGAATGCATTTTAAACAGTTTTTCACCACTAGAGGGTGTTAGTTCATGTGTTTCATATAGATAACACTGTGCTTCGTGCATGTGAAGTTATCTGGGAGCAGGCACTGATTGGCTAACTGCAAGTCTGACAAAAGAACTGAAATAAAGGGGCAGTTTGCAGAGGCTTAGATACAAGATAAAAGTATATTAATATAACTGTGTTGGTTATGCAAAACTGGGGAATGGTAAGTAAAGGGATTATCTATCTTTTAAAACAATAACAATTCTGGTATAGACTGTCCCTTTAAGCAATAGAAAACAATTTTTATTTTATTTTTTTAATTGAAGGGGAAAAAAGGAATCTCAAGGCTTCTCCCACTCCCGTGCAAAAATCTCTGAAGCACGATCAGGGAGCAGGGAATCCCTCCACTACGGAAGGAACATTAAAATATATAATAAGCTTGCTAGATTGCTTCGGAGTCATTACAACCATAGAATCAGAATCATCCAAACCTAGACAAAACCTCCTAAAGTAACAAAGGGAGCTGCTCTAATTTGAACCTGAATGACACAACTTCAGCATCAGAAGCAGGAAATATACTGTTAGAGTCAGAGAGCTCACCCTCAGACAATAAAGAAGAATCCTCTTCCTCAGATTTCTGAGAAGAGACATTAGAAAAAACAACCCCTGAAACAGGGGCTCCAAATTTTTAAATTTCCCTCTTACGCTTCCCCTGCAACATAGGGAAAGCAGATAACGCTTCAGAAGCTGCAGAAGATAGATGAGAAGCCATATCCTGCAAAGAAAACTCCAGCTGGAGCATGAGAGGAAGCACAGTGTATAACATGCGGGCAGACAAGGGTAGGGATGCCTGAGAACAAGGCTGCACTTGAACAGCTCTTCCCTAGAAAAAAACAGCTCAGATCAAAATGTTTATCTTTTTAATGCAATGTTCCCTCAAAACATGAGGAACAGAAAGAAATAGAGGTTCCACATTAGCCTCCAACAGAGTAACAAATAACATTTTGCAAGGCCACTTAGTCCATCAAAACACAAAACATAACACACCAGGTCACCTCATAACCTTACCCAGGTGAAAAAAATATTGCAAAAAAACATTGAAAATCGCATACAAAGTAATAAAATAATCATGAGCCAGAACCTGTCAATGCCCTGTAATATAACCCCTCATCAGAAAAACTGAACCGTTTAAGTGCCATTATAAGAATATAATATAATATAGCACTTACATTAAAAGTAACTGCCTGCAGCAGGCAGCTCACAAAGTTAAGAGGCACCCTCCTCCTATGGACCTGTAAAAAATGAAAAGATCTACAGAAGCTCCATTTTTGAAAGCCAAGAAGATGAAACAGCCCTTGTGGAATGAGCCGTGATTCTCTCGGGAGGCTGCTGACCAGCAGTCTCATATGCCAAGCGAATAACACTCCTCAACCAACAAGAAAGAGAAGTAGGCCATAGCTTTCTTACCCTTACGCTTCTCAGAAAAGACAACAAATAAAGAAGAAGACTGGCGAAAATCCTTAGTCGCCTGCAAATAATTTTCAGATGCACAAACCACATCCAGGTTGTGCAACAAATGCTCCTTATGAGAAGAAGGATTAGGACACAAAGAAGGAACAACAATCTCGTTGATTAATATTCTTATCAGAAACAACCTTGGGGAAGAAAACCCAGGGGCAGTACACACAACCTTATCAGTGTGAAAAATAAGAAAAGGTGATTCATACTGTAAGGCTGAAAGCTCTGAAACTCTTTGAGCCGAAGAAATAGCCACCATAAACAAAACCTTCCAAGATAACATCTTAATATCCAGAATGCATAGGTTCAAACGGAGCCTATTGAAGGACGCTAGAACCAAATTAAGACTCCAAGTGGAGTAGTGGACTTAACACACAGGCCAAATTCTAGCCAAGGCCTGACAAAAAGAATGAACATTGGCACATCCGCCAGGCCGCTTGTGCAATAAAATAGATACAGCAGAATTTTACCCTTCAGGGTACTAGAAGATAACCTTTCTCCAAACCCTCCTGGAGAAAAGAAAAAAATACTAGGAATCCTAACTCTACTCCACGAGTAGCCTTTGGATTCACACCAATACAAATATTTACGAGCCTGAATCATAGTCTCAATAACCGATTCCAGAAAAAACACGCTTAGAAAGAGTGAAGCGTTCAATCTCCAAGCAGTCAGCTTCAGAGAAACGAGATTTGGATGAAGGAAGGGACCCTTGCAGAATCAGGTCCTTCCTTAATGGAAGAGGCCAAGGTGGAAGAGAAGGACATTCACCACCAGATCTGCAAACCAGATTATGCAAGGGCCACGCCGGAACAATGAGAATCACTGATGCCCTCTCTTGTTTGACCCGAGCAATGACCGCAGGGAAGAAGAGCAAACGGAGGGAATACATGATGCCAGACTGAAAGTCCCAAGGAACTGTCAGAGCATCTATCAGAACAGCCTGAGGATCCTTTGACCTCGACCTGTACCTCTGGAGCTTGCCATTCTGACGAGATGCCATCAGATCCAACTCCGGCTGCCCCCAACTGAGAATCAAGCTGGAAAATACCTCTGGATGAAGTTCCCACTCCCCCGAGGAACTGTCTACTCAGAAAATCCGCTTCCCAATTGTCCACCCCTGGAAATATGGATAGCAGACAGACAACAGTTGTGAATCTCTGCCCACTGAATAATCTTGGCTTCCTCTGTCATGGCCAAGGAACTCCAAGTTCCTCCCCTGAATGATTGATTTAAGCCACTGACGTTATGTTGTCCAACTGAAACCTGATAAACTGGGTTGAAGCTAGCTGAGGCCAGGCTAGAAGAGCATTGAAATTGCTCTCAGTTCCAAAATATTTATTGGAAGAACCGACTCTCTCCCGAGTCCATAGACCCTGAGCCCTTAATGAACTCCAGAAGGCACCCCAGCCCAGCAAACTGGCATCCATGGTTACAATCACCCAGGCGAGGTCTGCGAAAGCAAGTTCCCTGAGAGAGAAGATCCTGAGACAACCACCATGAAAGAGAATCTCTGGACATATGATCTAGAACAATCTTCGGAGATAGATCCGCATTAATACCCGTTCAACTGCTCTGAACAAGCATAACTGCAGATATGGAACCAAGCAAATGGCATGATGTCCATGACTGAAACCATCAGACCAATAACCTCCATGCACTGAGGTACTTGATGGCTGAGGGAAGGGGACTGAAGAGCAAGACACGTATTGAAAATCTTGACTTTCTTGCTTCTGTCAGAAACATTTTCATCTTTAGAGAATCTATTAATGGTCCCCAAAATACCACTCTTGTAGCCGGAATTTAAGTGAACTTTTTCCTAAATTCACCTTCCAACCGTTGGAGCGCAGAAAAGGACCAACAACAACTCTGTGCGGGAGTTTGCTAGTTGAAAATATGAGCCTGAACTAGAATGTCATCCAGATAAGGAGCCACTGCAACACCCTTCAATCGAGAGTACCGCCAACAATAGCTCCAGGACCTTTGAAAAAATTCTGAGAGCTGTTGCCAGACCAAAAGGAAGAGCTACAAATTGAAATTGTTTGTCTAGAAATGCAAATCTTAGGAACCTGTGATGATCCCTGTGAATGGGAATATGCAGATACGCATCCTTTAGATCTACTGTGGGTTATTAACTGACCTTCCTGAACCAAAGGAAGAATGGAACGAATAGTTTCCATCTTGAAAGACGGAACCTTGAGAAACTTGTTTACACTCTTAAGATCTAAAATAGGTCTAAAAGTTCCCTCCTTTTTGGGAACAACAAAGAGATTGGAATAAAAACCCAGACCCTGTTCCTGAACTGGTACAGGAGCTATAACTCCCACATGTCGGAAAGATTCTGAACACAACGTAAATTGGAAAGAAGAAACCTGCCTCAGGAGGAAAATTCTTGAACTCCAGTTTGTAACCCTGGGACACGATATCTACCACCCAGGGATCCTGAACATCTCAAACCCAAGCTTGAGCGAAGAAAGAGAGTCTGCCCCCACAAGATCCATTCCCAGATCGGTGGAGACCCTTCATGCTGATTTTGAGTCAGCAACAGGCTTCCTGGACTGCTTCCCCTTATTCCAAGACTGATTGGACTTTCAAGATGGCTTGAACTGTTCCTGCTTGGAGGAAGAAGAGGAAGATTTTACCAGAGAAGGTATGAAAGGAAAGAAAATTACTCTGCCAAACCCTTCTGTTATTTATTTTATCCTGAGGAAGAGAATGCCCCCTTCCCTCCACGTAATATCAGAAATAATCTCAGCCGAAACCTGGCCCAAACAAGGGTCTTACCCTGTGTAAGGAATAGACAAAAGCTTAGACTTAGAGGACACATCCACAGTCCAGGATTTTAACCATAAAGCTCTGCAAGCTAAAATGGCAAAACAAGAAATTTTAGCTCCCAAACTTGATGACCTGTAGGGAAGCATCTGCAATAAAAGAATTAGCCAATTTCAAAGTCTTAATTCTAGCTTGAATCTCTTCAAGAGGAGTATCTTGTTGAATAGAATCAGACAATGCATCAAACTAATAAGCCGCCGCACTAGTAACGGTAGCAATACATGTAGCCGGTTGCCATTGATACCCCTGGTGTACATAAATCCAACTTCTTATCCATAGGATCTTTAAAGGAACAGCGGTCCTCAGAAGGAATAGTGGTCCTCTTGGTCAGAGTGGAAACTGCTCCCTCCAACTTAGGAACCATCTGCCAAGATTCCTTTTAGAATCAGCAATAGGAAACATCTTCCTAAAAATTGGAGAAGGGGAAAAAGGAATCCCAGGCTTCTCCCATTCTCGAGCAATAATATCTGAAACACGATCTGGTATAGGAAAAACTTCCACCAAGGAAGGGACATCAAAAAACTTATTAAGTTTACCTAGATTTCTTTGGAATAACCATGACTGACACTCAGAGTCATCCAAGGTAGCCAAAACCTCCTTTAGTAACAAACGGAGGTTCTCCAGCTTAAACCTAAAGGAAAAACCCTCAGGTTCATAAGAAGGATTTACACTATCAGAATCCAAGATCTCACCCTCAGATGCTACGGAAGTATCTTCCTCCTCAGACTTATGAGAAGAAAACACTAGACACAATTGCAACAGAATCAGAAACATTATACTTTCCTCTTGCGCTTCCCCTGTAACATAGGAAAAGCAGACAAAGCCTCAGATACAGCCGAGGATATATGGTAGCCATATCCTGCAAGGAAAAACCAACCTGAGATGAAACATAGGGCAACTGCAGAAGATTGGACGTATGAGGGAGAAAGCTGCGGATTAGCTTGAACAGGAGACTCCTGACAACATCCGCCCTAGACAATGAAGGCTCAGAATCAAAAAGTCTATCCTTGCAATGTAATGTTCTCTCAATACAAGAAGAACAAAAAGGGATAGGAGGCTCAACATTAGTATTTAAACCTAGAGAACAAGCAACAGCTTGCAGGGCCTCTTGGTCCACCTTATTCCAATGAAAAAAACTTAATCAATAAAAGTTCAAATCAGAATTTTAATGAAACAAAAAAAAACTTTACTGTCCCTTTTAAATTTTAAACAGTCTTTTTTTTATTTTTAAACTACAAAATCCTTACATAAACTGCACAATAAATCTTGCAGCAACAATTTTTCACAAAATGAAAGCAAAATGACACAAACGTTATAGTCCCTGAAATTCAGACAGAAACTTAAATATAAACAGAGCAACAGCCCCACACAAAAACAACAGGCAACCTCCAACCTCAGCAAGCTCTGCTGAGATGCCTACCTAACCTCCCTGCTGCCGGAAACAAAGTTAGAGAAATGATCCGGACCCCATACAGCCGCACCGGAAGAGAACGCTTAACCACCTCTGAGGAGCTATGCCACATCCAGGAACAACAGGAAACAGCTAAAAGGGCGCAAAAAACGCCCTTGCCATCTCAGATAAGCCCGTCTATTGTGGGCATGGCTAACAAACCTCCCGGTAGCCATTAATACACAAACAAAAAACATGTACACCAAAGTTAAAACATAATAAACTGAGCCAAACATCCCCAGTGCCTGCAAAACTGGCATACAATAAACCGTTAACCTAGAAGGCTGATTGTATATTTAGACAGAATTAACTGTCAAAGTGCATATTCTCCTATAGCAAAACAGGGAAAGAAATAGGTACTAACCTCAAAAATCTGTCTGGCAGCAGGACAGCTCACTTGGTATGAGAGGGACTTCCTACCTCATATGGACCTGTGAAAAAAGAAAAGGCTGAGTAAACTACTCAACTTTCAACCAAGGGCAGCATGAAATTACTTGGGAGGCCCAGTGGGGATTATACCACATAGTTCCCAAATGCTTAAAAGCCAGCACTTGCTCTACTGAAGAGACTGACATGGACTACGGCTAAACCCCAAAGAAAACCAGAGCAAACTTGCTCTGCTTAAAAAAATAACAAACACTTGATTGAAGAATCAGAAACCTAACTTTACCCTTTCCTTGCAACTGATACAAGCAAAGAGAATGACTGGGGGATTGTGGGTAGGGGGGAGTGGTATTTAATAGATTTTGCTTTGGTGCTCTTTGCCTCCTCCTGCTGGTCAGGAGTGATATTCCCAACAGTAATTAAGATGATCCGTGGACTCACTGTGTCATTAAGAAAGAAAGACAAAATTCTAGCAATCCTGACCCTTCTCCAAGAGTAGCCCTTCGATTCACACTAATAAAGGTATTTATGCCATACCTTATGGTAGATTTTATGAGTAACAGGTTTGCAAGCCTGAAGCATGGTACAATGACTGAACCCACGCTAAACCAGAACTAAGCGTTCAATCTCTATGCAGTCAGCTTCAGAAGAAACGAGATTTGGATGGAGTTAGAAGGTTCTTCCTCAGAGGTAACATCCAAGGAGGAAGAGAGGACATCTTCACTAGGTCTGCAAACCAGATCCTGCAAGGCCATGCAGGAGCTATTAGAATTACAGACGCTCTCTCCTGTTTGATACGAGCATTAACTCGTGGAAGGAGTGCAAACGGCGAGGAAACAGGTATGCCTAGACCAAAATCCCAAGGGGCCGCCAGGAGCATCTATCAGGACGGCCTGAGGATCTCTTGACCTTGAACCGTACCTTGGAAGCTTGGCTATTTGGATGAGACGCCATCAGATCCAACTTCATCATACCCCCCTTGAGGGTTAACATGGAGAACACCTCCGAATGGAGAGCCTACTTCCCCGGGATGAAAGGTCGTCTGCTCAGAAAAATCCGCCTGCCAGTTGTCCACTCCTGGAATGTGGATGGCAGATAGAAGACAATTGTGAGCTTCCGCCACTGAATAATCCGAGTCACCTCCTTCATGGCCAAGGTAATTCCGAGTTCCTCCCTGGTGGTTGATTTAAGCCACTGAGGTGATGTTGTCCAACTGGAACCTGATAAACCGGGCTAAGTACAATTGAGGCCAAGCCAACAGAGCAATGAAGATCTGCTCTCACTCTAAGATGTTTTGGGAAGAGAAGACTCCTCCCGAGTCCATAGACCCTGAGCCTTTAACGAGTCCCAGACTGCTCCCAGCCTAGCAGGCTGGCGTCCATGGGTCACAATCACCCAGGAGGGTCTTCGGAGAGCATGTGCCCTGAGACAGATGAGCCTGAGAAATCCACCATGAGAGAGAGAGAGTCTCTTGTCAGCTGGTCCAGATCTATCCTCTGAGACAGATGCTGAATGGTCTCTGTTCCATTGTCTGAGCATGCATAACTGCAGAGCTCTCAAATCGAGCAAAGGGAGATGAGTGTCCAGTGTAGAACAACCATCAGACCAATTACCTCCATGCATTGTGCCAATGATTGGCCGAACAGTAAGACTGTAGCGAGAGGCAAGAAGAGAAAAGTTTTGATTTTTCTGACCTCTGTCAGAAAAATCTTCATAGATAGGGAATCAATGATGGTCCCTAAGAAACACACCCTTGTAGCAGGAACAAGGGAACTCTTCTCCAGATTCAGGTTTCCACCCGTGGAACGTAGAAAAGACAACAAGATCTCTGTATGAGAGTTTGCTTGTTGAAAAGATGGTGCCACCACAATACCCTAAGACCTGACAACTGCCAAAAGAGCTCCCAGAACCTTTGAGAAAATTCTGGGAACTGTGGTAAGGCCAAATGGAAGAGCAACAAACTGAAAGTGCTTGTCTAGAAAAGCAAATCTCATGAACTGGTGATGATCCCTGTGGATGGAAACATGAAGATAGGCGTCCATCCAGGTCTATGGTTGTCATGAACTGACCCTCTTGGACTAAAGGAAGAATGGAATGAATGGTTCCCATTTTGAAGGAAGGTACCCTGAGAAAAATTGTTGAGACACTTTAGGTCAAAAATGGGGTCGAAAAGTTCCCCTCTTTTTTTGGAACAGATTTGAATAGACTCTAGACCCTGTTCCCTTGCTGGAACTGAAACAATCAACCCAAGGGAGATAACCTTGCGAGGAGAAATCTGCCCCTGGGGAGAACGAGATTTGAATTCTATTTTTGTAACCCTGGGATATCTGGGACATCTCGTATCCACGCTTGACAAAACAAGGAAAGTCTGCTCCCCACTTCATCCAATCCCGGACCGGGGGCAGACCCTTCATGCTGACAGTCTCAGATGAGGCTTTTTGGCTTGCTTCCCCCTTATCCATGTCTGATTGGGTCTCCAAGAGGACTTGAACTGCTCCTGCTTGGAGGAGGGAGAGGAAGACTTTTGATCTTTGAAGTTACAAAAGGAATGAAAATTAGAACTCTGACATCCTTAGGTCTATTCTTCTTATCGTGTGGTAGAAAGGACCCCCTTTCCACCCGTAATTTCAGACATTAATCTCCGCCAGACGAGAACAGAACAGGGTCTTACCCTTGTAGGTAGCGACAGGAGCTTGGGACTTGGATTAAAATCAGCCACAAAGCCCCGCGGGGCTAGGACAGTGAAGCCAGACATCTTGGCTCCTAATCTAAGGTACTTGGCATGTTAGCATCAGAGATGAAGAGATTGGCTAGCTTGAGAGCCTTAATCCTATCTTGGATCTCCTCCAACGGAGTCTCCTCTAAAATTCAATTCAGACAAAGCATTGCACCAATAAGATGCTGCATTTGTTACTGTGGCAACACAAACTGCCAGGGTTGCCATTGGTAGATCCTGATGAACATACATTTTCTTTAAATAAGCCTACAGCTTTTTGTCCATGAATCCTTAAAAAGAACAGCTATCCTACTTTAGGCAAGGGCTGTGCGTCATGAGTCTTGAATGGAATCAGCAACAGGAAACATCTTTTTAAAAATGGGAGACAGGGAGAAAGGGTCTCCTGGCTTATCCAATTCCTGTGCAATGATCTCCGACACACGGTCTGGAACCAGCAAACACTTCCACAGAGGAAGGAACATCATAGTAATCTGTTAAGCTTACTAGATTTCTTAGGGTTGACAGCGACAGAAGAATTTGAGTCGTCCAAAGTAGCCAGTACCTCCTTTAAACAGTAAACAAAGGTGTTCAAGCTTAAATCTGAAGTATACTTCTTCAGAATCAGTCAAAGGATTTATACTGTCTGAATCTGAGATTTCACCATCAGAAGCTACTGAGGTATCCTCCTCATCAGACTTATGAGGAAGGTCAACCTGCACAGCAGGCAGGCGGGACAGACACCTACACTAAGAAAATGTTTAGATTTCCTCTTGCGCTTCCCCCCATTATGGGAAAAGCAGATAGAGTCGCAGATACTGCAGAATATATCAGTGCAGCAAAATCTATTGGCAAATAAACTCCTCCAGGAGGCTGAGAGGAACTGCAGGGCACTGTATGTGAAGACCGTTGAGGCTTGGGACGGTTTGAGGAGTAAGCTTGCGGCACTGCCTGAACAGCATCATCCTGAGAGGACATTAGACTCAGAAACAAGTAACTTGTCTTTACATTTTAACGCTTTTTCTAAACATGAGGAACAAAATTGCATAGGTAAGACAATTTGGCCTCCAAACATAATAAGCATTTATCAAAAGGAACAGACTCCTGTTCATTATCCATAGCTGAGTAAAGACCCAAAAAGCAAGGAATGTCACTATAAGAAAAAAAAAATGTTTTTCTCAAAACGCGTAGGCCAATAAATAAAAAAATACACCTCTACACCCTCAGAAGCTGAGGTGCCCTAACCGTAACCTTCAGAGACTGAACGAACTAAGGACTCTCAGGTCGGCTGGATGATATCTCACAGCCGCACAAAGAGAAAACTCAACAGCAATGACACCACTCTACTATCAGAAGCAGAAGATCGGGAGGTCACGCGAGATCGGCATAAAAAAGAAACAGCGCATAAATAAAAAAGCGCACGTTTCATACTCTGAAGTAAAAAACGGAGTAACTGTTTAAAACATTCCCCACATAATATGTATGAAAATTAAAATCATATAGCCATAAGGTCAGAGGCCTTCCCAAACCTATAAGGAAGGCCGTTAAACCCAGTCTCTATTCACATACAAATAGTGCCTGCACACTGCCCCAAAGAATCCTTACTAAAGGATTATAAATGTCCCATGAATTAATGCAGAGATAAATAGATAGTGCAAGTCTCCAGTACCTAGAAGACAAAAGCACTTACCTGCAAATCTAGGTATGGCAGGAAGACAGCTCACAAGGCATGAAAGGGACACATACTCCTTACAGAGACCTGTAGAAAAAGAAACAACAGAGTAACCAACTCTGGCTTTCTATACCGAGGCCAGCAAATATGTTAGAAAACAAAGCAAGGACCGCCTCGCACTAACTGCTTAAAAGCCACCACTACTCTTACTCAAGAGATTGACGTGGACACAGCTAAACCCCAATCCTTGCTTGCAGGGAAAAGTACCAGAAAAAGGAATAAATATCTTTCAGACGACTAACTTCACGTCCTCCATTGACTGTCCCTTTAAACACACAAAAATAGCAAATTCATGGGTTAAAATGTTACAAAAGTAAAAATATTAATTTTTTTGTGCTTGTAAAAGCCACAAAAATGAATTGCATATTCTAAAGGCCAAAATATGCATTGGTTTTCAATTTTACACAGATAATTCCAGGGGGCATATTTATCAAGCTCTGTAAAGACCCCTGCTCCATAACTTGTCTTGCCTGCTCTGAGGCCCGCGGACAGAAATCAACCTGATCAAGTACGATCGGTTTGATAGACCCCCTGGCAGCAAATCTGCAGGGGGCGGCATTGCACCAGCAGTTCACAAGAAACTGCTGAAGCAATGATAAATGCCGACAGCGTATTCTGTTTGCATTTATCGATGTGACGCGGACATGATACGCTACTTCCTATCATGGTCCGCTCGCACATTGATAAATATTGCCTCCCAAAATGTTAATTAAAGTGACTTTAACTGACTGTTACAAAAGAAGAACAGGATTTGGGATTTATTATTTGGTAACCAATATAGTATGGCAGCATAGTAAGGCCAGTATAATGTTTGGTTGTATAGGTAGAGGCATAAGGCAGCAGGAATCGTAAGGTTCTTCAGGCCATATCTCCAGAAGCATATAGTAAACTGGAATCTGTGCAACTGAATGGCACACTGTCTAAAAATAAAACATACAAAGAAAGGTTCAGCTGACTTTAAAGGGACACGTCAAATCAAAAATAAACAGATAGGGCATGTAATTTTAAACAACTATCCAATTGACTTTTATCATAAAATGTGCTTTGTTCTATGGTATTCTAGTTGAAAGCTAACCTAGGTAGGCTCCTATGACAATTTCTAAGTCCTTGAAGGCCGCCTCTTATCACATGCTATTTTTTTATTATTTCACAACAGGGGAGTGCTATTTCATGTAGCCATATAGATAACATTGTGATCACGCTTGTGGCTTGTGGCAGACACTGCACTAATTGGTTAAAAAGTAAGTCAATGGATATATAAATAAAATGGTCATGTGATCAGGGGGCTGTCAGAAGATGCTTAGATACAAGGTAAATCACAGAGATAAAAAGTATATTAATCTAACCCTGTTGGTTATGGCAAAACGGGGGAATAAAAGCATTACATATCTTTTTAAACAATTAAAAATTCTTTACCTCTGTGATTACCTTGTAACTAAGCCTCTTCAGACGCTCCCTGATCACACGCGACTATTTATTATCTATTGACTTGCATTTAGCCAATTAGGGCTGTGTTGTGCACAACTCCACGGGAGAGAGCACAATGTTATCTAAATGGCCCATATGATCTATCACTCTCTTGTTTGTGAAAAGCTAATAAGAAAAACATGTAATAAGAGGCGTGTCTGTAGTGGCTTAGGAACAGGCAGAAATTTAAAGGGTTTAAATGTTATAAAGTAAATGTTAATATACAATTAGCTGGGGAATGGGTAGTAAAGTTATCTATCTTTTTAAACAATAACAATTTTGGGGTTGGCTGTCCCTTTAACTATGTACAGCTTAGAGGGAGAAGGGACAGAGGAGATAGGATTGACCATTCAAATATATTTCGGAACTTAATAAAGCTGAGAGTGATTTGATATTTTGGTTATTTTCTACTTGAAGAAATCTTATTAGCCATAGGATTCTGTCACATATGATTGTAAACCCCATTAAAAAACAACACTTCCCATTTAAAAAAGCATGTACATAAATGAAATAAAGCATTGTCACTTTATTTCCACGAGTAGACCAGATTGTGACATTTAGGGTTAACCTGTTTCTTTTTGTTTTGTCTTTTTTTTTTTTTTAAATCTTTATTTATTAACCAGCAGAGGATACAGTAGAATTTCATAAAATCACATCGCCCAAGAAAAAAAAAAAAAAGCAAAAAAGAAAAGAAGGAAGCACAAATTAACAATTTTCGACATTAAAGAAAATTCCTACCAGGAAATAACTTCCATAATAAGCTGAATACCCTGCTGGGATTTTGTTTTAGTTTTAGACATCAAGACAACATAAACAACCTAGCATTCTAGGGCCAAATAACCTTAAGGTTTTCAACTATATGTGAAGGTAATACAATCATTCCTCTCTCGAGGGATCATAGACATCTCATTTCCTATCAAACTGAAAATTCAAAACCAGAATCATCTTGAGAGCGTCCTAGTTATGCTAATTATATTAAACACTTAGATATCACACCTGAAGCAAAATAGAACACAGCCACCCTCCCCCTATGCTCTCCTGTTATCTAATGAGAAGTGATATCGATCTTGCATCATCTTCAGGAGTCCTTGACCGACCCGTACTGGCCACACACACCAGTCACTCAGACAACACTTGAACCGCATCACAATGATAACGGCAAACAACAACAAAAGAAAAAGAAGAAAAAGAGAGAAGAAGGAAAAAAAAAAAAAAAAAAAAAAAAAAAGGAAGAAGAAATAAGTGGTGACCCCCTGTCCTTACTCCTCATCAAGCCCCGCCATGCTCCCTAAGTCATTGTCAGAGACAGCTGCCCATCTTGAGGAAACCGGCCTATTAGGATATTTTGGAAACAAACTGGATTTACCTGATATGGGCTGATCAATTGCCTTTGAATATTGTTTGGAAATACTTTAATTACACCCTCCCATTTATGTAGGAAGAGCTGGATCTGCTCATTATTTAGATTTGGATATTATATTGTTCCATTATTATTTGTCTAGTTACTGCTTTCTTGAATTCTGAAAAATTTTGGTGCATGTATCGCTTTCCAATTTTTAGAATAATGTTACGGGCTGAAGATCAACAATGTGTTAATGAGTTTATAATCCTTACCAACCTTCGCGTATTTAAGCAGAAATACCATGTCATATGGACCAATGATTATTCTAGGATTGACTGAGCGCTTAATCCAGTAAATTACCTATGCCAGAATTGCAGGATCTTAGGGGCAGAACCACATACAGTGCAGAATATCTGCACTCCCTATATTACATTTTGTGCAGAAATGGGGTTTTTTGTACCACAGAGTCATTTTGCGTCGGAGTGATATATACGTTATATAGTAATTTTAAGTGGCTTCACGCCAAGCTGTGGGGAACCCAAGTATCGTTAATTAATAACAAACTTTCCTGTATATTCGTAATCTCTATTTCTGGAAAGTATCCTACCCAGATCCGCTGTTTATATTAATTTGTCTGGTCTTATTATGAGTATTTAATATATTGTAAAATGTAGAGATTGAAAATCTTCCGGTTTGATATATTTTTATACCCGTCGCTAATGGGCCCTAAATTCCAATTAGATCTATGTTCTGTTTGAATCCAAGATAAATAATGCCGTATCTGGAGATAAGCGAAAAGTCCTTACTCTGAATTCCATATTTAGCGTCGGATTGAGTCAAATGTGGCTATTAGTCGGCTCTATCAGCAACTGTCTGACATATCTCAAACCTCTCTCCCGCCAACCCTGGAAAACTAAAGTCTCATATCCAGGTTGAAATTCTGGATTTCCTTGTATTGTGAGAAATTCTGTCGCAAATGGGCAAACCTGTATTTCTAAACAATATTTTTGCCAAGCCTTGATGATATTTTAAATGTTATCAGGTTATCAACATTGCAGGGCAAATTCCTGATTGGGCAGTGTAAAATAGTATTTAGATCGAAAGGAGCAATAACGCTGGATTCGAGGCTGGATATAAGGTGACAAAGTCCTGTTTTCGGGTAATCAATCAATAGCGTATTTTAGCAATGTAACCCAGATTATAATATTTAATGTTAGGAAACGCTAAACCTGCTGCGGTATTAATATACATCAGCCTGTTTAATGCTATCCGGGGCTTACCCCCCTTCCAGAATGTATTTAGAACACATTTTGGTTAAATTTCGATATATCTCTATTTTTAAGAAACAAGGGAATATTCTGTAATAAATATAACAACTTAGGGAATAGGATTGTTTTAATTAACATAATACGTTGTATGAGAGAAATTGGGAGATAATCCAATTATCTAAAGAGATCTGGATTTCCTTAAGGCAGTTTGGAAGTCAGAGTGTACCACTCTGAGGGGTTATTACTTAAAACTATGCCAAGAATAGTTTATGGACTTAGTTTCTTTTAAATGGGTGTTTCACACTACCTTTTGATGGTTTCTTTATCCAGAGTAACTCAGATTTACTTGAGTTGACTTTATAACCTGCTACTGAACCAAACAACGAACAGAATTCCCAACAATTTCGGCAGACTAACTTCCAGATTACTTAAAAAACCAGTACATCATCTGCATATAATGATACAGTCACCTTATAGCCCCCGGATAGTGATACCCTCTAATTGATCACGGAGCATAATAGCTAATAGCTCGAGGGAGATGTTAAATAAGAGGGGGGAAAGGGGACAGCCCTGCCTTGTACCTCTAAAAAGAGAAAAGAAGTCTGTACATGCATTATTTATAATAATAGCTGAGACCGGGTTACTGTAAATTAACTGAATGAAATTATTAAACTGGCCCTTGAACCCGAATTATCCAGCGCCAAGAATAGATGGCCCCAACCTATGTAATCGAAAGCTTTTTCTGCATCTAGGGTTAGTATGGCAGCATCTCCTCCCCCTTTTACCGGGGAAATAATTCCAGAAATAATCCAAAACAAGCATAGTCTTTACGGATACTTTTCACTGGATTTCTCCCTTGCATAAAGCCGACTTGATTCTCGTGTATAATATCCTAAGAACGGAGTTGTAATCGGGTTGCTATGATTGATGTTAGTAGCTTATAGTCAGGCATTGAGCAATGAGATAGGGCCTATATGGATTCGACCCTCTCTGGTCCTTATTTTTCTTTAGAATGAGCGTACATTAGATGCTGTAAAATGACCTGGAACAACTTGACTGGTGAACCATAATAGTTATTGAAAAGATTACATAAGATTGGGGTCACCTCCTCCTGTAACATTCTGTAAAACTCTATGGGTAACAATCAGGACCAGAGGCTTTATTAAGGCGAGCTTGTTTAATAGCCACATTATTTCTTGTAGTGTAATTGGTGAATTTAGCTCTTGTGCATCCTCTGCCCGAAAATTCTTGGAAGCTTCAACTTGACCAGAATATTTGACTATCAAGATTATTAGGGGATTCAGCTTTATAGATATCCTGGAAATAGTTAAAGAACACTTTCTTAATGTCATCTGTCTGCGTGTATCGCTTCCCATCCAGCTTTACGGCTGAAATCCAATTACTGCCCTTAGGTTTAGCGATTCTGGCAAGGTATTTTGCGGCTCTACCAGTATACCCGTCTATATAGGGCTTTTCTGTTTTAAGCCCTCTTGCATGACTTTGTGTTTTAAAAAAAAATATCGCGTTGGCTTTGGCTTCGCTATAATTTCTTCCGAATTATCATTGGATCTAGAGGCGACATATGTATTATAGCGATTTCTCACTGCGTTTTGAGAATTGTAATTTTTCTGCTTTATTTTCTTGTTGTAAATCTACATAGATATGCCTTAATGTGTCCTCTAAGGACAGCCTTTTGCTGCTTCCCAGTAGGTTTCCCGGGCTTCTCTATATAACGCTCGTTAATCTATGATATTCTGCCCATTTATTTTTGAGAAAATTCAGGAATTTGCTGTTAGTTACTAAATATTTGGGAAAAAACAGACTGTTATTATTACCCCCGCTTGAATATGTTACGGCCAAACTCCAATGAGATAATCGCATGGGTCCGACAGGACAATGTCTTTAATAACCGTCTTGCATTCAGACCCCCGCCAGGCCATCCGTTACTAAGAATATATCAATTCTGGATAGAGGACGAGATAGCTGGATGATGCACACGTATATGACTTAATATCTGGGTGCTGTAACCTCCAGATGTCTCTAACCCCAAGTTGAGTACATAGCTTTTGAAATATACGTGTTTTCTTATCTCTCCTATATGAATCCATCTTCCCGGCTCTATCTAGATTGGGCGATGGGTGTTAAGTTTAAATCTCCAACTATAATTAGATTCTGTCCCATGTATCCCAGTAGTTTATTAGTGAGACCATTCCAAAAATGGACATCAACTACATTAGACCCATATATATTACAAATTATGAAAGGGGGTCGCATTAATTTTAATTTTAAGAATTTGGAATCTACAGCCGGGGTCTTGCTCTGTACTAATTATCTCATGGTGTAATTGTTTGTTAATCAGAATTGCCAATCCTTTCTTCTGTCCCTCCCCACCTAATGGAATAACTTCTCCCACCCATTTTGTTTTAATTTCATGATCTCAGAGTCCTTTAGGTGTAACTCCTGTAGCATTACTAAATCAGGTTTATAGATTCCTTGTTGTCTAATAATGGCTTTCCTCTTGATTGGCGAGGTTATCCCGCCAACGTTCATGAGAGGAGATTTAAGGATTTCCTATCCCACATTCATTTCTTGACTATTGGGTTGGGCAGGGAGATCATATCCCATTATTAAAAGGATGGGATGTGATAAAGGGACAGGGAGGACACAGAACAAGGAGCAAGGAGGGAAGGAGAGAAAAGAAAAAGAGAGAAAAAAAAAAAAAAAATAAAAGGGAGAAAGGAAAAAGGGCCAGGAAAGGAAGATAGTAAGAGAGAGAGAGAAAAAAAAAAAAAAAAAACAAGAAAAACACATAAAATTCCATCCTACATACATCCACATACTGACCGCATCCATATAGAACCGTATTTAAAATCTCTTCCATAGCGTGAAGATAGCAGTGTCAACCCTGACTATCTGTCTACCTATATATTTTAACTCAGTGTACTCAGCGTATACCCTGTTCGTTACAGAAATCCTGAGCCTCTTTACTATTATTCAAAACTTTTTGAGCCCCATCCATTAATAGCACCAGCTTAGCCGGGTATACCATCCTGACATTATAGTTTGCTTTTAACAATTTAGAACAAAACGGGGACATCACTTTCCGGCTTGCTGCCGTTTCACTGGAGAAATCTGAAAAAATTAAAATTTTATGTTGGTCTATCATCAATGGATACAATTTCCTGTACTGCCTGAGAAAAATTACTTTATCTTGAAATTTAAAAACTTCATTACTATGGGTCTGGCAGGAGTATAATCTTTTCTTACAGAGCGAATTGCCCCTGTTCTATGTATCCTTTCTACGGGTGCCAGAGTGGTAGAATTAATTCCTAAGGCTCTTGGGGAGAGTGACCGTTGCAAAATGCATCAGATCTTGATAATTGCTGTCTTCTGGAAGACCCAATAATTCTTAAATTATTGCGCCTAGACCGGTCTTCCAGATCTTCGAGTCTTTCTTGTAGCCTAGCATATCTTTGCAGTATATTCAGCATTGATGGGCTCAGCTAAATTTAACCTGTCCTCAATCTCTGAGATTCTGGTCTCTACCTCTGACAATCGTGTGGAAAACTGTCTTACTTCAGTCATAAGGGCTAGATATATCATGCTTGATCTCTGATTTTAGACTATCCAACTGAGGTGTAATTGATTTAGTAATTTGGGCTACCAACTCCTGCATATCGATATGAACCTCACCCTGGGTTTGTGAAATGTCAGTGTCTGATCAGTACGTTTAGGTCATCAATTTCTTTTCTTTCGGTTTGGCAGGCATATTAGGGGAAGAGTGCTGATTTGTGAGAATAAATTTATTCCATATATACAAAGGTTCAGAGAAGCCCACTATTAGGCCACTCATGTGCAGTGTGACACACCAGTTATACCACTATTGAGTTGTGTTTTGACATATACGTGAAGTGTAGAAAAAAATAAAATAAAATAAAAATAATGAGAAAAAACAAGCAAAAAAAAAAAAAACGTGAATCTTATTTCTTAATCCCCGAAAGCACGGGCGTGAAGGAAGGAAGAAGAGGGAGAGAGAAGTGAGGAAGAAAGAAAGCGGGTATGCAAAAAGAAGAGGATAGACAGTGTGTGTCTGTGTAGATAATTATGGAGCCTGGAGGGCTCAGAAGTGAGCTGTGACAAGAAGAGGGAAAAAAAGAGAACAGAAAAAGAGAATGAGAGAAAAGAGCAAACAAGGGAGGGAGTGGCCTAAATAAGAGATTCCTGAGAGCTGTGAACTTACACTCTTATATAGTCTTTCACAGTTTCAGGGCCCCCAAAGAGAGATTTGCAAAAAATAAAAAGTTGCAAAGACACCAAGAAGATGTAAATTAAAAGATTAGGGTTGTTTCAAACAATGTCCATATGGTTCACAGATAGCCGGTATACTATCTATATATTGACTGAATCCTATATTTTGTCTGACAAAGCAATCAAATTCTATGTAATATGGCGAGCAAAACAGCCTGGATTAGATTCTGTGATAAGCCTCTTATAAAACAATATCAGATAAGTTTGTTAACAGAAGCTAGTTGGCTAAATCCATATACACAATCATGTTACATATAGCCATAAACGAGCTTAGATAATTTGTTTGCCAGTCACTCTATTTAGGACTAATAATAAGTTACCAAGTGTCCCATAGAACCCAGAGAGTGGTTCCCGGAGATTCTGTGTGTAATACAAGTTGAAATTATGGTAAATCAAAGTTCCACTTATCAGCTGACAGGCTCTCCCCTGTCCTCGTCAGATGAGGGAAAAATGCTCAATAGGAGTACCCTATAGTTCAGGATATAGCCGTGTCCCTCTGGCAATAAACCACTCGGATAATAAGGAAATTATAAAGTTACCCAGCTCCTGTCTCCCCAATTCTGAGTGTGACAGTCATAACACAGGTCAACGTCTCAGCTGATTCTGCCACAAGCCCCCACGCCAGAGATATTAAAAAGTACCTTGAGAAAACAGGCAGGAGCGCGTTGGGTATATGGTCGCTGGACCTTGACTCTTCCTGTGTTCGGGTTTTCTGGCTCTCTCAGGAGCCTTCCAGCGACAGAGCTTCCCCTGTCAGGCTTCGAGGGCGACCTCCTCTGGCTCGGAGCTCCGAGCAGACCTTGCCTTGCAACAGGACCGAACTCTTCGTCAGCACGTGCCGCGGACGCAGCACCACGTTCAGCACCCAGATTCCTCCGCCAACCAACTGCCGGATCCACTGCTGCCGACTCGAGCCCAGCGCTCACCAGGGAGCGATCGATCCCCTCACCTCCAGCGGGGAGACCGGCATCCGGACCCAGTGATGGCAGAGACCACGTTAAGATGAGCTTTAGCAGGTCCCCTGCTTGGCTGGCAAAATCCACTCTGAGCTCTCGCGGTCTCAACTTGTTAGTGCGGGTTATCCCTCAAGAGGTAAATTCTCAGTAGGCAGCGTGGCTCATAAGTGAATCCGCTTCAAACTACACGCCTTAGGGCCCTTTGAGTTGGCACGCTCCAGGTATATTACTAGCGGGGTCGAGAATGTGATAAGTAAACCCGCACCTGCTGGCTATTCCTGCGCCGGCATTACTCTGTAATTGGCCCAAAATGTCCTTTTACCATTTTCCAGGCGGTATGTGTGTTCAAAGAGAAACATTCACAGGGTATAATATTTCTGGATATATAAAGAGAAAGTCAGCTGTATATTGTAACAGTTTGAGTAGTCACTATTACATTGTTAATCAGGGCTGACACTGTACACCCACGCTACTTTGTAGCGACTTGCTTCAGCCGTGAAGCTTGTAGATGGCCTATGTCAGACTTCCCCTTCAAGGATCAGCAGATCCAACTCCCAGGCCGGTAAAGAGTCTCCTGGCCAAGGGACACCTGAAGCGAGAGTAGCTAGTCCAAGCTAGAAGCGGGAGCAGCCGGCGTGCAGCACCTTGCTTGCTCCTCCCTCAAACGGAAGTCCAATAACCGGAGTTGTTTTGTCTTTTTAATAACTAAAACAAAATACTCAATGTATAGTTTGAAATTGAAATGATAATATTTATATTTACATTTTCTAAACTGTTTTAAATGATATTGCTACTAATGAAAAGTGGATTTATGTGAAAAGAGAAACAATGCACCATTATAATTATTACTACAATCTGTAACGAGTTCATTTATAGAAAATGCTACTAAGTATTTCATGTAGAATATATTCGACAATGCAACATAACGTATACAACGCCTTGTTTTCTAATATCCAGAATCTAATCTTGTGGAGAAAAGAAAATGCTAGTAAGATTATTGAAACAATGTGTTAATTTAGGAACAGTTCAGCATTCGAAATTACAAGCAACACAGCAGAGCGCGAGCCAAACAGGTAGCATTATGAATTCATAGACGCTGTTGCAATACGCATTCCAAATTTAAACTTAATTAATAATCCTACTTCTGGTTTCCATAGTTTCTTTTAAAACATGAGTACCAAGAGAAACTGGCAGAAACTTTTTCTCATATTCTCAGCATAAGCCCCTCTGGCTGGCAGTGCATAGAAAAGCAGAAACATATTCTGCATACCTCAGTCTGTGCTTCTTTATTATTTTTTTGTCTTCTGCTGGGTCATTTCTTTCCTTTCAGTCTCTAATTGTAACCCTTTTATTTATTTTAAATTTGCACTGATCGACACCTTTTGCCATTGTGAAGTGCAAGAGACAACGGTATGGTTGAACATATGGATGCATAAACACCATAAATCAGTGGTGACTAATTATTAAAGGGACATGAAATCCCACATTTTTCTTTTTATCATTAAGGAGAACAAACCATTTTAAACAACTTTCCTGTTAACTTATATTATCAAATTTGATTTATTCTCTTGGTAATATTTGTTGAAGGAGCAGCAATGCACTACTGCTTAGGTAACTGAACACCTGGGTGAGCCAATGACAATCGGTATATATATGCAACCACCAATCAGCAGCTAGAATCATTGGCCTAGATTAACTAATTCTTCTTCAAATTCAAATCAGCCAATATGATGAGAGCTACTGAAATCCTATTGGCTGATTTGAACAGCCAATAGGATTTCAGTAGCTCTCATCCTATTGGCTGTTCAAATCAGCCAATAGGATTTCAGTAGCTCTTATCCTATTGGCTGATTTGAATTTGAAGAATCAAATCAGCCATTAGGAATGCAAGGTATGCCATTTTTTAATCGGTACCTTACATTCAACTTCAGTGTATGGCGGTGATCGTATGAAGAGGATGCTCCGCATAGGATGTCATCGCCGGTCCTGGATAGCTCTGCTCTGCACCTCCTGGCTGAAGGTAGAAGATGCCCCCATGATGGATGAAGATGTCGCCACATGGATAAAGACTTGGTTGTCACCTGGATGAAGACTTCTCGCCGCCTTGATGGAGATGGCTGTCCAGACTTCAGGAACCATGAGTAGATATTCTGGGGGTTAGTGTTGGCTTGTAAAAGAGCTTAAATGCCCCTATAAGGGCAATGCCCATACAAATGCCCCTTTAGGGGCAATGGTAGCTTTTAGGCCTTTTTTTTAGGTTTTTTTATTTTTAAGGGCTATTAGATTAGCTGTAATTGTTTTTTATTTTTTATAATTTCATTTATTATTTTTTGTAATTTAGTGTTATTTTTGTAATTTAGATTATTTTTTTTCATAGTATTAGTTTTTTTTTTTAAATGTGTCATTTAGTGGTTTTAATTGAGTTTTTTTTTTATTAGAATAGTGATGTTAGGTTAATTTATAGTTTAATGTTATTTTTTTTTTATTTCACAGGTAAATTTTTTATTATTTTAAGATATTATATTGTAAGTTTTAATTTAAAGTTAGGGGGGTTAGGGTTTATGGGGTTAATAGTTTAATATAGTGTTTTGCGATGTGGGGGTCAGGCGGTTAGGGGTTAAAAGGTTTTATTTATTAGTTGCAATATCGGGGTGCCCGGCAGTTTAGGGGTTAATAGGTTTATTTATTAGTTGTGATGTGAGGGGGACGGCGGTATAGGGGTTAATATGTTTATTTAGTGTTGACGATGTCAGGGAGCAGCGGATCATGGGTTAATAACTTAATTTAGGTGTCAGCGATGTTGGGGGGCAGAGGATTAGGGGTATATAACTTTTATTAGTGTCGGCAATGTCAGGGAGCAGCGGATGTTAGGGTGTTAGGTTTAAACATAACTTTATTTTCCCTATAGACATCAATGGGGTTGCGTAATTGCGATTTCCACATTGATGTCTATGGGGGAAAGCGTGCACGAGTGAGCACATAAACTAAGCCCTTGGCTTTTGTGCGGTATGGAGGCTTATCGCACCATAGCGCACAGCACAAGGAGGTTTTTCAGTAACACGTAATGGCAGCGCTATGAATAGTGCGGGACTGCTGATTTTATTGCGTTCCTTACGCACCCGGTATAGCGCAAAACTGCTCCTGAGCTTACTAAGATAAACCTTTCAGCAAAGATAACAAGAGAAGGAAGCAAATTAAATAATAGAAGTAAATTGGAAATTTGTTTAAAATTTCATACTGTGTCTAAATCATAAAAGAAAAATTTTTGGTTTTCATGTCCCTTTAACCCCTTAGTGACCAGAGCACTTTCCATTTTCTGTCCGTTTGGGACCAAGGCTATTTTTACATTTTTGCGGGTGTTTGTGTTTAGCTGTAATTTTCCTCTTGCTCAATTACTGTACCCACACATATTATATACCGTTTTTTCTCGCCATTAAATGGACTTTCCAAAGATACCATTATTTTCATCATATCTTATAATTTATTATAAAAAAAATTATAAAATATGAGAAAAAGTGGAAAAAACACACTTTTTCTAACTTTGACCCCCAAAATCTGTTACACATCTACAACCACCAAAAAACACCCATGCTAAATATTTTCTAAATTTTGTCCTGAGTTTAGAAATACCCAATATTTACATGTTCTTTGCTTTTTTTTACAAGTTATAGGGCCATAAATACAAGTAGCACTTTGCTATTTCCAAACCATTTTATTCAAGATTAGCGCTAGTTTACATTGGGACACTGATATCTTTCAGGAATCCCTGAATATCCCTTGACATGTATATATTTTTTTTTAGAAGACATCCCAAAGTATTGATCTAGGCCAATTTGGTATATTTCATGCCACCATTTCACACCGCCAAATGCGATCAAATACAAAAAATCGTTCACTTTTTCACAAACTTTCGGTTCTCACTGGAAATTATTTACAAACAGCTTGTGCAATTATGGCATAAATGGTTGTAAAATTTTCTCTGGGATCCCCTTTGTTCAAAAATAGCAGACATATATGGCTTTGGCATGCTTTTTGGTAATTAGAAGGCCGCTAAATGCCGCTTGCGCACCACACGTGTATTATGCCCAGCAGTGCAGGGGTTAATTAGGGAGCTTGTAGGGAGCTTGTAGGGTTAATTTTAGCTTTAGTCTAGTGTAGCAGACAACCCAAAGTATTGATCTAGGCCCATTTTGTATATTACATGCCACCATTTCACCGCCAAATGCGATCAAATAAAAAAAAAAGTTCCCTTTTTCACAAACTTTTTGTTTCTCACTGAAATTATTTACAAACAGCTCGTGCAATTATGGCATAAATGGTTGTAAATTTTTCTCTGTGATCCCCTTTGTTCAGAAATAGCAGACACATATGGCTTTGGCGTTGCTTTTTGGTACTTAGAGGCCGCTAAATGCGCATCACACGTATTATGGCTAGCAGTGAAGGGTTAATTAGGTAGCTTGTAGGGAGCTTGGCAGGGGTTAATTTTAGCTTTAGTGTAGAGCTTAGCCTCCCACCTGAAACATCAGACCCCCTGGATCCCTCCCAAACAGCTCTCATTCCCTCCCCCAACCCCACAATTGTCCCCGCCATCTTAAGTACTGGCAGAAACTCTGCCAGTACTAAAATAAAAGCTATATTTGGGCTTTTTTTTTTAAAGAAAAGGCATATTTACATATGCTGCTCTGTAGGACCCCCCTTTAGCCCCCAACCTGACTGATCCCCCACCAAACAGCTCTCTAACTCTCCCCCTGTCTTAATGGCCGCCATCTTGGGTACTGGCAGCTGTCTGCCAGTACCCTGTTTCAATAAAATTGCTTATATTTTTCATTTTTTTCCCCTTTTCTGTAGTGTAGCTCCCTGCCCCACCAAAGACCAACCCCCCACCGCCCCTCCAAGAAACATTCGATTTATATATTTTTTTAATTAAACATACCCTTTTCTCAAACTTTTCACACTTTGATTTTCTGTAGTGTAGCGTTCCCAACCGCTCCCGCCCTGTGCACGCGCCCGCCCCCCGGGCACGTGCGCGCCCCCCATCGGCCCTGCCCCCGATCCCGCCCCCCTCTACATTACCCGGCCCATCGATGGCCGCCCACCCGCCTCCCAAGTCGGCTCCCACCCACCAACGATACCAGGCCATCGATGTCCGGTTGCAGAGAGGGCCACGGAGTGGCTCTCTCTGCATCGGATGGCCATCTAGCGTTATTGCAGGATGCCTCCATATCGAGGCATCACTGCAATAACCGGAAAGCAGCTGGAAGCGAGCAGGATCGCTTCCAGCTGCTTTCCACACCGAGGACGTGCAGGGTACGTCCTCAGGCGTTAACTGCCTTTTTTTTGAGGGCGTACCCTGCACGTCCTCGGTCGTTAAGGGGTTAAAGGACACTAAACCCAATTTTTTTTTCTTTCGTGATTCAGATAGAGCATGCAATTTTAAGCAACTTTCTAATTTACTCCTATTATCAAATCTTCTTCATTCTCTTGGTATCTTTATTTGAAATGCAAGAATGTAAGTTTAGATGCCGGCCCATTTTTGGTAAATAACCTGGGTTATTCTTGCTGATTGGTGGATAAATTCATCCACCAATAAAAAAGGTGCTGTCCAGCAGCTGAACAAAAAAAGAAGCTTTGATGCCTTCTTTTTCAAATAAAGATAGCAAGTGGAACGAAGAAAAATTGATAATAGGAGTAAATTAGAAAGTTGCTTAAAATTGCATGCTCTATCTGAATCACGAAAGAAAAAAAATTGGGTTCAATGTCCCTTTAAGTTGTTTGGGTTTTATTTATTTTTCTTAGATTGTCATAATCATTTGTGTGTACTGTGCATTTATGTCATTTTCATATTCAGGATATTAAAATAATATGCCCATCATCAGACAATAAAACAATTGCTTAGTATACCATATAACGTTTTAAGGTATTTGTACATGTAGAGTTAATCAGAAAATATTAAGGGGAATGTATAGGTAGATATACAGATTCCAACAAAAGGCATACCTGTTACTGATTACATCAATGGACAAAATTGGTTTGATAAAGATTACTTAAAGGGGACAGCCTACACCAACATTTTTATTGTTTAAAAAGATAGCTAAGCCTTTACTACCCATTCCCCAGCTTTGCACAACAGACAACAAACTTTGTTATATTAATATACTTTATAACAAGGGTCGCCAACCTTTCAGACCTCAGGGACCACTAAACTCACAATTTTGAATCCCGATGACCACTAACATGATTTTTTTTTAAAGGTACAAACCTCTATGGGGCCTAGTTATCAAGCCGTCAACCTCAAATACGCTGCGTATTCCGCAGCGTATTTGTGGCGAGGCTGATACACCTTAGTTATCAAAGGCTCGAGACAGGCAAAAGTAGAATTTTGTGACGTAAGCTTCGATCCGCCGGACTCAGTCCGACACAGATCGATTCTTACGTCACTCCAGATGTTCCGCACACAAGTGCGGCACATTCTCACTACTTTTGCTAGCTATCAAAAAACTAGCAGGTACGCTCGGCACTTTTTACGGCCCAGCGTACCTGGTTTTTCAAAGCGCCAGCCTGGAGGCGGCGGATCCCATAGGAATCAATGGGAGTCTGACCATAGCGAAGTACAAGTTCGCTGCTGACAGACATCCCATTGATTTCTATGGGAGCTGTCTACACCTAACACCCTAACATGTACCCCGAGTCTAAACACCACTAATTCTGACCCCCTACACCGCCGCAACTAAATAAAGTTATTACCCCCTAAACCGCCGCTCCCGGAGCCCACCGCAAGCTACTCTATACATATTAACCCCTAAACCGCCGCTCCCGGGAGCCCACCGCAACTATAATAAATGTATTAACCCCTAAAACCGCCGCATCCTGAACCCGCCGCAACCTATATTAAATGTATTAACCCCTATCCTGCCCCCCCTACAACCGTCGCCACCTATAATACATTTATTAACCCCTAATCTGCCCCCCCTACACCGTCGCCACCTATAATACATTTATTAACCCCTATCCTGCCCCCCACTACGCCGCCGCCACTGTAATAAAATTATTAACCCCTAAACCTAACCCTAACCCTAACGCCCCCTAACTTAAATATTAATTAAATAAATCTAAATAAATTAACTCTTATTAACTAAATGAATCCTATTTAAAACTAAATACTTACCTTTAAAATAAACCCTAATATAGCTACAATATAAATAATAATTATATTCTAGCTATCTTAGAATTTATTTTTATTTTACAGACAACTTTCAATTTATTTTAACCATGTACAATAGCTATTAAATAGTTATTAACTATTTAATAGCTTACCTAGCTAAAATAAAGAGAAATGTACCTGTGAAATAAATCCTAACCTAAGTACAATTACACCTAACACTACACTATACTTTAATAAATTATTCCTATTTAAAAATAAATACTTACCTGTAAAATAAACCCTAAGATAGCTACAATGTAATTAATAATTATATTATAGCTATCTTAGGATTTATATTTATTTTACAGGTAACTTTGTATTTATTTTAGCTAGTTAGAATAGTTATTAAATAGTTATTAACTATTTAATAACTACCTAGCTAAAAGAAATACAAAATTACCTGTAAAATAAATCCTAACTTAAGTTACAATTAAACCTAATACTACACTATCATTAAATTAACTAAATAAACTACCTACAAATAACTACAATGAAATACAATTACATAAACTAACTAAAGTACAAAAAATAAAAAAAGCTAAGTTACAAAAAATAAAAAATTAAGTTACAAACATGTTAAAAATATTACAGACAATTTTAAGCTACTTACACCTAATCTAAGCCCCCTAATAAAATAACAAACCCCCCCAAAATAAAAAAAAATCCCTACCCTATTCTAAATTACATAAATTTCAAAGCTCTTTTACCTTACCAGCCCTTAAAAGGGCCATTTGTGGGGGCATGCCCCAAAAAGTTCAGCTCTTTTGCCTGTAAAATAAAAATACAACCCCCCCCCCAACATTAAAACCCACCACCCACATACCCCTAATCTAACCCAAACCCCCCTTACAAAAACCTAACACTAATCCCCTGAAGATCATCCTACCTTGAGTCGTCTTCACTCAGCCGAGCCACCGATGGAACTGAAGAGGGACATCCGGAGCGGAAGAAGTTAATCTCCAAGCGGCGCTGAAGAAATCTTCCATCCGATGAAGTCATCATCCAGGCGGCGCTGAAGAAGTCTTCGATCCGGCCGATGTCATCTTCAAAGAGGCGCTGAAGAGGTCTTCTATCCGGGCGAAGTCATCTTCCAAGCCGGGTCTTGAATCTTCCTTCCGCCGATGCGGAACCACCTTCTTCACCGACGGACTACGACGAATGACGGCTCCTTTAAGGGACGTCATCCAAGATGGCGTCCCCTCAATTCCGATTGGCTGATAGGATTCTATAAGCCAATCGGAATTAAGGTAGGAAAATCTGATTGGCTGATGGAATCAGCCAATCAGATTCAAGTTCAATCCGATTGGCTGATCCAATCAGCCAATCAGATTGAGCTCGCATTCTATTGGCTGATCGGAACAGCCAATAGAATGCGAGCTCAATCTGATTGGCTGATTCCATCAGCCAATCAGATTTTCCTACCTTAATTCCGATTGGCTGATAGAATCCTATCAGCCAATCGGAATTGAGGGGACGCCATCTTGGATGACGTCCCTTAAAGGAGCCGTCATTCGTCGTAGTCCGTCGGTGAAGAAGGTGGTTCCGCGTCGGCGGAAGGAAGATTCAAGACCCGGCTTGGAAGATGACTTCGCCCGGATAGAAGACCTCTTCAGCGCTTCTTTGAAGATGACATCGGCCGGATCGAAGACTTCTTCAGCGCCGCCTGGATGATGACTTCATCGGATGGAAGATTTCTTCAGCGCCGCTTGGAGGATTAACTTCTTCCGCTCCGGATGTCCTCTTCAGTTCCATCGGTGGCTCGGCTGAGTGAAGACGACTCAAGGTAGGATGATCTTCAGGGGATTAGTTGTTAGGTTTTTGTAAGGGGGGTTTGGGGTTAGATTAGGGGTATGTGGGTGGTGGGTTTTAATGTTGGGGGGGGGTTGTATTTTTATTTTACAGGCAAAAGAGCTGAACTTTTGGGGCATGCCCCCACAAATGGCCCTTTTAAGGGCTGGATAAGGTAAAAGAGCTTTGAAATTTACGTAATTTAGAATAGGGGAGGGATTTTTTTTTACTTTGGGGGGGTTTGTTATTTTATTAGGGGGCTTAGATTAGGTGTAAGTAGCTTAAAATTGTTGTAATATTTTAACATGTTTGTAACTTAATTTTTATTTTTTGTAACTTAGCTTTTTTTATTTTTTGTACTTTAGTTAGTTTATGTAATTGTATTTCATTGTAGTTCTTTGTAGGTAGTTATTTAGTTAATTTAATGATAGTGTAGTATTAGGTTTAATTGTAACTTAAGTTAGGATTTATTTTACAGGTAATTTTATATTTCTTTTAGCTAGGTAGTTATTAAATAGTTAATAACTATTTAATAACTATTCTAACTAGCTAAAATAAATACAAAGTTACCTGTAAAATAAATATAAATCCTAAGATAGCTAGAATATAATTATTAATTATATTGTAGCTATCTTAGGGTTTATTTTACAGGTAAGTATTTAGTTTAAATAGGAATAATTTATTAAAGTATAGTGTAGTGTTAGGTGTAATTGTAACTTAGGTTAGGATTTATTTCACAGGTACATTTCTCTTTATTTTAGCTAGGTAAGCTATTAAATAGTTAATAACTATTTAATAGTTATTGTACATGGTTAAAATAAATTGAAAGGTACCTGTAAAATAAAAATAAATCCTAAGATAGCTAGAATATAATTATTATTTATATTGTAGCTATATTAGGGTTTATTTTAAGGTAAGTATTTAGTTTTAAATAGGATTCATTTAGTTAATAAGAGTTAATTTATTTAGATTTATTTAATTAATATTTAAGTTAGGGGGGGCGTTATGGTTAGGGTTAGACTTAGGTTTAGGGGTTAATCATTTTATTACAGTGGCGGCGGCGTAGTGGGGGGGGCAGGATAGGGGTTAATAAATTTATTATAGGTTGCGGCGGGTTCATGGAGCGGCGGTTTAGGGGTTAAACTATTTATTTAGTTGCGGAGAGGTGCGGGATCAGCAGGATAGGGGTTAATAATTTTATAATAGAGGGCGACGGTATAGGGGGGGCAGGAGAGGGGTTACTAGGTATAGTGTAGGTGGCAGCGGTGTCCGGGAGCGGCGGGGGAGGGGTTAATACATTTATCAGAGTTGCGGCAGGGTCTAGGAGCGGCGGTTTAGGGGTTAGTAACTTTATTGAGTTGCGGGGGGCTCCGGGGGGCGCCGGTATAGGGGGTAGAACAGTGCAGTTTAGTGTGAGTGCTTAGTGACAGGCTAGCAATAAAGCTGGAAAAAGCCGAAGGGCAGCGAGATCGGATGAGTGATAACTGTCACAGTCCGCTGCTCATCGGCCCCGCGGCTTTTTGACAGCTTTATTTGATAACTTAGGCGTATTTTTTCAGGGTCCGCGGCGGCGAAGGTAGGCGAGCTTAGGGCGGACGTATTGGGCCGGCGAAGCCAGAAAAGTAGACGGCTTGATAACTAGCCCCTAGGTGTATAATGTGTATATATATATATACATAAATACACACACATACTCTACATAACTAGTATAAGCATAGCTAAGTTTACATTATGTATATATTAACACATTTTTAAGAATTATTTTTTGGAATTAACTAACTGAATGCCAGAACTGAGAGAATACTTCCAAATGACAGATGAAGGGTGAGTGCCAACTTTTGAGCTGGAAACAGAGAGGCAGAAAGTGGGAAAAAAAGAATTATGCTTAAAAGAACCACAAGACTTCCAAGTTACCCCCCAGTTAGGAATTATTCAAAACTACTTATGATCATGGACAGACATTGGAGTCATAAATTAAGTTTATATCAGAAAGCTCTCAATATGGATGTGAGCTAACCATGACTGACGTTACTGGCAATTACTATAATTCTGGTGGGATATGGCTGATCTGCTGGATGGCAATTACTGGAATTCAAGTGAAATGGCTTTGTGCACGGGAAAATTATTAGAATGAAAAATAATTAATATTTAATAAAAAAAAGAAGATGGAGGGGAGAAAGACAAACAGTGATGTAAGTCCATCTGAAGGAATTGGGAAAACTACTACAAAGAGACAGGTAAGGGGAAGAAAATAAATTAAATATGAGCGAGAAATAGTTTTTTTAAGATTTTCTTTTTTATATACTTTAATTCCACTATTTCAAGCCAAGACTATACCAACCTCTGATGGCTTTAGAATGGAACCATCTTTCTCTGAGCAGTGCACTGGGCGGGAGGAGTTAAAAATACAATCTAGCTACGCATGTTGCGCAGTACTACGCAACGTGCGTAGGGAGATTGTAATTTAACGCCTCCTCGGTTTTCACTGATGCCCAGCCAGGCACTGTAGGGAGTTGCGGCGCGATGGGGGTGACGCCATCAGAGGATATTTATTCCTACTTGATGGTGTCAAGGACCACCAACATCTTCTTGTGGACATCTTCTCGTGGACATCTTCTCATGGACCACCGCTGCTTTATAACATTTAAACCTCTAAATTTCTGCCTGTTTCAAAGCCACTACAGACAGCCTCTTAACTTATGCTTTTTTATTAGCTTTTGACAACAAGAGACAGCTAATTCATGTGGGCCATATAGATAACATTGTGCTCACTCCCATGGAGTTGTACATGACACTGCACTAATTGGCAAAAATCCAAGTGAATGGATAATAAATAAAAAGTCTTTTGATAAGGGGGCTGTCAGAAGAGGCTTATATACAAGTTAATCACAGAGGTAAAAAGTGTATTAATATAACAGTGTTGGTTATGCAAAACTGGGGAATGGGTAATAAAGGGATTATCTATCTTTTCAAGCAAAGACATTTTTCGAGTAGACTGTCCTTTTAATTAAGCTGGGGCTTTGAATGTCATCAATGTAAATTCAGCGCTGATCACCACATTTTCATCTAATCGCATTTTGAAGTCCACCTATGTTTCAGTGAAAAGTGCACAAATGTATTAAATTTAAAAATAACCATTTGAACCATAACCCTCAAAATTCATAAGCAACCCATCATCCCAAGACTGTTCAATAACTGCGTTATATCATCCATACGCTTCCCTACCTATTTTCCTTCAGAATGCATAATTTATAATGATCATTTCATGTCTTCCTCATGTCTAAAATGATATAATAGACAGCATCTGATACTCCTCGTGCTACAAAAAGATATTGCTATACTGTGGGCACAAGCAACATTCTTACATAATCTTAAAGGGACACTGTACCCAAAATTTTTCTTTCGTGATTCAGATTGAGCCAATGAAATTTTAAGCAACTTTCTAATTTACTCCTATTATCAAATTTTCTTCATTTCTCTTGGTATCTTTATTTGAAATGCAAGAATGCAAGTTTAGATGCAAGTTTTGGTGAACAACCTGGGTTGTCCTTGCTGATTGGTGGATAAATTCATCCACCAATAAAAAAAGTGCTGTCCAGAGTACTGAAACAAAAAAAAAGCTTAGATGCCTTCTTTTTCAAATAATGATAGCAAGAGAACGAAGAAAAATTGATAATAGGAGTAAATTAGAAAGTTGCTTAAAATTGCATGATCTTTCTGAATTACAAAAGAAAAAATTTGGGTTCAGTGTCCCTTTAAACTGGTATATTGATTACTTAAAAAGATATAAAACAGTGCTCCTTTAGTAACAATATCTGTGTTAAATCAATGTAAACATAAAAAACGGGTTTTTGTCAAAAAACAGCAACAACTAATTTGACTTCTTGCAAAATGAACCCCTTAGAAATTCTCAGTGTAGCCACTGCCATTAGTCTCATACAGGAGCAGACATACCTCTTCTGAGCATGGGCCTCCTGTTTCTCTAGCATTCACAGTAAGACATTCTCACAACTAAGAGTTTCACACTACTGATTTCTTGGCAGAAGCTACCTTTTATATATTGATGGTGCAAGCTAGATATCCCATACTGTTTAAACAATAAAGTATTGATGGAGCAAGCTAGAAAACTCTGTCAAACTGTATGAGAAAAAAAAAAAAAACATAATTTATGTAAGAACTTACCTGATAAATTCATTTCTTTCATATTAGCAAGAGTCCATGAGCTAGTGACGTATGGGATATACATTCCTACCAGGAGGGGCAAAGTTTTCCCAAACCTCAAAATGCCTATAAATACACCCCTCACCACACCCACAATTCAGTTTAACGAATAGCCAAGAAGTGGGGTGATAAAAAAGTGCGAAAGCATATAAAATAAGGAATTGGAATAATTGTGCTTTATACAAAATCATAACCACCACAAAAAAGGGCGGGCCTCATGGGACTCTTGCTAATATGAAAGAAATGAATTTATCAGGGTAAGTTCTTACATAAATTATGTTTTCTTTCATGTAATTAGCAAGAGTCCATGAGCTAGTGACGTATGGGATAATGACTACCCAAGATGTGGATCTTTCCACACAAGAGTCACTAGAGAGGGAGGGATAAAATAAAGACAGCCAATTCCTGCTGAAAATATCCACACCCAAAATAAAGTTTAACGAAAAACATAAGCAGAAGATTCAAACTGAAACCGCTGCCTGAAGTACTGTATCTACCAAAAACTGCTTCAGAAGAAGAAAATACATCAAAATGGCAGAATTTAGTAAAAGTATGCAAAGAGGACCAAGTTGCTGCTTTGCAGATCTGGTCAACCGAAGCTTCATTCCTAAACGCCCAGGAAGTAGAAACTGACCTAGTAGAATGAGCTGTAATTCTCTGAGGCGGAGTTTTACCCGACTCAACATAGGCAAGATGAATTAAAGATTTCAACCAAGATGCCAAAGAAATTGCAGAAGCTTTCTGGCCTTTTCTAGAACCGGAAAAGATAACAAATAGACTAGAAGTCTTACGAAAAGATTTCGTAGCTTCAACATAATATTTCAAAGCTCTAACAACATCCAAAGAATGCAACGATTTCTCCTTAGAATTCTTAGGATTAGGACATAATGAAGGAACCACAATTTCTCTACTAATGTTGTTGGAATCACAACTTTAGGTAAAAATTCAAAAGAAGTTCGCAACACCGCCTTATCCTGATGAAAAATCAGAAAAGGAGACTCACAAGAAAGAACAGATAATTCAGAAACTCTTCTGGCAGAAGAGATGGCCAAAAGGAACAAAACTTTCCAAGAAAGTAATTTAATGTCCAATGAATGCATAGGTTCAAACGGAGGAGCTTGAAGAGCTCCCAGAACCAAATTCAAACTCCAAGGAGGAGAAATTGACTTAATGACAGGTTTTATACGAACCAAAGCTTGTACAAAACAATGAATATCAGGAAGAATAGCAATCTTTCTGTGAAAAAGAACAGAAAGAGATTTGTCCTTTCAAAGAACTTGCGGACAAACCCTTATCTAAACCATCCTGAAGAAACTGTAAAATTCTCGGTATTCTAAAAGAATGCCAGGAAAAATGATGAGAAAGACACCAAGAAATATAAGTCTTCCAGACTCTATAATATATCTCTCGAGATACAGATTTACGAGCCTGTAACATAGTATTAATCACAGAGTCAGAGAAACCTCTTTGACCAAGAATTAAGCGTTCAATCTCCATACCTTTAAATTTAAGGATTTCAGATCCTGATGGAAAAAGGGACCTTGTGACAGAAGGTCTGGTCTTAACGGAAGAGTCCACGGTTGGCAAGAGGCCATCCGGACAAGATCCGCATACCAAAACCTGTGAGGCCATGCCGGAGCAACCAGCAGAACAAACGAGCATTCCTTCAGAATCTTGGAGATTACTCTTGGAAGAAGAACTAGAGGTGAAAGATATAGGCAGGATGATACTTCCAAGGAAGTGATAATGCATCCACTGCCTCCGCCTGAGGATCCCGGGATCTGGACAGATACCTGGGAAGTTTCTTGTTTAGATGGGACGCCATCAGATCTATTTCTGGAAGTTCCACATTTGAACAATCTGAAGAAATACCTCTGGGTGAAGAGACCATTCCCCCGGATGCAATGTTTGGCGACTGAGATAATCCGCTTCCCAATTGTCTACACCTGGGATATGAACCGCAGAGATTAGACAGGAGCTGGATTCCGCCCAAACCAAAATTTGAGATACTTCTTTCATAGCCAGAGGACTGTGAGTCCCTCCTTGATGATTGATGTATGCCACAGGTTGTGACATTGTCTGTCTGAAAACAAATGAACGATTCTCTCTTCAGAAGAGGCCAAAACTGAAGAGCTCTGAAAATTGCACGGAGTTCCAAAATATTGATCGGTAATCTCACCTCCTGAGATTCCCAAACTCCTTGTGCCGTCAGAGATCCCACACAGCTCCCCAACCTGTGAGACTTGCATCTGTTGAAATTACAGTCCAAGTCGGAAGCACAAAAGAAGCCCCCTGAATTAAACGATGGTGATCTGTCCACCATGTTAGAGAGTGCCGAACAATCGGTTTTAAAGATATTAATTGAGATATCTTCGTGTAATCCTTGCACCATTGCTTCAGCATACAGAGCTGAAGAGGTCGCATGTGAAAACGAGCAAAGGGGATCGCGTCCGATGCAGCAGTCATAAGACCTAGAATTTCCATGCATAAGGCTACCGAAGGGAATGATTGTGACTGAAGGTTTCGACAAGCTGCAATCAACTTTAGACGTCTCTTGTCTGTGAAAGACAGAGTCATGGACACTGAATCCATCTGGAAACCCAGAAAGGTTACCCTTGTCTGAGGAATCAAAGAACTTTTTGGTAAATTGATCCTCCAACCATGATCTTGAAGAAACAACACAAGTCGATTCGTATGAGATTCTGCTAAATGTAAAGACTGAGCAAGTACCAAGATATCGTCCAAATAAGGAAATACCACAATACCCTGTTCTCTGATTACAAACAGCAGGGCACCAGGAAACCTTTGTAAAAATTCTTGGAGCTGTAGCTAGGCCAAACGGCAGAGCCACAAACTGGTAATGCTTGTCCAGAAACGAGAATCTCAGGAACTGATAATGATCTGGATGAATCGGAATATGCAGATATGCATCCTGTAAATCTATTGTGGACATATAATTCCCTTGCTGAACAAAAGGTAAGATAGTCCTTACAGTTACCATCTTGAATGTTGGTATCCTTACATAATGATTCAATATTTTTAGATCCAGAACTGGTCTGAAAGAATTCTCCTTCTTTGGTACAATGAAGAGATTTGAATAAAACCCCATCCCCTGTTCCGGAACTGGAACTGGCATAATTACTCCAGTCAACTCTAGATCTGAAACACATTTCAGAAATGCTTGAGCTTTTACTGGATTTACTGGGACACGGGAAAGAAAAAATCTCTTTGCAGGAGGTCTCAACTTGAAACCAATTCTGTACCCTTCTGAAACAATGCTCTGAATCCAAAGATTGTGAACAGAATTGATCCAAATTTCCTTGAAAAAACGTAACCTGCCCCCTACCAGCTGAGCTGGAATGAGGGCCGCACCTTCATGTGGACTTAGAAGCAGGCTTTGCCTTTCTAGCTGGCTTGGATTTATTCCAGACTGGAGATGGTCTCCAAACTGAAACTGCTCCTGAGGATGAAGGATCAGGCTTTTGTTCTTTGTTGAAACGAAAGGAACGAAAACGATTATTAGCCCTGTTTTTACCCTTAGATTTTTTATCCTGTGGTAAAAAAGTTCCTTTCCCACCAGAAACAGTTGAAATAATGGAATCCAACTGAGAACCAAATAATTTGTTACCCTGGAAAGAAATGGAAAGTAAAGTTGATTTAGAAGCCATATCAGCATTCCAAGTTTTAAGCCATAAAGCTCTTCTAGCTAAAATAGCTAAAGACATAAACCTGACATCAACTCTGATAATATCAAAAATGGCATCACAGATAAAATTATTAGCATGCTGAAGAAGAAGAATAATATCATGAGAATCACGATGTGTTACTTGTTGCGCTAAAGTTTCCAACCAAAAAGTTGAAGCTGCAGCAACATCAGCCAAAGATATAGCAGGTCTAAGAAGATTACCTGAAACACAGATAAGCCTTTTCTTAGAAAGGATTCAATTTTCCTATCTAGAGGATCCTTAAACGAAGTACCATCTGACGTAGGAATAGTAGTACGTTTAGCAAGGGTAGAAATAGCCCCATCAACTTTAGGGATCTTGTCCCAAAATTCTAATCTGTCAGACGGCACAGGATATAATTGCTTAAAACGTTTAGAAGGAGTAAATGAATTACCCAAATTATCCCATTCTTTGGAAATTACTGCAGAAATAGCATTAGGAACAGGAAAAAACTTCTGGAATAACCACAGGAGCTTTAAATACCTTATCTAAACATTTAGAATTAGTATCAAGAGGACCAGAATCCTCTATTTCTAAAGCAATTAGTACTTCTTTAAGTAAAGAACGAATAAATTCCATTTTAAATAAATATGAAGATTTATCAGCATCAACCTCTGAGACAGAATCCTCTGAACCAGAGGAATCATCAGAATCAGAATGATGATGTTCATTTAAAAATTCATCTGTAGGGAGAGAAGTTTTAAAAGATTTTTTACGTTTACTAGAAGGAGAAATAACAGACATAGCCTTCTTTATGGATTCAGAAACAAAATCTCTTATATTATCAGGAACATTCTGCACCTTAGATGTTGAAGGAACTGCAACAGGCAATGGTACTTTACTAAAGGAAATATTATCTGCTTTAACAAGTTTGTCATGACAATCAATACAAACAACAGCTGGAGGAATAGCTACCAAAAGTTTACAGCAGATACACTTAGCTTTGGTAGATTCAGCACTTGACAGCGATTTTCCTGTAGTATCTTCTGACTCAGATGCAACGTGAGACATCTTGCAATATGTAAGAGAAAAAACAACATATATAATAAAGCAAAATTGATCAAATTCCTTAAATGACAGTTTCAGGAATGGGAAAAAATGCCAAAGAACAAGCTTCTAGCAACCAGAAGCAATAAAAAATGAGACTTAAATAATGTGGAGACAAAAGCGACGCCCATATTTTTTCGCGCCAAATAAGACGCCCACATTATTTGGCGCCCTAAATGCTTTTTGGCGCCAAAAATGACGCCACATCTGGAACGCCGACATTTTTTGGCGCAAAATAACGTCAAAAAATGACGCAACTTCCGGCGACACGTATGACGCCGGAAACGAAATAGAATTTTTGCGCCAAAAAAAGTCCGCGCCAAGAATGACGCAATAAACTGAAGCATTTCAGCCCCCCGCGAGCCTAACAGCCCACAGGGAAAAAGTCAAATTTTTAAGGTAAGAAAAATGTTAAATTAAAATGCATTATCCCAAATATGAAACTGACTGTCTGAAAATAAGGAAAGTTGAACATTCTGAGTCAAGGCAAATAAATGTTTGAATACATATATTTAGAACTGAATAAACAAAGTGCCCAACCATAGCTTGGAGTGTCACAGAAAATAAGACTTACTTACCCCAGGACACTCATCTACATATAGCAGATAGCCAAACCAGTACTGAAACGAGAATCTGCAGAGGTAATGGTATATATAAGAGTATATCGTCGATCTGAAAAGGGAGGTAAGAGATGAATCTCTACGACCGATAACAGAGAACCTATGAAATAGACCCCGTAGAAGGAGATCACTGCATTCAAATAGGCAATACTCTCCTCACATCCCTCTGACATTCACTGCACGCTGAGAGGAAAACCGGGCTCCAACTTGCTGCGGAGCGCATATCAACGTAGAATCTAGCACAAACTTACTTCACCACCTCCATCGGAGGCAAAGTTTGTAAAACTGAATTGTGGGTGTGGTGAGGGGTGTATTTATAGGCATTTTGAGGTTTGGGAAACTTTGCCCCTCCTGGTAGGAATGTATATCCCATACGTCACTAGCTCATGGACTCTTGCTAATTACATGAAAGAAAAGACAAGGTACAAGCAAACTTTACCACCAAATGTGATACAGTAATACAGTGCTCATGTCCCAGGACCTACCGCAGTATGCTCTCATTAATCAAAGTTTTAAAAAATGAGACCAAGAGAAAGAAGCAAGCTTTAAAATAGAAATCAGTTGGAAATATTTATAAAATTGTTTGCTCTCTCTGAATCATGGAAATTCAATTTCCCTGCAATGACATTTTAAGAAAGTTTTGTTACTACTGACCTAGCACAGTTTAAAAGCTAAATACATCTCTGTCCACAAAAAAATGCTCTCGGTATTTGAAGTCCTTCTGCCCATTAGTAAATTGCATTCAAGTGAGAAATAGAAATATCATATGAATACAAATATATACTTTCAGTGTTCAAACATTTATTGCCTAATATTTCCCCAAAAATGGAGGGGTTACCCAGAGCATAAGGGTCTTGATGTGCAATTTAGGAGAGAGAAAAAACCTCAAGTTCTGAATCTTACTGAAATCATAAGTTGAACCAACAGCTTTAAGAACACTTAATCCTCCATCTATACACTTTTTTTTATTATTCAGGGTGACAACTGCATGACCCATTCAGGATAGGGTCTCGTGTTCTTTGTTACTCCTGACTTGCTCTGCACTTTGTATTGCTTGTTATACCAGTGGGTTTTATGATGTGACCCTGGGGCAATTATGGGCTTAATACTCAAGATATTATGTCTTTTTTATTGTATAGTACACTTTTGTGTGTTTAGCATAGAAGATCCACAGGGGAAATTTCTGCAGCCCCCGTTCTGTACCATTTGAATTAATCACTACTTTCAAAACACATAAGAATAACATATAAAGATTAATCCTAAATAAAACAAGCTCAAATAACAAATTTGTTTGAAGAGACCAAGCGTCTATTAACAACAGGTTTTATTATTTTATGTTTCCTATTATTCACTATTGCTTATTTATGCAACTTTATATCTTGATTTCCTGAAGTTCAGGTGAATTTTGGAATAGCAATTTTAAAGTGATAGGCTGGTATGGATTTTACAAAATAAACTCAGAGTTCAGCATTTATAATACATTGCCCTGTAGTGACTCTGTACAAATCATGTAATCAATGGAGGATCTTGTAACTCCAATGCTAAATATTGCAAAAAAAATGTGTGGTATACAAATATGTAGTATTTTTTTTTTTTTTTTAAATTAACATACTTTAAAAGATGAGCAATATTTACTATTTATCTAGGGGACTAGATTACAAGTGGCGCGCTGAGCGAAGTGCGAGTCACGATATCAATATCTTGACCACGCTAACTTTAGCACGGTATTACAAGTTAGAAGAAAACATACGACAAGGTGTTTGACTGGAAAGGTCTATAATATATAAACCGTGTCCTCCACTAATATTGTCTTTATTATTTAACCTTTTTGATCTTTTGTTCATAAAATACACAAACATACTCTGATTTCATGGATATCAAACACAACACAGGTTTATCCCCCCAAAAAACTCTTTGTTAAATATATGTGCGGCACAATTATTGGCATCCCTATGAATTCATATGAGAAAAATATATTTGAAGTATATTCCCATTGATATTTTACATTTTTTAGTACACCTGGGTGACTAGGAACAGGACATTATTCAACCATGACTTTCTGTTTCACATGGGTATAAGGATGAGGTAACATATAGGCCAAATATCCTTAGTCATTCATTCTAATGGGTAAGACCAAATAATATATCTGTGATGTGTGGCAAAAGGTTGCTGAGCTTCACAAAATGGGAAGGGGTTATAAGAAAATAGCAAAAGCATTGAAAATGCCCATTTCCACCATCAGGGTAATAATAAAAAAAGTTCCAGTCAACTGTGAAGAAGATGGTTCGAGTGGCCAAAATATCTCCAAGGATCATAGCTGGAGAATTGAAGAAGTTAGTTGCATCTTGGGGTCAAAAAGTGTTCAAAACTACAATCAAAAATCACCTACATCACCAAAAGTTGTTTAGAAGGGTTTCAATAAAAAAAAGCCTCTACTCTCATCCAAAAACAAACTCAAGCTTCTTCAGTTTGACAGACACTACTGGAACTTCAAATCGGATCGGAATCTATGGACAGTTGATACCTAAATAGAGCTTTTTGGCAATAAACACCAGAGGTGGGTTTGGAGCACACAGAGAGGTAGCCATATGGAAAAGTACCCCCAATGCCCACAGTTAAATATGGTGGTGGCTCTTTAATGTTTTGGGCCTGTTTTTCTGCCAGAGGACCTGGGCACTTTGTTTAGGATACATGGTATCATGGACTATCAAATATCAACAGATATTAAATGAACACCTGACTGCCTCTGCCAGAAAGCTTAAAATGGGCTGTGGTTAGATCTTTCAGCAGGACAATGATCCAAAACATTCATCAAAATCAACACAAAAATGGTTTACTGACCAAAAAAAAATCAAGGTCCTGCCATGGCCATCCCAGTCCCCTGACTTGAACCCCCTAGAAAACCTGTGGTTTGAAATAAAGAGCAGAGTCCACCAGCTGTTATCTTGGCAAAGGGAGGTAGCACAAATTATTGACTAAAAGGGTGCCAATGATTGTGGCACACATATATCTAATAAAGATATATTTTTTTTGGATAAGCCTGTGTTGTGTTTGCAATTGTTTGAGAGCAGAGTATTTTGCATATTTTTTTTTTTTACAAAAGGTTAATCAATATAGACACTTTTTCACAGCCTTCTTTGCTCATATTTACCAAGGGTGCCAATATTAAGTGAAGGACCACTATATATACATACATATACATTTGTGTATGTATATATATATATATATATATATATATATATATACATACATACGTATATATTTACATATATATATATACATACGTATATATATATATATATATATATATACATACGTATATATATATATATATATATATATATATATATATATATATATATATATATACCTACCTACATACATACATACGTGTATATATATATATATATATATATATATATATATACACATACGTATATATATATATATATATATTACTGGGCTAAAAGAAGCTGCACCCAGGTGGTAAATCGCCACAGAACAGGCTAACAATAGTATTGAGCCAGTTGTTTGTTCCTGTGAGTGTGCTTCTCTCTGTGCGTATTTAGTCTCCCTATGGGAAAAAGGGGGAAACCAGACGTGGACTCCTTGCTCAGTGTGCTTTGAGGAATATGGCTACACCTCACTGACGAGGCCCAATGAAGGCCAAAATGATCGTCTGGGGTTGCTGTGTTCCTTGTTCAGAGAGGAATTGTCTGGTATTTCGGCGCTGGACTGACCGTAATAGGGGGGATCAGACTGATATACTACAGGAAAGTTCTTCTCTGCGAAAAGCATTACTGGGCTAAAAGAAGCTGCACCCAGGTGGTAAATCGCCATAGAACAGGCTAACAATAGTATTGAGCCAGTTGTTCATTCCTGTGAGTGTTCTTCTCTCTGTGTATATATATATATATATATATATATATATATATATATACAGTGAGGCCTCGGTTTACGAATTTAATTCGTTCTCCGGGTCGTTTCGTATTGCGAAAAATTCGTAAACCGAAACACGGTTTCCCATAGGAATGCATTGAAAATCAATTAATGCGTTCCGGAGGTCCGAAAAAATTCAAATAAAGTGTCCAAAAAATGCTCCAAAAGGCTCCAAAAGGCTTAACAACTTGCTGCAAATGGCTCCAATGTCTCCAAAAGGCTCCACAACTTGCTGCAAATGGCTCCAAAAGGCTTAACAGCTTGCTGCAAATGGCTCCAAAAGGCTCAACAACTTGCTGCAAAATGGCTCCAAAACCTCTCCAACACCTCCACACTGGTACCCAAACTTCATTAATTCAATATTAATTCAATCATACTTGAGTATGCAGGGGGCACAGGGGCCACTGGTTTCGTATTGCGAAAAATATTCGTAAACCGAGGGGGGCAAACCGGCATTTTGTTTCGTATTGCGAAAAAAATTCTTAAACCGAGTCAAATTTTCTTCAAATTTCGATTTCGTAAACAGAAATTTCGTATACCGAGTCGTGCGTAAACCGGGGCCTCACTATATATATATATATATATATATATATATATATATATATATATATACACACACACACATATACATACGTTTATATATATATATATAGTATACCTGTGTATATATGTACAGTATATACACACACTATATATATATATATATATATATATATATATATATATATATATATATACAAACTATAATATATATACAGGTAGGTCTCAGTTTACGCCGGGGTTAGGTTCCAGAGGGAATGGTTGTAAATTGAAACCATTGTAAATTGAAACCCAGTTTATAATGTAAGTCAATGGGAAGTGAAGGAGATAGGTTCCAGGCCCCTCTCAAAATTGTCATAAGTAACACCTAATACATTATTTTTAAAGCTTTGAAATGAAGACTTTAAATGCTAAACATCATTATAAAACTAATAAAATAATCACACAACACATAATATATAATTAAACTAAGTTAAATGAACAAAAACATTTGCTAAACAGCATTATAAACCTAATAAAATAATCACACAACACAGACTTCACTTGCATTTTTCAGCAAACAGTTCTTTCTATGCATTCCAATCTGGACTGATTTATAGACAGGAAGATCTTGTTCCTTTGAAATCTGCTCAATAGCTCAGGTCTGGTTAAACTGATTAATTTCAGCTTGCTTGGCTTTGCTGCAACACAAGCGGACAGCTCCACCTACTGGCTATTTTAATAAATGCACTGCTTCTCAATGCTTTTCAATAGCAGTCACATGACTGGAAAAAAAGGTTGTTATTCTGAAACGGTGTAAATTGAACCATTGTAAAACGAGGGCCACCTGTATATATATATATATATATATATATATATATATATATATATATATATATATATATATATATATACACACTATATTATATATATATATATATATATATACATATACACACACACACTATATATACTATATATATATATATATATATATATATATATATATATCCAGTGAGGGAAAAATTATTTGATCCCCTGATTTTGTATGTTTGCACACTGACAAATAAATGATCAGTCTATAATTTTAATGGTAGGTTTATTTGAACAGTGAGAGACAGAATAACAACAAAAAATCCAAAAAAAAACGCATTTCAAAAATGTTATAAATTGATTTGCATTTTAATGAGTGAAATAAGTATTTGACCCCTTTCCAAAACATGAGTTAGAACTTGGTGGCAAAACCAAGGTGGCAATCACAGAGGTCAAACATTTCTTGCAGTTGGCCACCATCTCATGAGGGATTTTGTCCCACTGCTCTTTGCAGATCCTCTCCAAGTCATTAAGGTTTATAGGCTGATGTATGGCAACTCGAACCTTCAGCTCCCTCCACATATTTTCTATGGGATTAAGGCCTGGAGACTGGCAAGGCCACTCCAGGACCTTAATGTGCTTCTTCTTGAGCCACTCATTTGTTGCCTTGGCCGTGTGTTTTGGGGATTGTATTGCTGGAATACCCATCCACGACCCATTTTCAATGCCCTGGCTGAGGGAAGTAGGTTGTCACCAAAGATTTGATGGTACATGGCCCCGTCCATCATCCCTTTGATGCAGTGAAGTTGTCCTGTCCCCTTAGCAGAAAAACACCCCAAAGCATACAGGGAGTGCAGAATTATTAGGCAAATGAGTATTTTGACCACATCATCCTCTTTATGCATTTTGTCTTACTCCAAGCTGTATAGGCTCGAAAGCCTACTACCAATTAAGCATATTAGGTGATGTGCATTTCTGTAATGAGAAGGGGTGTGGTCTAATGACATCAACACCCTATATCAGGTGTGCATAATTATTAGGCAACTTCCTTTCCTTTGGCAAAATGGGTCAAAAGAAGGACTTGACAGGCTCAGAAAAGTCAAAAATAGTGAGATATCTTGCAGAGGGATGCAGCACTCTTAAAATTGCAAAGCTTCTGAAGCGTGATCATCGAACAATCAAGCGTTTCATTCAAAATAGTCAACAGGGTCGCAAGAAGCGTGTGGAAAAACCAAGGCGCAGAATAACTGCCCATGAACTGAGAAAAGTCAAGCGTGCAGCTACCAAGATGCCACTTGCCACCAGTTTGGCCATATTTCAGAGCTGCAACATCACTGGAGTGCCCAAAAGCACAAGGTGTGCAATACTCAGAGACATGGCCATGGTAAGAAAGGCTGAAAGACGACCACCACTGAACAAGACACACAAGCTGAAACGTCAAGACTGAGCCAAGAAATATCTCAAGACTGATTTTTCTAAGGTTTTATGGACTGATGAAATGAGAGTGAGTCTTGATGGGCCAGATGGATGGGCCCGTGGGCTGGATTGGTAAAGGGCAGAGAGCTCCAGTCCGACTCAGACGCCAGCAAGGTGGAGGTGGAGTACTGGTTTGGGCTGGTATCATCAAAGATGAGCTTGTGGGGCCTTTTCGGGTTGAGGATGGAGTCAAGCTCAACTCCCAGTCCTACTGCCAGTTTCTGGAAGACACCTTCTTCAAGCAGTGGTACAGGAAGAAGTCTGCATCCTTCAAGAAAAACATGATTTTCATGCAGGACAATGCTCCATCACACGCGTCCAAGTACTCCACAGCGTGGCTGGCAAGAAAGGGTATAAAAGAAGAAAATCTAATGACATGGCCTCCTTGTTCACCTGATCTGAACCCCATTGAGAACCTGTGGTCCATCATCAAATGTGAGATTTACAAGGAGGGAAAACAATACACCTCTCTGAACAGTGTCTGGGAGGCTGTGGTTGCTGCTGCACGCAATGTTGATGGTGAACAGATCAAAACACTGACAGAATCCATGGATGGCAGGCTTTTGAGTGTCCTTGCAAAGAAAGGTGGCTATATTGGTCACTGATTTGTTTTTGTTTTGTTTTTTGAATGTCAGAAATGTATATTTGTGAATGTTGAGATGTTATATTGGTTTCACTGGTAAAAATAAATAATTGAAATGGGTATATATTTGTTTTTTGTTAAGTTGCCTAATAATTATGCACAGTAATAGTCACCTGCACACACAGATATCCCCCTAAAATAGCTATAACTAAAAACAAACTAAAAACTACTTCCAAAACTATTCAGCTTTGATATTAATGAGTTTTTTGGGTTAATTGAGAACATGGTTGTTGTTCAATAATAAAATTAATCCTCAAAAATACAACTTGCCTAATAATTCTGCACTCCCTGTAATGTTTCCACCTCCATGTTTGACGGTGGGGACCGTGTTCTTGGGGTCATAGGCAGCATTCCTCCAAACACGGCGAGTTTAGTTGATGCCAAAAAGCTCTATTTTGGACTCATCTGACCACAACACTTTCAAACAGTTCTCCTCTGAATCATTCAGATGTTCATTGGCAAACTTCAGACAGGCCTGTACATGTGCTTTCTTGAGCAGGAGGACTTGTGGACACTGCAGGATTTCAGTTTACAGCATAGTGTGTTACCAATTGTTTTCTTGGTGAATATAGTCCCAGATGCATTGAGATTATAGGCAAGATCCTCCTGTGTAGTTCTGGGCTGTTTTCTCACCGTTCTCATAATCATTGAAACTCCACGAGGTGAGATCTTGCATGGCGCCCCAGACCGAGGGAGATTGATAGTTATTTTTGTTTCTTCTAACTGTTGTCACCTTCTCACCAAGCTGCTTGGCGATGGTCTTGTAGCCCATTCCAGCCTTGTGTAGGTCTACAATCTTGTCCCTGACATCCTTAGAGAGCTCTTTGGTCTTGAAAAAGGTGGAGAGTTTGGAATCTGATTGATTGATTGCTTCTGTGGACAGGTGTCTTTTATACAGGTAACAAACTGAGATTAGAAGCACTCCCTTTAAGAGAGTGCTCCTAATCTCAACTCGTTACCTGTATAAAAGACACCTGGGAGCCAGAAATCATGCTGATTGATAGGGGATCAAACACTTATTTCACTCATTAAAATGCAAATCAATTTATAACTTTTTTGAAATGCGTTTGTTTGGATTTTGTTGTTGTTATTCTCTCACAGTTCAAATAAACCTACCTTTAAAATTATACACTGAACATTTCTTTGTCAGTGGGCAAACGTACAAAATCAGCAGGGGATCAAATATTTTTCCCCTCACTATATATATATATATATATATATATATATATATAGTTCCTTAGAGGGAAAGCACAATCTCACCACTCCTTAAATGCCACGGTGCTCTGCTGTAAATAATCCAAAACGTCCACAGAATGCAGGCACTCACTGGTCTTGGTAAAATATAGCAATTTTATTTAGGTATCGTTAAAATAACATAACGTTTCGGCACCAGTATGTGCCTTTGTCAAATGTCAGCATGTAAACATAAGAATATACAGCACACTTAAAATCAATATGACACACAATTAAAAACATACCCCTTTTAAAGATGTGAGCAAGCTATTACAGCCATGCCGCCACTCGCATCTTCCCATCCATGGCAATGACGTCACGTACGCACGCTACGTGCCTAGCTTGATGACGCATGGCACGGCGTTGCCATAGCGACGTCGGATAGCCTCACGCGTCAGAGTGGGAAGTATCTTAATCACGCATACGAGTTACTGTCAAGGACGTCTGTGTATACTTGTTGCTATCAGCAACCAAACAATCCTCAGTGCATATAGCGTGTTTAACGTTTGGACATAGCGGTCATAAACATAGCCCTAGGTAATATTAGGAACATACTTTTTAATGGCACATTAGAACATAATCTGATCAATGATTAGATCTGGTTTATGATTGCTATATGCGAAAAACTGTCAAACTCAAAAAGAAGGAGACCAAACAAAGGGCCATCCTGAGAGAATAGGTAAAAGTTACCAAAATAGACAGTTAAAGGCATCAGCACAAAAAGAACATAAAACCTTGCTATTAAAGCACATCATACAGATGAAGACAAGTTAAAAACTACCACTTTAAAAGTTATTCAATTTGTAACCCCTAGTACAAGGCATTAGTAGGTGTATTGAAAAACTTAATCAAATAAATTTGAAAAATTACATATGTATAGTAGCATCGTGCCACCCTGGGGTACAAATAGAAACTTTTTATTGAATAGTGAGCTATCATTTAGGAGTGTCCAGGACAGAGACTCTTCAGTGTGATATTAGTAGAATGGACTAAAGTCCAGTGAGGTATTGAGGCCTTTGGGGACCAACGTGTCCAACCTGTGAATCCATCTGCTTTCAAGCTGGAGCAGTCTATTGGCCCTATCACCCCCTCTTGGCTTGGGAGGAACGTGATCAATTAACATGGACCTGATACTTGACACGGAGTGTTTCAAAGCCACACAGTGGCGTGCCACTGGCTGATCTGATTCGCCAGATTTTAATGCAGCACGAATTGCACACCGATGGTTTGCCATCCTATCACGGAAGGGGGTAATCGTCTTACCCACATATACACTGGAACAAGGGCAAATCAATATGTATATTACATAGTTACTCATGCAACTCAAACGATGGTTTATCTTGTACCTCTTGTTCGAATGTGTGTGCTGAAAAGAATTACCTCGAGTCATGCTGTTGCATGTAGTGCAATTGCCACAGGGAAAACAACCCATTTTAGAGGTTTTAAGCCATGATTCCTTATGGTAGTGTTTAACAGGATCCAACTTTACTAGGTGGTCCCTGAGGTTTTTAGCTCTGCGATAGACCAATCTCGGCGGTGGCATATTACGAAAAGGTAGTGTGGGATCAGTCTCCACGACCGGCCAGTGTTTACGCACCGCTCCTGTCAACTTTTCATTACCAGGTGTGTAGGTGGTAACCAGGTTTAGCTGTTCACGTTTGGCTTTGCTCTGTCCTTTAAGGCCATCCATACGCAACTTCTCTTGTGTCTTAGTAATTTCAGCTCTGGCATACCCTCTGTTACTCAGTTTCTTGCCCATTTCCTCCAACTGAGTGGTCCGTAATGATAGCTCACTGTTGTTTCTCAGGACTCTGGGGAGCTGGGAGGTAATGACACCTTGCTTTTGGTGTGCAGGGTGGAAGCTTCTGGCATCTAATAAGGAGTTGCGGTCCGTGGGTTTAGTGTACAAGGATGTACCGAACCGTAACTTGCCTGATTCATCCACCTTGAACACATTCAAATCTAGGAAATGTACACAACTCAAATCATATTCAAGCTTGAAACGTATAGGAGACTCCATGAGGTTCAAATGTGACACCCACTCACGCAAAGATGATTCACTGCCCCTCCAGATGAGAAACACGTCATCAATGTAGCGTGTGTAGTATTTCACCTTGGGGTTCTCAAAAGGCCTCATGAGTTCACGCTCATACCATGCCATGAAGATATTTGCGTAAGTGGGTGCCACATTCGAACCCATGGCAGTCCCTGAAATCTGTAAATAATAACTTTCCTCAAACTTAAAATAATTTTTGTCCAAACAGAATGATAATGATGTACAAAGGAATTCAATGGATGGTCCAAAGTAATTAGCATTACCTGTCACCATGGACCTGACAGCCTCCACCCCACCCACGTGGGGAATCACTGTGTAGAGGCTGTCAACATCCATGGTGACCAGAATATCATTATGCTGAAGTTCAGAATAATCTTTCAAGATTTTCAAAAGACTCGGTGAGTCCTGCAAATAAGCATCAGTATTCTTAACCACATTCTGAAGATGTGAGTCGATGTAGATGGCTATGTTGGTAAGTACAGACCCCCGGGCAGATACAATAGTCTTGTGGACCTTTGGGAGAAGATATAGTGTAGGTACAATCGGATAGTCGGTAGTGAGAAATGCATATTCCTTTTCACTCAAATGGCCAGCAGTAAGACCATTTTGAAGGAAGAAATCAATAAGTGACTTGTAGATAGAGGTAGGGTTACTTTTTAATTTGACATAAGTATTTACATCAGCCAATTGTCTAAGGGCCTCCTGTCGATAGTCAGTGTAATCAAGGATAACTATAGAGCCCCCCTTATCCGCAGGGCGGATGATGATTGAGGTATCATTACCTAGTTCAATAAGAGCCTTTTGCTCAGCTAACGTAAGATTAGAATATAGAGGTGTCAGAGTATCTTCTACCAAATTGCTGGTTAGTACCCTCGTATAGCTCCTAATTGATGTATGTGTATTGGGAGGCTCAAACGTAGATTTTTTTCTTGAAACCCTCACTCTGAGGGGTCTGTTCTCTGAAGTGATCCTTTAACTTAAGTTGACGTTGGAACCTATGAATATCGACTAGCTGTTCAAATCTATCTGGTTTTGGAGTGGGAATAAATGTTAATCCATGATTGAGTAGAGACCGCTGATGCCTTTAACTGTCTATTTTGGTAACTTTTACCTATTCTCTCAGGATGGCCCTTTGTTTGGTCTCCTTCTTTTTGAGTTTGACAGTTTTTCGCATATAGCAATCATAAACCAGATCTAATCATCGATCAGATTATGTTCTAATGTGCCATTAAAAAGTATGTTCCTAATATTAACTAGGGCTATGTTTATGACCGCTTTGTCCAAACGTTAAACACGCTATATGCACTGAGGATTTTTTGGTTGCTGATAGCAACAAGTATACACAGACGTCCTTGACAGTAACTCGTATGCGTGATTAAGATACTTCCCACTCTGACGCGTGAGGCTATCCGACGTCGCTATGGCTATATGTATACAGTCCAATAATATGCACTCCCTGGATTTAAACACAGCACACTTTATTCAGTGACGTTTCGGGGCCTTCTGAGGAAGGGGTGAAAGCCCCGAAACGTCACTGAATAAAGTGTGCTGTGTTTAAATCCAGGGAGTGCATATTATTGGACTGTACTGAATATTTTTTATGCACCCTGGTCTGGAGTAATTGTTGGCGAGTGGGAGTGCGCTATCTGTGTTTAATATATATATATATATATATATATATATATATATATAGAGAGAGAGAGAGAGAGAGAGAGAGAGAGAGAGAGAGATAAATATATAGATCATAGATAGATAGATAAATAGATAGATAGATGATAGAGAGATAGATAGGATATATATTTTACAAACAATTAATTATATATATATATATATATATATAAATAAAACATTTTATATGTGAAGAACATTGGAATGTAAAATATGCATATAGCGCACTTGGTTAAACGCAGTGTCGGGTTAGTGCGAGAGATAAGTATTCGTTTTTTGCCCTCAGCACGTTCCATTGAAGTCAATGGGGAGAAGTTAACGAGTTTGTGGTATCCGAATTCATGAAGTTTGCTCATATCGTGTTTCGCTCTCACGAAAAAGAAATTACTTTCATCTTGAAATACACTTGCTAAACCGCGCACAATAAAAGTTTGATTTCAAGTTTGTGGTATTAGCTCACGAGAGGGAGCACTAATTATTGCTCCACTGGTAATCTAGCGCATAATCTTTAATCATGCTACATAGGCCTGAAACATTGCTAATTTTTTAATGTATGTTACTCTAATGAAAGAATATACATTTTTTACTGCATATCGGTGAGTCAAAAATTTTTCTACATTGTGTATGGATTCTTCATCTTGTGATCTTTTAGTTTGAACAATGCAACTAAAGAAAAATAAATCATTTTTATAAGTTAAAAAGTTTTGTATTTACACATTTCTCTGGTCGCAGCGAAACAGACAAGGAACAAGACTTTTCAAGAGATGTATTTTTGAACTGTTCTTAATTTGCAAAACCTTGTAAAATATTCTAATAAAAATATAATGTATTTTTTTAAATATTAATTAAGGAATGCAGTACTTGAAGGGACAGCAAACTAAAAAAACATAATTTATGTAAGAACTTACCTGATAAATTCATTTCTTTCATATTAGCAAGAGTCCATGAGCTAGTGACGTATGGGATTTACATTCCTACCAGGAGGGGCAAAGTTTCCCAAACCTTAAAATGCCTATAAATACACCCCTCACCACACCCACAATTCAGTTTAACGAATAGCCAAGAAGTGGGGTGATAAAAAAGGAGCGAAAGCATCAAAAAAATAAGGAATTGGAATAATTGTGCTTTATACAAAAAAATCATAACCACCACAAAAAAGGGTGGGCCTCATGGACTCTTGCTAATATGAAAGAAATGAATTTATCAGGTAAGTTCTTACATAAATTATGTTTTCTTTCATGTAATTAGCAAGAGTCCATGAGCTAGTGACGTATGGGATAATAAATACCCAAGATGTGGAACTTCCACGCAAGAGTCACTAGAGAGGGAGGGATAAAAATAAAGACAGCCAATTCCGCTGAAAAATTAATCCACTACCCAAATCAAAAAAGTTTCAATTTTTATAATGAAAAAAACTGAAATTATAAGCAGAAGAATCAAACTGAGACAGCTGCCTGAAGTACCATTCTACCAAAACTGATTCTAAAGAAGAGAAAACATCAAAATGGTAGAACATAGTAAAAGTATGCAAAGAAGACCAAGTCATTGCTTTGCAAATCTGATCAACAGAAGCTTCATTCTTTAAAAAGCCCAGGAAGTAGAAACTTACCTAGTAGAATGAGCCGTAATCCTCCGAGGCGGGAATCCACCCGACTCCAAATAAGCATGATGAATCAAAAGTTTAAGCAAGATGCCAAATAAATGGCAGAAGCTTTTTGACCTTCCTAAAACCAGAAAAGATAAAAAATAGACTAGAAGTCTAGCTGAAATCTGAATAGCTTCAACATAGAAAGTAAGAATCTCACCAAAGAAGTCTTAGGAAAAGAATAATTCCTCCCTAATGTTTGTTAGAATTTACAACTTTAGGTAAGAATTGAAATGAGGACAGCAAAAACCACATTTTCCTGATGAAAAAAATCAGAAAAAAGAGATTCACAAGAAAGAACAGATAATTCAAAAGCTGAAGAGATGTCCAAAAAGAACAATACTTTCCATGAAAGTAATTAATGTCCAGAGCAAGCATAAGCTCAAATAGAAGAGCCTGAAAAACCTTCAGAACCCAAATAAGACTCCAAGGAGGAGAAATTGGCTTAATGACAGGTTTGATACGAATCAAAACCTGAAAAAAATTATGAATATCAGGAAGTAACACTGCCTTATCCTGATGAAAAATCAGAAAAAGATATTCACAAAAAAGAGCAGATAACTCAAAAATTCTTCTAGCAGAAGAAATAACCAAAACAATACTTTTCCAAGAAAGTAATTTAATGTTCAGAAAATGCATAGTTTCAAAACGGAGGAGCCTGTAAAGCCCTCAGCACCAAATTGAGACTCCAAAGAGGAGAGATTGAATTAATGACAGGCTTGATACGGACCAAAGCCTGAACAAAACAATGAATATCAGGATGATTAGCAATCTTTCTGTGAAAAAAGAACAGAAAGAGTAGAGATTTGTCCTAACAAGAACTGCAGACAAAACCATATCCAAACCAACCTGAAAAAAACATAATTTATGTAAGAACTTACCTGATAAATTCATTTCTTTCATATTAGCAAGATTCCATGTGCTAGTGACGTATTGGATATACATTCCTACCAGGAGGGGCAAAGTTTCCCAAACCTCAAAATGCCTATAAATACACCCCTCACCACACCCACAATTCAGTTTAACGAATAGCCAAGAAGTGGGGTGATAAAAAAGTGCGAAAGCATATAAAATAAGGAATTGGAATAATTGTGCTTTATACAAAAATCATAACCACCACAAAAAAGGGTGGGCCTCATGGACTCTTGCTAATATGAAAGAAATGAATTTATCAGGTAAGTTCTTACATAAATTATGTTTTCTTTCATGTAATTAGCAAGAGTCCATGAGCTAGTGACGTATGGGATAATGATTACCCAAGATGTGGATCTTTCCACGCAAGAGTCACTAGAGCGGGAGGGATAAAATAAAGACAGCCAATTCCTGCTGAAAATAATCCACACCCAAAATAAAGTTTAATGAAAAACATAAGCAGAAGATTCAAACTGAAACCGCTGCCTGAAGTACTTTTCTACCAAAACTGCTTCAGAAGAAGAAAATACATCAAAATGGTAGAATTTAGTAAAAGTATGCAAAGAGGACCAAGTTGCTGCTTTGCAAATCTGATCAATCGAAGCTTCATTCCTAAACGCCCAGGAAGTAGAAACTGACCTAGTAGAATGAGCTGTAATCCTTTGAGGCGGAGTTTTACCCGACTCAACATAGGCAAGATGAATTAAAGATTTCAACCAAGATGCCAAAGAAATGGCAGAAGCTTTCTGGCCTTTTCTAGAACCGGAAAAGATAACAAATAAACTAGAAGTCTTTCGGAAAGACTTAGTAGCTTCAACATAATATTTCAAAGCTCTAACAACATCCAAAGAATGTAACGATTTCTCCTTAGAATTCTTAGGATTAGGACATAATGAAGGAACCACAATTTCTCTACTAATGTTGTTGGAATTCACAACTTTAGGTAAAAATTCAAAAGAAGTTCGCAACATTGCCTTATCCTGATGAAAAATCAGAAAAGGAGACTCACAAGAAAGAGCAGATAATTCAGAAACTCTTCTGGCAGAAGAGATTGCCAAAAGGAACAAAACTTTCCAAGAAAGTAATTTAATGTCCAATGAATGCATAGGTTCAAACGGAGGAGCTTGAAGAGCCCCTAGAACCAAATTCAAACTCCAAGGAGGAGAAATTGACTTAATGACAGGTTTTATACGAACCAAAGCTTGTACAAAACAATGAATATCAGGAAGATTAGCAATCTTTCTGTGAAAAAAGAACAGAAAGAGCAGAGATTTGTCCTTTCAAGGAACTTGCGGACAAACCTTTATCTAAACCATCCTGAAGAAACTGTAAAATTCTTGGAATTCTAAAAGAATGCCAAGAAAAATGATGAGAAAGACACCAAGAAATATAAGTCTTCCAGACTCTATAATATATCTCTCTGGATACAGATTTACGAGCCTGTAACATAGTATTAATCACAGAGTCAGAGAAACCTCTTTGACTAAGAATCAAGCGTTCAATCTCCATACCTTTAAATTTAAGGATTTGAGATCCTGATGGAAAAATGGACCTTGCGACAGAAGGTCTGGTCGTAGCGGAAGAGTCCACAGATGGCAAGAGGCCATCCGGACAAGATCCGCATACCAAAACCTGTGAGGCCATGCCGGAGCTACCAGCAGAACAAACGAGCATTCCTTCAGAATCTTGGAGATTACTCTTGGAAGAAGAACTAGAGGCGGAAAGATATAGGCAGGATGATACTTCCAAGGAAGTGACAATGCATCCACTGATTCCGCTTGAGGATCCCTGGCTCTGGACAGAAACCTGGGAAGTTTCTTGTTTAGATGAGAGGCCATCAGATCTATTTCTGGAAGTCCCCACATTTGAACAATCTGAAGAAATACCTCTGGGTGAAGAGACCATTCGCCCGGATGTAACGTTTGGCGACTGAGATAATCCGCTTCCCAATTGTCTATACCTGGGATATGAACCGCAGAGATTAGACAAGAGCTGGATTCCGCCCAAACCAGAATTCGAGATACTTCTTTCATAGCCAGAGGACTGTGAGTCCCTCCTTGATGATTGATGTATGCCACAGTTGTGACATTGTCTGTCTGAAAACAAATGAACGATTCTCTCTTCAGAAGAGGCCAAGACTGAAGAGCTCTGAAAATTGCACGGAGTTCCAAAATATTGATCGGTAATCTCACCTCCTGAGATTCCCAAACTCCTTGTGCCGTCAGAGATCCCCACACAGCTCCCCAACCTGTGAGACTTGCATCTGTTGAAATTACAATCCAGGTCGGAAGCACAAAAGAAGCCCCCTGAATTAAACGATGGTGATCTGTCCACCACGTTAGAGAGTGTCGTACAATCGGTTTTAAAGATATTAATTGAGATATCTTTGTGTAATCCCTGCACCATTGATTCAGCATACAGAGCTGAAGAGGTCGCATGTGAAAACGAGCAAAGGGGATCGCGTCCGATGCAGCAGTCATAAGACCTAGAATTTCCATGCATAAGGCTGAAATTGTGACTGAAGGTTTCGACAAGCTGAAATCAATTTTAGACGTCTCTTGTCTGTTAAAGACAGAGTCATGGACACTGAATCTATCTGGAAACCCAGAAAAGTTACCCTTGTCTGAGGAATCAATGAACTTTTTGGTAAATTGATCCTCCAACCATGATCTTGAAGAAACAACACAAGTCGATTCGTATGAGATTCTGCTAAATGTAAAGACTGAGCAAGTACCAAGATATCGTCCAAATAAGGAAATACCACAATACCCTGTTCTCTGATTACAGACAGAAGGGCACCGAGAACTTTTGTAAAAATTCTTGGAGCTGTAGCTAGGCCAAACGGCAGAGCCACAAACTGGTAATGCTTGTCCAGAAAAGAGAATCTCAGGAACTGATAATGATCTGGATGAATCGGAATATGCAGATAAGCATCCTGTAAATCTATTGTGGACATATAATGCCCTTGCTGAACAAAAGGCAAGATAGTCCTTACAGTTACCATTTTGAACGTTGGTATCCTTACATAACGATTCAATATTTTTAGATCCAGAACTGGTCTGAAGGAATTCTCCTTCTTTGGTACAATGAAGAGATTTGAATAAAACCCCATCCCCTGTTCCAGAACTGGAACTGGCATAATTACTCCAGCCAACTCTAGATCTGAAACACAATTCAGAAATGCTTGAGCTTTCACTGGATTTACTGGGACACGGGAAAGAAAAAATCTCTTTGCAGGAGGTCTCATCTTGAAACCAATTCTGTATCCTTCTGAAACAATGTTCTGAATCCAAAGATTGTGAACAGAATTGATCCAAATTTCTTTGAAAAAACGTAACCTGCCCCCTACCAGCTGAGCTGGAATGAGGGCCGCACCTTCATGTGGACTTAGAAGCAGGCTTTGCCTTTCTAGAAGGCTTGGATTTATTCCAGACTGGAGATGGTTTCCAAACTGAAACTGCTCCTGAGGATGAAGGATCAGGCTTTTGTTCTTTGTTGAAACGAAAGGAACGAAAACGATTATTAGCCCTGTTTTTACCCTTAGATTTTTTATCCTGTGGTAAAAAAGTTCCTTTCCCACCAGTAACAGTTGAGATAATGGAATCCAACTGAGAACCAAATAATTTGTTACCCTGGAAAGAAATGGAAAGTAGAGTTGATTTAGAAGCCATATCAGCATTCCAAGTTTTAAGCCATAAAGCTCTTCTAGCTAAAATAGCTAGAGACATAAACCTGACATCAACTCTGATAATATCAAAAATGGCATCACAGATAAAATTATTAGCATGCTGAAGAAGAATAATAATATTATGAGAATCATGATCTGTTACTTGATGCGCTAAAGTCTCCAACCAAAAAGTTGAAGCTGCAGCAACATCAGCCAAAGATATAGCAGGTCTAAGAAGATTACCTGAACACAGATAAGCTTTTTTATCTAAAGGATCTTTAAACGAAGTACCATCTGACGTAGGTGTCACACTCTATCTCTGAGTTAAAGTATAGTTAAGTATCTGGATCTCAACTGCAGATCTGCAGTTAGCTTTAGGAGTTTAAGAGCAATTCAGAGGAACTGTGTTTGGAAGAGAGGTAGGAAACAATTAGCACTCCTGTGGGAGTTCCGTTTAACAGGTTACAGGAGAGAAGTTGAAGTTATATATAGTAACTTGGAAGCGTCTGCTAGTATGGTGGTCAGTATTATCAGTGAGGTACACTTAGTAAGAGTCTATGTATATTGTAGCCAGTGGAAATCCTCCTGAATGTGAGAGGTTTGTAGAGCTTACGTTCGTAGCTGACAGCAAAGGAGGGAGAGGTGTACAGCTGCAGAGCCTGTGCTGTGAGTGAAGGGGGTGTGTGCGTGAGCACCAATTACCAGTCTGGATTTACTGACAGGCTACCGTGTAGCGTAACTGAGTGACAGGCAGAGTGTACCGGATTGCGGGGAGGCCCGCGCTGCTTAGGACACAGTCTTTTATCGAGAGCGGTTAATACCGCGTTATTCAGAGGAGATGAGTTGAAGTGAGAGCCGAGTACTACAGGCTCCGGAGTTGTACCGGTAACTGGTGATCTGCCTCCAGGCTGGGAAGCCGTAGTGGCAAGGAATTACACTTCACAGCGTTGCGGTGTTGTTAGATTATAAGTCCTGTGAAATACTGTGGTTCAGAGCAGGAACAAAAGTTCAATTTGATAAATTGTAATCCTTTGCTGGTATACTTTCTAATAACAGTGGATATAGAGCCAGGAGATTTAGTCGTGGTAGCGTCTCTGCTAGAGAGAGAGTTCACAACTGAATTAAACGGCAGGTGAGGGGTGGAGGAGTAGCCTTAAGTAAAGTTGGATTTAAAGACATACACCTCATGCCTGACAGGTCCCCCCATCAAAGGTGCTGCACCGCAGCAGGAGGAGCAGGTTTGTCCGGATGGGCCCTGTGGAACCGGGCAACCAGTCGAGCAGCATTGATGTTAGTATAGGGCTCCCAAGAATCCTCATCAGGGGAGAAACCCTTCCAACGGATGAGGTACTGCAGAAACCCTCGATATAGCCTGGAGTCAAGAATGGATGAAACCTCATAAATTTCATCATCAACCACTATAGGCGGAGTTCCAGAGGTAGAGGTCTGCTGTCTAGTGGGGGTATAAGGTTTAAGCAAGGACACATGGAAAGTGGGATGCACCTGAAACTCAGGTGGGAGTTTCAAGGTCACAGCGTTGTCGTTGACTAGTTTAACGATTTCATACAGTCCAAGGAAAAGATGAGAGAATTTTCGACAGGGTGTTTTCAGTTTAAGATGACGGGTGGAAAGCCAAACCCGGTCACCGACTTGGTAATTCAGAGGACGACGTCTTTTGGAGTCATAATAATACTTCTGTCTGTTTTGGGCTGCAGTTATGTTTTCCTTGAGGAAAGTGAAGATTTCGGTCATTGAGTTGGATGTGTCATCCACAAGAGGGGAAGTGGTATTCAAATGTGGGAAGAGATGAAAAGTAGGGTGGAACCCATAGTTGGCAAAAAACGGTGTGCACTTCGTGGATGCATTTAGGGTGTTATTATAGGCGTATTCAGCCAAAGGTAAGTGGGACTTCCATTGATCCTGTTGGTAGGAACAGTAGCATCTGATGTACTGTTCAATCCACTGATTAACTCGTTCCGTCTGCCCATTAGTCTGTGGATGGTAGGCGGTGCTGTACCGGTGGTCAATCTTAAGGACAGAACAAAGTTGCCTCCAGAATCTGGAGGTAAACTGTGAACCTCTGTCGGATATGATGATCGCTGGTAACCCATGAATGCGTACCACATGTGATAGGAAAAGAGCCGCTGTCTTGGAAGCTGTGGGTAGCTTTTCGTATGGGATGAAGTGAGCCATCTTAGATAGGTAATCAACAACAACCATGATAACAGTCGCTCGGTTTGAACTTGGCAGGTCTACGATAAAATCCATACTAACTGTGTGCCATGGCCTTTCTGGTACTGGAAGAGATCTTAACATACCATATGGTTTGGAGTGTTCATGTTTCGAGACAGCGCATACTTGACATGTTCTAACGTAGTCTTCCACTGTCTGGTGTAGTTTAGGCCACCAGTAGTTTCTTTTGATGAGTTCAGTAGTTCTTTGAATCCCAGGGTGACCAGCTAAAGGAGATTCATGGTGAGCTTGGAGAATGTGAGTTCTCAAAGTTGGTGGAATGTAGATCTTCCCTTGTACATAGCTGATTCCGTTTGAGTCTGTTTCAAGTTGATTCTTTGGATAGGTAGTATCTCTTTTTTGATGGAAACGTAAGAACCGGTGTTCATCGGTAAGGATCCCGATGAAATGTTCTGGGGATAGAATAGGCTGGGCAGGTAAGGCTTGATTAGGACGAGGTAGGTGTCTGGAGAGAGCATCAGCCTTGCCGTTTTTTGACCCTGGACGGTAGGTGATGTGGAAATGAAATCTGGTGAAGAAGAGACTCCAGCGAAGTTGTCGAGCCGACAGTGTTTTACTTGACTGAAGATATTCTAAGTTGCGATGGTCAGTGTATATGAGAATCGGATAAGATGTGCCTTCTAACAAATGCCTCCAGTGTTCCAAAGCGACCTTGATGACGAGAAGCTCCTTTTCTCCTATGGGATAGTTTTGTTCCGGTGGTGTCATTACTCTGGAATAAAATGCCACTGGATGAATGGGATCAGAGGGAGTCTTTCGTTGGGAAAGTATGGCCCCCAAAGCGTAATCTGACGCATCCACCTCGAGAATGAACTGGAGTTTGGTATCCGGGAACTGGAGAATGGGTGCTGTGATGAATGAGTTTTTGAGGTATTCAAATGCATTTTGGGCGTCAGTATCCCAGAGGAAAGGAGTGTGAGAACCTGTAAGTTTACACAGAGGTCTGGATAAACTAGAGAACCCTTTGATGAACTTCCTATAGAAGTTGGCAAAACCGAGGAAGCGTTGGACATCTTTTCTGGAAGTTGGAGTGGGCCAGTTTTGGATAGCCTGAATCTTCCCGTCTTCCATCCGCACACCAGAGTAAGAGATATTATAACCAAGGAAGGTTATTTCATATGTGTGAAATGAACACTTTTCGGGTTTGGCATACAATTGATGGGTTCGTAATCGATTCAGGACCCAGCGTACATGTTTCTTGTGATCCTCTAAGTTATCTGAATAGATGAGGATATCGTCCAGATATATCACTAGGCACACGTCCAATAAATCTCTGAATATATCATTGATGAAAAATTGGAACGTGGCAGGGGCATTACAAAGCCCGAACGGCATCACCAAGTATTCATATAACCCATAGCGGGTCCGGAAGGCAGTGAGCCACTCATCTCCCTCTCTGATCCTGACCAGATTATAGGCTCCTCTAAGGTCTAGTTTGGTGTAGATGGTAGCTTTGCTAAGTCGTTCCACTAATTCAGGAATGAGAGGTAATGGATACCTGTTCTTCTTAGTTCTCTTATTCAGTTCCCGATAATCAATGATCGGCCTTAAAGATTTATCCTTGTTCCGAACGAAGAAGATCCCAGCTCCCGCTGGGGAAGTAGAAGGTCTAATGAACCCTTTTTTGAGGTTTTCATCGAGATACGTCTTAAGATGTTCCAGCTCCGGTTGTGAGAGCGGATAGATATGCCCATATGGAATAGTGGATCCTGGTAGGAGCTCTATGGGGCAATCGTAAATACGATGAGGTGGTAAAGCTTCCGCCTGTTTTTTGTCAAAGACATCTAGGAAGTCGTGATAGTCGGGAGGAACTACCTCTTCAGAGAGTTGTAGTATATGTTGTTGAGGATAACAGGTATTTTTGCAATAGGGTGAATTCAGATCGACTTGTAGAGTTTGCCATGATATGGAGGGTTGATGTTCTTGAAGCCAGGATAGTCCTAGTACTACTGGATACAAAGGAGAGGGTATAACATCGAAGGAGATGTATTCAGTATGCCCCTTACCTAGGGAGACCTTGAGTGGAACTGGTGATGTGTTATAGGACCTGACTTTACATAAGTACCATCAATAACACGAATTGAGACAGGAACTGTTTTGCTAAGTGTAGGTATTTTATTTTTTCTTACAAGGGTTGAATCCAGGAAATTGGAGTATGCACCCGAGTCAATGATGGCTTCAGCTTGGAGGGCTTGAAGGTCCCACTGTAAGAGGAGAGAGATAGTACAGTAAGCTACGTTCACAATTTTGTTAGTCAAGCATGCATTTACATGTCTAAGCTTACTTCTTTTTTGTCGTTGGAGTAGCGGGCATTCCTTAACTGGGTGTGTGGGTGAAGCACAGTACATGCACAGATTCTTTTGTTGTCTGCGGTGTCTTTCCTCAATTGTCAGTGGTCCTTTGGTGAACCCAATCTCCATGGGAGTAGTGACATCTTTAGAAGCTACAGGTGATGGGTAATACCTTTGGTTTCCTTCTGACTGCTGACGCTCAGACCTCCTCTCCCGAAGCCTCCTATCTATCTGAATGGATAGGGTCATTAGGTCTTCGAGGGTGCTGGGGATCTCGATTCGGGCGAGCTCATCCTTCAAAGCGTCGGATAAACCGAGGCGATATTGATTCCTCAATGCTATCCCACTCCATTCTGAATCCTTTATATACAACTTGAACTCGGAGAGGTACTCCTCAACAGGTCTTCTTCCTTGTCGTAGGGAGCGCATCTTTGCCTCAGCAGTGAGTTGCTTCTGAGTATCCTCATATAATAAGCTCATCTGAGTGAAGAAATCAGTGAGAGATCCCAATATAGGATCGTCGTTCTCTAGGAAGGTATTGGCCCATACTCTGGGTTCGCCAGTGAGGAAAGATATGGCGGTCATAACCTTAAGTCTCTCGTTATGATAGGTCCTAGGTTTCATTTGGAAAAGCAGGTAACAAGCGTTCTTAAACTGTCGGAATTGTTTCCTGTCACCTGAAAATCTCTCGGGTAAACACACCTGAGGTTCAGGAGTGTTATCTCTTATTGCTGCCCTAAAGCTATCATTCTGTAATTGCAAGTCCCTTAGTCCATGTGACAACTGGTCCACCCTTTGTGTGAGGTTGAACACCACAGTAGGCAAATCTGCTGGATCCATGTTACGGCCGTTTAATATGTCACACTCTATCTCTGAGTTAAAGTATAGTTAAGTATCTGGATCTTAACTGCAGATCTGCAGTTAGCTTTAGGAGTTTAAGAGCAATTCAGAGGAACTGTGTTTGGAAGAGAGGTAGGAAACAATTAGCACTCCTGTGGGAGTTCCGTTTAACAGGTTACAGGAGAGAAGTTGAAGTTATATATAGTAACTTGGAAGCGTCTGCTAGTATGGTGGTCAGTATTATCAGTGAGGTACACTTAGTAAGAGTCTATGTATATTGTAGCCAGTGGAAATCCTCCTGAATGTGAGAGGTTTGTAGAGCTTACGTTCGTAGCTGACAGCAAAGGAGGGAGAGGTGTACAGCTGCAGAGCCTGTGCTGTGAGTGAAGGGGGGTGTGTGCGTGAGCACCAATTACCAGTCTGGATTTACTGACAGGCTACCGTGTAGCGTAACTGAGTGACAGGCAGAGTGTACCGGATTGCGGGGAGGCCCGCGCTGCTTAGGACACAGTCTTTTATCGAGAGCGGTTAATACCGCGTTATTCAGAGGAGATGAGTTGAAGTGAGAGCCGAGTACTACAGGCTCCGGAGTTGTACCGGTAACTGGTGATCTGCCTCCAGGCTGGGAAGCCGTAGTGGCAAGGAATTACACTTCACAGCGTTGCGGTGTTGTTAGATTATAAGTCCTGTGAAATACTGTGGTTCAGAGCAGGAACAAAAGTTCAATTTGATAAATTGTAATCCTTTGCTGGTATACTTTCTAATAACAGTGGATATAGAGCCAGGAGATTTAGTCGTGGTAGCGTCTCTGCTAGAGAGAGAGTTCACAACTGAATTAAACGGCAGGTGAGGGGGGGGAGGAGTAGCCTTAAGTAAAGTTGGATTTAAAGACATACACCTCATGCCTGACAGTAGGAATAGTAGTACATTTAGCAAGGGTAGAAATAGCCCCATCAACTTTAGGGATTTTGTCCCAAAATTCTAATCTGTCAGACGGCACAGGATATAATTGCTTAAAACGTTTAGAAGGAGTAAATGAATTACCCAATTTATCCCATTCTCTGGAAATTACTTCAGAAATAGCATTAGGAACAGGAAAAACTTCTGGAATAACCACAGGAGATTTAAACACCTTATCTAAAACGTTTAGAATTAGTATCAAGAGGACCAGGAATCCTCTATTTCTAAAGCAATTAGTACTTCTTTAAGTAAAGAACGAATAAATTCCATTTTAAATAAATATGAAGATTTATCAGCATCAATCTCTGAGACAGAATCCTCTGAACCAGAAGAGTCATCAGAATCAGAATGATGATGTTCATTTAAAAATTCATCTGTAGAGAGAGTTTTAAAAGATTTTTTATGTTTACTAGAAGGAGAAATAACAGACATAGCCTTCTTGATGGATTCAGAAACAAAATCTCTTATGTTATCAGGAACATTCTGCACCTTAGATGTTGAGGGAACTGCAACAGGCAATGGTACATTACTAAAGGAAATATTATCTGCTTTAACAAGTTTGTCATGACAATTAATACAAACAACAGCCGGAGGAATAGCTACCAAAAGTTTACAGCAGATACACTTAGCTTTGGTAGTTCCAGCACTAGACAGCGATTTTCCTGAAGTATCTTCTGACTCAGATGCAACGTGAGACATCTTGCAATATGTAAGAGAAAAAACAACATATAAAGCAAAATTGATCAAATTCCTTAAATGACAGTTTCAGGAATGGGAAAAAATGCCAATAAACAAGCTTCTAGTAACCAGAAGCAAAGAAAAAATCAGACTGAAATAATGTGGAGACAAAAGCGACGCCCATATTTTTGGCGCCAAATAATACGCCCACATTGTTTGGCGCCTAAATGCTTTTTGGCGCCAAAAATGACGCCACATCCGGAACGCCGACATTTTTGGCGCAAAAGGACGTCAAAAAATGACGCAACTTCCGGCGACACGTATGATGCCGGAAACAGAAAAGATTTTTTGCGCCAAAAAAGTCTGCGCCAAGAATGACGCAATAAAATGAAGCATTTTCAGCCCCCGCGAGCCTAACAGCCCACAGGGAAAAAAAGTCAAATTTTTAAGGTAAGAAAAAATGATTGATTCAAACGCATAATCCCAAATATGAAACTGACTGTCTGAAAATAAGGAATGTTGAACATCCTGAGTCAAGGCAAATAAATGTTTGAATACATATATTTAGAACTTTATAAATAAAGTGCCCAACCATAGCTTAGAGTGTCACAGAAAATAAGATTTACTTACCCCAGGACACTCATCTACACGTTTGTAGAAAGCCAAACCAGTACTGAAACGAAAATCAGCAGAGGTAATGGTATATAAATAAGAGTATATCGTCGATCTGAAAAGGGAGGTAAGAGATGAATCTCTACGACCGATAACAGAGAACCTATGAAATAGACCCCGTAGAAGGAGATCACTGCATTCAAATAGGCAATACTCTCCTCACATCCCTCTGACATTCACTGCACACTGAGAGGAAAACCGGGCTCCAACTTGCTGCGGAGCGCATATCAACGTAGAATCTAGCACAAACTTACTTCACCACCTCCATCGGAGGCAAAGTTTGTAAAACTGAATTGTGGGTGTGGTGAGGGGTGTATTTATAGGCATTTTAAGGTTTGGGAAACTTTGCCCCTCCTGGTAGGAATGTATATCCCATACGTCACAAGCTCATGGACTCTTGCTAATTACATGAAAGAAATAATAAAATTCTATGAATTTTAAAAGAATGCCAAGAAAAGTAGGTCTTCCAGACTCAATAATAAATCTTTCTAGAGACAGATTTACGAGCCTGAAACCAAGCGTTCAATCTCCATCCCTTCAAATTTAATGATTTGAGATCCTGATGGAAAAAATGGGCCTTGAGAAAGAAGGTCTGGTTTAAACGGAAGTGTTCAAGATCGGCAACTGGCCATCTGAATGAAATCCGCATACCAAAACCTGAGAGGCCATGCTGGAGCCACCAGCATAACAAACAAATACTCCATAAGAATTTTGGAAATCACTTTGGAAGAAGAACTAGAGGCGGAAAGAAATAGGCAAAAAAGATAATTTCCAAAGAAATGTCAATGCATATACTACTTCCGCCTGAGTATCCCCGGACCTGAATAGGCCCCTGGGAAGTTCTTTATTCAGATGAGATGCCAACAGATCTATTTCTAGAAATGCTCACATCTGAAAAATTGAAAAACATATCTGGGTATGAGAGACCATTCTCCCGGATGTAAAGCTTGATTAACAGAGATAATCCGCTTCCCAAATATCTATACCTGGGAAAAAAAACCACAGAATTTAGATAGGAGCTGGATTTAGCCTAAGCTAATATCCGAGACACTTCTGTCACAGCCTAAGGACTGATAGTCCTACCCTGATGATTGACATACACCATAGTTGTGATATTGTCTGAAAAACAATAAACGTCTCTTCCTCAAAAAGAAATTAACTGAAAAACTCTGAGAAAACACAGAGTTCTAAAATATCAAATGGTAATCTCGCCTTCTGAGATTTCCAAACCCCTTGTGCTGACAGAGATCCTCAGACAGCCTCCCAACCAAAAAGACTCACATCTGTAGAGATCATGGTCCAGGTTGAAAGAAACGAAGAGACCTGTAGAACTAAATGATGGTGATCTTAACCACCAAATCAAGAGAGATAAATATTAGGATTTGAAGATTTAAAATGCGAAATCCTAGAATCCCTGCACCATAATTCAGCATAAAAGACTGGAAAAGTTCTTTCTATTGAAAATGAGCAAAGGGAATTGAATCCAATGCTGTGGCCATAAGACCTAAAACTTCTATGCATATATATATAAGGAAATAATAGAGACTAAAGGTACCGACAGACGGAACCCAATAAAATTGTCCCTTGTCTGATAGAGACAAAGACAGTGACACAAACTATCTGGAAACCCAAAAAAAGGTGACCCTTGTGAGAGGAATCAAGAGCTTTTGAAAAAAAGATCCTCTAACTATGTCCTGAAGAACAAAGTGAATCATATGAGATTCTGCATCCTCAGAAAATAATCTGCATGAATACAGAAAAAATATGCATTTATTGTATCTAAAGAAAACAAATAATGCTATCACTGACCAAAAAAAGGCAGAATAGTTTGAATAAAAACTCCAAAACTCAGTTCCTAAAAATGGAACTGGAAAAAATACCCCAGAAGATTCCAGGTCTGAGCAGCGCTTGAACCCCACGGGTGACTAGCCATGCTTCAACAGTACCCAAAATAAATAGGACCGAAACACACTTAAAGAAAGTGTTAGCCTTACTGGAATAAAATCAAAGAAATTTGGACCTGAATAGAACCAAATAAATTTCAAAAAAGTCTTAACCTGTCCCTTGCCAGCCAAGCTGGAATACGGCACATACATCGCAATTTAAGGGAGCTGATTTCGAACGGAAAAAAATTCCAATTAAAAACATGTTACTTGGGAAAGAATTCAGGAATTCATTCCATAATAAGAACAACCAAACTAGTATAAGCTTAAAGTTTTAGTCTTAGAACTCAATCTTGAAGCCCAGAGTAACAGTTAAGAATTGAATCCAATTATAAAACAAATAATTGATTATCTTAGAACAAAAGAAATATGGATTTTTAGAAATCACAAAAATTCTTCTAGCTCAAACAGCTAAAGACATAGATTAAACCTCATTTGCAAAAATATTCAATAAAATGAAGACATAAATGAAATTATTAGCATGATAGTCCAGTTAAAGGACCAGACAATACAGTGGACTTGCATAATCAATAAATGCAAAACAACAAGACAAATGCAACAGCACCTAGTCTAGTAAATTTTGTCCCTTTAACAATGCTAAAATAAATCATAATCTGATAATTGAACTTAAAGAAAACAGAAAAAATGAAGCAATTGCAACATCCAAATAAAACATAGGTCCAAGAAAAGTACCTGAAACTAAATAATTTTCCATAAATAAGATACAACCATCTAAAGGAAAATAAATACTATTTTGCTATAGAAACAATAGCATAATTAGTAGGAGTAGAGATAGCCCCAATAAATTGGAGAACCCTCCAAATTGAATTAAACTGCCGGCAAAGAGTATAGTTTAAAACCTTGAAGAAGGAATAAAAGAAAATTCTCAGCCTATTCCATTCCCTAGTATAAGAAATTGGAAAAAAAAACCTCTGAAAACACAGAAGAATAAATAAGCAGAAATAGTGTTAGCTAGTCTTGAAAAAGAACTAGTTACCTTAATGTAAAATAATCAACATCTTTTCAACAAAGAACAAATGTACTTTAATAAAAAAGTAGATTTGTTAGTGTCAATATCTGATGAAGAAAATTCTGAATTAGAAAAAACATCATCAGAGAAGGATAAATCAGTATGTTGTTGGTGATTTGAAACTTCAATAATTAAAAAAGAAGTTGAAAAAGACCTAAAAATTTTATTAGAAGGCACAAAGTCAGACAAAGCCTTTAAAATAGAATCAGAAAAAAATTTCTTAAAAATCTTCTAAATATTTCTTGTACATAAGATGTAAAAAGAATGGCAATATATAAAGCATAAATACTAATGGATTCTGCATGTAAAAGTTTATCATGATAACCTATTACAAACCATAGCTAAAGATAAACATTCATAACATTTAAAATAAATGAACTTAGCTTTGGTAGGACTGAACTCAGTCAAGCGTTTTTCCAGAAGTAGCTTCTGATCCAGGGTCAATCTGAGACATCTTGCAATATGTAATAGAAAAAACAACATATAAAGCAAAATCTATCAAATTCCTTAAATGACAGTTTCAGGAATGGGAAAAAATGCCAATGAACAAGCTTCTAGCAACCAGAAGCAAATAAACAATGAGACTTAAATAATGTGGAGACAATAATGACGCCCATATTTTTTAGCGCCAAAAAAGACACCCACATTATTAGGCGCCTAAATGCTTTTGGCGCCAAGAATGATGCCACATCCGGCAACGCCAACATTTTTGGCGCAAAACAACTTCCGGCGACATGTACGATGCCGGAAATGACAAAGAAAATTTTTTGCACCAAAAAAATCCGCGCCAAGAATGACCCAATAAAAAGAAGCATTTACAGCCCCCGCGAGCCTAACAGCCCACAGGAAAAAGTCAAATTTAAGGTAAGAAAAAATTTATTTTATTTATTATTCAAATGCATTATCCCAAATAATGAAACTGACTGTCTGAAATAAGGAATATTGAACATCCTGAATCAAGGCAAATAAATGTTTAAACACATATATTTAGAACTTTATATAAAAGTTTCCAACCATAGCTTAGAGTGTCACAGAAAATAAGACTTGCTTACCCCAGGACACTCATCTACATGTAGTAGAAAGCCAAACCAGTACTGAAACGAGAATCAGTAGAGGTAATGGTATATATAAGAGTATATCGTCGATCTGAAAAGGGAGGTAAGAGATGAATCTCTACGACCGATAACAGAGAACCTATGAAATAGATCCCGTAGAAGGAGACCATTGAATTCAAATAGGCAATACTCTCTTCACATCCCTCTGACATTCACTGCACTCTGAGAGGAAAATCGGGCTTCAACCTGCTGCGGAGCGCATATCAACGTAGAATCTAGCACAAACTTACTTCACCACCTCCATGGGAGGCAAAGTTTGTAAAACTGAATTGTGGGTGTGGTGAGGGGTGTATTTATAGGCATTTTAAGGTTTGGGAAACTTTGCCCCTCCTGGTAGGAATGTATATCCCATACGTCACTAGCTCATGGACTCTTGCTAATTACATGAAAGAAATAGACAGAGCTTTCAATTTAAAAATGTCATGCCCTATATGTTTAATTTAAAAGGACAATCAAGTGTAAATAAACTTTTATGATTCAGACAGAGCATACAATTTTAAGACACTCTCCAATTTACTTCCATTATCAAATTTTGTACAGTATTTTTATAGTCATACTTTCTGGGGAACAAGATCCTACTGAGCATGTGCACAAACTCAAACAGTATACGTATATTAGTCTGTGACTGGCTGATGTGTGTCACATGATACAGGGGGCCGGAAAATGAGAGAAAAAAATAAATTTATGCTTACCTGATAAATTTACGGCTAGATTTAGAGTTTTGTCGGTAACGACCCGCGTAGCTAACGCTGGCTTTTTTCTGGCCGCACCTTTTAAATACCTCTGGTATTGAGAGTTCATAGAATGGCTGCGTTAGGCTCCAAAAAAGGAGCGTAGAGCATATTTAACGCAACTTCAACTCTCGATACCAAAGTTGCTTACGGACGCGGCCAGCTTCAAAAACGTGCTCGTGCACAATTCCCCCATAGAAAACAATGGGGCTGTTTGAGCTGAAAAAAAACCTAACACCTGCAAAAAAGCCGCGTTCAGCTCCTAACGCAGCCCCATTGTTTGCTATGGGGAAACACTTCCTACGTCTGCACCTAACACTCTAACATGTACCCCGAGTCTAAACACCCCTAACCTTACACTTATTAACCCCTATTCTGCCGCCCCCGCTATCGCTGACACCTGCATAGTTTTTTTTAACCCCTAATCTGCCGCTCCGTAAACCACCGCTACTTACATTATCCCTATGTACCCCTAATCTGCTGCCCCTAACACCGCAGACCCCTATATTATATTTATTAACCCCTAATCTGCCCCCCACAACGTCGCCTCCACCTGCCTACACTTATTAACCCCTAATCTGCCGAGTGGACCACACCGCTACTATAATAAAGTTATTAACCCCTAATCCGCGTCACTCCCGCATCAATAACCCTATAAGAAATAGTATTAACCCCTAATCTGCCCTCCCTAACATCGCCGACACCTAACGTCAAACATTAACCCCTAATCTGCCGACTTGAGCTCACCGCTATTCTAATAAATGTATTAACCCCTAAAGCTAAGTCTAACCCTAAAACTAACACCCCCCTAAGTTAAATATAATTTTATTCTAACAAAATAAATTAACTCTTATTAAATAAATTATTCCTATTTAAATCTAAATACTTACCTGTAAAATAAACCCTAATATAGCTACAACATAAATTATAATTATATTATAGCTATTTTAGGATTAATATTTATTTTACAGGCAACTTTGTATTTATTTTAACCAGGTACAATAGCTATTAAATAGTTAAGAACTATTTAATAGCTAAAATAGTTAAAATAATTACAAAATTACCTGTAAAATAAATCCTAACCTAAGTTACAATTAAACCTAACACTACACTATCAATAAATTAATTAAATACAATACCTATAATTATCTACAATTAAACCTAACACTACACTATCAATAAATTAATTAAATACAATACCTACAAATAAATACAATGAAATAAACTAACTAAAGTACAAAAAATAAAAAAGAACTAAGTTACAAAAAATAAAAAAATATTTACAAACATTAGAAAAATATTACAACAATTTTAAACTAATTACACCTACTCTAAGCCCCCTAATAAAATAACAAATCCCCCCAAATAAAAAAATGCCCTACCCTATTCTAAATTAAAAAAGTTCAAAGCTCTTTTACCTTACCAGCCCTGAACAGGGCCCTTTGCGGGGCATGCCCCAAAGAATTCAGCTCTTTTGCCTGTAAAAAAAACACATACAATACCCCCCCCCCCAACATTACAACCCACCACCCACATACCCCTAATCTAACCCAAACCCCCCTTAAATAAACCTAACACTAAGCCCCTGAAGATCTTCCTACCTTATCTTCACCCTGCCAGGTTCACCGATCCGTCCTCGGAAGTCTTGATCCAAGCCTCGGAAGTGTTGATCCAAGCCCAAGCGGGGGGCTGAAGAGTGACGTCCATACTCGGGCTGAAGTCTGGATCCAAGCGGCGGCTGAAGAAATCCATCATCGGGCTGAAGTCGGAAGTCCATCATCGGGATGAAGTCTTCTATCAAGCCGCATCTTCAATCTTCTTTCTTCTGGAGCGGAGTGGAGCCATCTTCTTCCAAGCCGACGCGGAACATCCTCTTCAACCGACGCCTACTAGCCGAATGACGGTTCCTTTAAATGACGTCATCCAAGATGGCGTCCCTCGAATTCTGATTGGCTGATAGGATTCTATCAGCCAATCGGAATTAAGGTAGGAATATTCTGATTGGCTGATGGAATCAGCCAATCAGAATCAAGTTCAATCCGATTGGCTGATCCGATCAGCCAATCAGATTGAGCTCGCATTCTATTGGCTGATCGGAACAGCCAATCGGATTGAACTTGATTCTGATTGGCTGATTCCATCAGCCAATCAGAATTTTCCTACCTTAATTCCGATTGGCTGATAGAATCCTATCAGCCAATCGGAATTCGAGGGACGCCATCTTGGATGACGTCCCTTAAAGGAACCGCCATTCTTCAGTTGGACGTCGTCGGAAGAAGATTGATCCGCGCTGGAGGTCTTCACGATGGAGCCGGTCCTCATCGGATGAAGATAGAAGATGCCGCTTGGATCAAGATGGTTGCCGGTCTGGATCGCCTCTTCTTCCCGGATAGGATGAAGATTTTGGAGCCTCTTCTGGACCTCTTTAGCCGCCGGATGATGGATGTCTAGCCCCCGCTTGGGTTGGATGAAGATTTTGGAGCCAGGACTGATCGGTGATACCCAGTGTGGTGAAGATAAGGTAGGAAGATCTTCAGGGGCTTAGTGTTAGGTTTATTTAAGGGGGGTTTGGGTTAGATTAGGGGTATGTGGGTGGTGGGTTGTAATGTTGGGGGGGGGTATTGTATGTATTTTTTTACAGGCAAAAGAGCTGAATTCTTTGGGGCATGCCCCGCAAAGGGCCCTGTTCAGGGCTGGTAAGGTAAAAGAGCTTTGAACTTTTTAAATTTAGAATAGGGTAGGGCATTTTTTTATTTTGGGGGGCTTTGTTATTTTATTAGGGGGCTTAGAGTAGGTGTAATTAGTTTAAAATTGTTGTAATATTTTTCTAATGTTTGTAAATATTTTTTATTTTTTTTGTAACTTAGTTCTTTTTTATTTTTTGTACTTTAGTTAGTTTATTTAATTGTAGTTATTTGTAGGTATTGTATTTAATTAATTTATTGATAGTGTAGTGTTAGGTTTAATTGTAGGTAATTATTATATTAGCGGTGCGGTCCGCTCGGCAGATTAGGGGTTAATAAGTGTAGGCAGGTGGAGGCGACGTTGTGGGGGGCAGGTTAGGGGTTAATACATATAATATAGGGGTCGGCGGTGTTAGGGGCAGCAGATTAGGGGTACATAAGTCTAACGTAGGTGGCGGTCGGCAGATTAGGGGTTAAAAAATTTAATCGAGTGGCGGCGATGTGGGGGGACCTCGGTTTAGGGGTACATAGGTAGTTTATGGGTGTTAGTGTACTTTAGAGCACAGTAGTTAAGAGCTTTATAAACCGGCGTTAGCCCAGAAAGCTCTTAACTACTGACTTTTTTCTGCGGCTGGAGTTTTGTCGTTAGATTTCTAACGCTCACTTCAGCCACGACTCTAAATACCGGAGTTAGAAAGATCCCATTGAAAAGATACGATACGCAATTGATGTAAGGGGATCTGCGGTATGGAAAAGTCGCGGCTGAAAAGTGAGCGTTAGACCCTTTCCTGACTGACTCCAAATACCGGCGGTAGCCTAAAACCAGTGTTAGGAGCCTCTAACGCTGGTTTTCACGGCTACCGCCAAACTCTAAATCTAGGCCTTATTTCTTTCCAGATATGAGTCCACAACATCATCTTCAATTAATGTTGGGAATATCACCCCTGACCAGCAGGAGTAGGCAAAGAGCACCACAGCAAAGCTGTTAAGTATCACTTCCCTTCCCACAACCACCAGTCATTTGACCGAAAGGAAATGGAGAAAAAAGAAGCAACACAAGATGTAGAGGTGCCTGATGTCTTAGTAAAAAAAAAAACTGTCTGAAAATAAAGGGCGGGGCCGTGGACTCACCATATCCGTAAAGAAAGAAATTGATCGGTTTAGCATAAATTTAGTTTTCTTTCCTAAGATATGGTTAGTCCACTGCATCATCTTTAATTACTGTTGAGAATCAATACCCAAGCTAGAGGACACAGATGATTAGGAAAGGACAAGACAGAGATCCTAAACAGAAGGCATCACCGCTTGAAGAACCTTTCTCCCTAAAATTTTGAAAAAATGTGCAGAGAAGACCAAGTCGCTGCCTTGCAATTCTGTTCCACAGAAGCTGCATTCTTGAAGCCCAAGAAGAAGAGAAAGCCCTAGCGGAAAGAGCTGTAATTCTCTCAGGAGGCTGCTGCCCAGCAGTCTCATAGGCCAAACAAATTATAATTCTCAACCAGAGAAAAAGAGAAGTAACCGTAGATTTCTGACCCTTACATTTACCAGAGAAACAAAGAAACAGGGCAGAAACTGGCAAAAAACCTTAGTCACCTGTAGATAGAACTTAACATCCAAGTTGTGCAACAAATATTCCTTATGAGAAAAAGGATCAGGACACTTTTGGAAGGAAAACTAACGTAGAACGAAGAGCCACCTTATCAGAGATAAGGAGAATCATACTGACAGTTCCGAGACTCACTGAGCAGAAGAGATAACAATAAGAACAAAAACTTCCAAGATAAAAAATGTAATATCTATGGAATGCATTGGCTCAACGGAGCCAGCTGCAAAACTTTAAGAACAAGGATAAGACTCCAAGAAGGAGTAATCTACTTAAACACAGGCCTGATTTTGACCAGGGCATGACAAAAAATTGCACAACTGGAACGACCGCCAGATGCTTATGTAGCAAAATAAACAATGCAGCAAAGTGACCCTTCAGGGTACTTGCTGACAAACCCTTCTCCAGACCATCCTGGCGAAAGAACAACATTCTAGGAATCCTGACTCTATTCCAAGAGTATTTCTTGGATTCACACCAATAAAGATATTTACACCATATCTTATGATAAATCCTTCTAGTAACAGGCTTGCAAGCCTAAATCATGGTCTCAATGACCGAATCGAAAAACAACCCATAGACAAAACTAAGCGCTCAATCTCTAAACAGAAACAAGATTTGGATAAAAGAAGGAACCCTGAATCAGAAGGTCCTTCCTCAGAAGCAACCGCCAAAGTGGGAGAGACAACATCTCCATGAGGTCTGCATACCAGATCCTGCAAGGCCACGCAGGGGCTATTAGAATCACTGACACGCTCTCCTGTTTGATACAAACAAAAACTCGTGGAAGGAGAGCAAACGAAGGAAACAGGTAAGCCAACATGAAATCTCAAGGGACCGCCAGAGCATCCATCAGATCGGCCTGTGAATACCTTGATCTTGAACCGTACCTTAGAAGCTTGGCATTTTGTTGAGACGCCATCATATCCAACTCCGTCATCCCCCATTTGAGGGTTAAGCTGGAGAACACCTCCGGATGGAGTTCCCACTCCCTTGGATGAAATAACTGTCTGTTCAGGAGTCCGATTCCCAATTGACCACCCCTGGAAAGTGGAAGACAGACAGCAATAGTGAGCTTCCGCTCACTGAACAATCCAAGCCACCTCCTACATGGCTAAGGAACTCCGCGTTCCTCCCTTGTGGTTGATGTAAGCCATTGAGGTAATATCGTCCGACTGGAACCAAGCTAAGGACGACTGAGACCAAGCCATTGGAGCATTGTAAATCGCTCTCAACTCCAAGATGTTAAGGAGGAGAGCAGACACTTCCAAGTCCATAATCCCTGCGCCTAAAACAAGTCCCAGACTGCTTCCCAGTCCAGCAGGTTGGCGTCCATGGGCACATCACCCAGGAATGTCTCCAGAAGCACGTGCCCTGAGACATATACTCAAAATCACACTGGGAGAGGGTCTCTTGTCGACTGATCGAGATCTATCCTCTGACACAGATCCGACTGTTCCCTATATTATGGAAAATAGCAAAGGGAATGATTCCATGGAACCATCAGTCCCATTCCCTCCTACTTTGAGTCACTGAAAAGTGAAGGTCAATTAAACTGCAGCTAGATCCAAACTCCCAACCTTCTGGTTGTAAGAGGCTAAGCTATCTACCAGACCACTAGAGCTTACTGTTGTCTAGACAGTAGACTGCAGAGAGCGGAAAAGGAATAAATCCTTGATTATCTGATCTCTGTTATAAATCTTCTCCTAGATAGAGAATCTATAAAGGTCCCCAATAAACCACCCATAAGATGGAACAAGCGAACTCTTCTCCAGATTAATTTCCCATTCATGGAAAAGTAGATTGGGCAAGATCTCTTAAGGAGAGTTTGCTTGAAAGAAGGATGACACCTGAACCCTATATTGTCCAGAAAAGCACCCTTGCACTACCCCAAGACCTAAACGTCTTTCTCAGATGACAAAACTCAGAAATTTGAGAAGATCCTGAATCATGAGAACAATAATACACATCCTTAAGGACTATGTTCTTATGAACAGACCCTCCTGAACCAAAACAGAATGGATACTACTTTGAAGATCAGAACCTGAGAAACTTGAGGTACATACCTAGATCCCGTTCCCAGACTGGGACTGGAACTATCACTCCCAGAGAGAAATGTCCTGAATCCAGTTCAAGGAATGTCTCTCATCATACCTGGATTGCAGATGCCCTAGAAGGAGAAATCTGCCCCTGGAAGAAAATCTGAGATTGGACTTCATTATTTTTTTTTTTTTTTTAGAAAACATGACTGACCCTACAGAAAAGCGTGGATTTGGAGGAAACATAAAATATTGAACCTGCAACTGCAGAAATATAAAGCCTAGGCTGCAGCACTAAACCACAGGTAGGCTTCTCAGCTGACCATGATTTCAGCCACAATGCCCAGTGGCACAGTAAGTCTCATAAGACAAGGAATTGCTGTAGCATATAATGTCCGCCAGACCGCTGAATGCCGACAGCATTCTAGTGAACTGCTTGTGCAATGCCGACCCTGCAGATTCAGGGCCAATCGGCTGCTAGCAGGGGGAATCAATCAACCCGATCATATAGGATCGGACGGATTGATGTCCGCAGCCTCAGAGGCAGCGAACCAGTTAAGGAGCAGCGGTCTTAAGACCGCTGCTTCTTAACTGCTGTTTCCGGCAAGCCTGAAGGCTCGCACGGAAACAGGTGCATTATGCACTATTTGGCCCTTGATAAATCGGCCCCTAGACATTTGTAGGAAGTATCTATCAGACAATGGGCCGGATGGGAACCATGTCCGCCCAGCATTGTGCCGAGCAGGTAAATTGCTTGTGATGCTATGTCCCCTGCTCTTGTGCAACCAATTGCAGGAGAGCAGGGCTTGTCAATCATCCTGGTCAATAACTGAACATATCTATTTCTAGATTGTAAGTTCCCACGGAAATAGGGCCCTCAATCCCTCCTGTATGTGCTTGTAAATTTTGTCCTGTCTTTTACAAGTCTTGTATTGTTTTATTTAAATAAATTGTATCCATGGACAGCGCTGCAGAATATGTTGGCGCTTCATAAATAAAGTATAATAATAATAATAATAATAATATCTAGTTAGCCAATCACAAGAGACAAATGTGTGAAGGCACCAGTCAGCAGCTAGCACCCATTAGTGTATGATTTGCGTATTCTTTTTCAACAAGGTATACCAGGAGAACGAAGCACATTTGAAAATAGAATTGAATTTAAAAGTGTCTTACGATGACCTGCTCTATCTGAATCATGCAAGCATAATTTTGACTTTCCTATCCCTTTAACAGGCCAGCTCAAGCCCTGAAGTTGCATCCACAGCTTCATAAATGTTGGTCCAATGAGCATTAATAGAAAATGTCTATTTGCCAATGAGCATTAATAGAAAATGTCTATGGGCCATTGAGCATTTACTGCACAACTGATACTGCCAGATAAGTTACAGTTACAATCTATACAGTGTATCACAAAAAACAAAAATGCTGCTCTTTCATATATATGATAGAAAATGTTTGTGTACAATGTCCCCTTAATGGGACAGTTCACCCAAAAAATGTTCTCCCCTTTAAATTGTTCCCAATGATCCATTTTACCTGCTGAAGGGTATTTAATTGTTTAAATGTAGCTCCTTTACCCCTATTTTGGCATTTGAAATAGCTTATTTAGCCTGTGGTATCCCCACCTATAGTAAAGTTTTGATACTGGAGTCTCAGCTATTGAGTAGCCTAAGAAAACACAGCCAGCAGAAGAAATGACCCTCCCAGTGGGGTGCAGGACAGTTAAGTAATAAAAACATAATTTATGTAAGAACTTACCTGATAAATTCATTTCTTTCATATTAACAAGAGTCCATGAGCTAGTGACGTATGGGATATACATTCCTACCAGGAGGGGCAAAGTTTCCCAAACCTTAAAATGCCTATAAATACACCCCTCACCACACCCACAAATCAGTTTAACGAATAGCCAAGAAGTGGGGTGATAAGAAAAAAGTGCGAAGCATATAAAATAAGGAATTGGAATAATTGTGCTTTATACAAAAAAATCATAACCACCACAAAAAAGGGTGGGCCTCATGGACTCTTGTTAATATGAAAGAAATGAATTTATCAGGTAAGTTCTTACATAAATTATGTTTTCTTTCATGTAATTAACAAGAGTCCATGAGCTAGTGACGTATGGGATAATGAATACCCAAGATGTGGATCTTTCCACACAAGAGTCACTAGAGAGGGAGGGATAAAATAAAGACAGCCAATTCCTGCTGAAAATAATCCACACCCAAAATAAAGTTTAATAAAAAACATAAGCAGAAGATTCAAACCGAAACCACTGCCTGAAGTACCTTTCTACCAAAAACTGCTTCAGAAGAAGAGAATACATCAAAATGATAGAATTTAGTAAAAGTATGCAAAGAGGACCAAGTCGCTGCTTTGCAAATCTGATCAACTGAAGCTTCATTCCTAAACGCCCAGGAAGTAGAAACTGACCTAGTAGAATGAGCTGTAATCCTCTGAGGCGGAGTCTTACCCGATTTAACATAGGCAAGATGAATTAAAGATTTCAACCAGGATGCCAAAGAAATGGCAGAAGCTTTCTGGCCTTTTCTAGAACCAGAAAAGATGACAAATAGACTAGAAGTCTTTCGGAAAGATTTAGTAGCTTCAACATAATATTTCAAAGCTCTAACAACATCCAAAGAATGTAACGATTTCTCCTTAGAATTCTTAGGATTAGGACATAATGAAGGAACCACGATTTCTCTACTAATGTTGTTGGAATTCACAACCTTAGGTAAAAATTCAAAAGAAGTTCGCAACACCGCCTTATCCTGATGAAAAATCAGAAAAGGAGACTCACAAGAAAGAGCAGATAATTCAGAAACTCTTCTGGCAGAAGAGATGGCCAAAAGGAACAAAACTTTCCAAGAAAGCAATTTAATGTCCAATGAATGCATAGGTTCAAACGGAGAAGCTTGAAGAGCTCCCAGAACCAAATTCAAACTCCATGGAGGAGAAATTGACTTAATGACAGGTTTTATACGAACCAAAGCTTGTACAAAACAATGAATATCAGGAAGAATAGCAATCTTTCTGTGAAAAAGAACAGAAAGAGCAGAGATTTGTCCTTTCAAGGAACTTGCGGACAAACCCTTATCTAAACCATCCTGAAGAAATTGTAATATTCTCGGAATTCTAAAAGAATACCAAGAAAAATGATGAGTAAGACATCAAGAAATATAAGTCTTCCAGACTCTATAATATATCTCTCTAGATACAGATTTACGAGCCTGTAACATAGTATCAATCACAGAGTCAGAGAAACCTCTTTGACTAAGAATCAAGCGTTCAATCTCCATACCTTTAAATTTAAGGATTTCAGATCCGGATGGAAAAAAGGACCTTGCGACAGAAGGTCTGGTCTTAACGGAAGAGTCCATGGTTGGCAAGATGCCATCCGGACAAGATCCGCATACCAAAACCTGTGAGGCCATGCCGGAGCTATTAGCAGAACAAACGAGCATTCCCTCAGAATCTTGGAGATTACTCTTGGAAGAAGAACTAGAGGCGGAAAGATATAGGCAGGATGATACTTCCAAGGAAGTGATAATGCATCCACTGCCTCCGCCTGAGGATCCCGGGATCTGGACAGATACCTGGGAAGTTTCTTGTTTAGATGAGAGGCCATCAGATCTATCTCTGGAAGCCCCCACATTTGAACAATCTGAAGAAATACCTCTGGGTGAAGAGACCATTCGCCCGGATGCAACGTTTGGCGACTGAGATAATCCGCTTCCCAATTGTCTACACCTGGGATATGAACCGCAGAGATTAGACAGGAGCTGGATTCCGCCCAAACCAAATTCGAGATACTTCTTTCATAGCCAGAGGACTGTGAGTCCCTCCTTGATGATTGATGTATGCCACAGTTGTGACATTGTCTGTCTGAAAACAAATGAACGATTCTCTCTTCAGAAGAGGCCAAAACTGAAGAGCTCTGAAAATTGCACGGAGTTCCAAAATATTGATCGTAATCTCACCTCCTGAGATTCCCAAACTCCCTGTGCCGTCAGAGATCCCCACACAGCTCCCCAACCTGTGAGACTTGCATCTGTTGAAATTACAGTCCAGGTCGGAAGAACAAAAGAAGCCCCCTGAATTAAACGATGGTGATCTGTCCACCACGTTAGAGAGTGTCGAACAATCGGTTTTAAAGATATTAATTGAGATATCTTCGTGTAATCCCTGCACCATTGGTTCAGCATACAGAGCTGAAGAGGTCGCATGTGAAAACGAGCAAAGGGGATCGCGTCCGATGCAGCAGTCATAAGACCTAGAATTTCCATGCAAAAGGCTACCGAAGGGAATGATTGTGACTGAAGGTTTCGACAAGCTGTAATCAATTTTAGACGTCTCTTGTCTGTTAAAGACAGAGTCATGGACACTGAATCTATCTGGAAACCCAGAAAGGTTACCCTTGTTTGAGGAATCAAAGAACTTTTTGGTAAATTGATCCTCCAACCATGATCTTGAAGAAACAACACAAGTCGATTCGTATGAGACTCTGCTAAATGTAAAGACTGAGCAAGTACCAAGATATCGTCCAAATAAGGAAATACCACAATACCCTGTTCTCTGATTACAGACAGAAGGGCACCGAGAATCTTTGTGAAAATTCTTGGAGCTGTAGCAAGGCCAAACGGTAGAGCCACAAATTGGTAATGCTTGTCTAGAAAAGAGAATCTCAGGAACTGAAAATGATCTGGATGAATCGGAATATGCAGATATGCATCCTGTAAATCTATTGTGGACATATAATTCCCTTGCTGAACAAAAGGCAATATAGTCCTTACAGTTACCATCTTGAACGTTGGTATCCTTACATAACGATTCAATAATTTTAGATCCAGAACTGGTCTGAAGGAATTCTCCTTCTTTGGTACAATGAAGAGATTTGAATAAAAACCCCATCCCCTGTTCCGGAACTGGAACTGGCATAATTACTCCAGCCAACTCTAGATCTGAAACACAATTCAGAAATGCTTGAGCTTTCACTGGATTTACTGGGACACGGGAAAGAAAAAATCTCTTTGCAGGAGGTCTCATCTTGAAACCAATTCTGTACCCTTCTGAAACAATGCTCTGAATCCAAAGATTGTGAACAGAATTGATCCAAATTTCTTTGAAAAAACGTAACCTGCCCCCTACCAGCTGAACTGGAATGAGGGCCGTACCTTCATGTGAACTTAGAAGCAGGCTTTGCCTTTCTAGCAGGCTTGGATTTATTCCAGACCGGAGATGGTTTCCAAACTGAAACTGCTCCTGAGGACGAAGGATCAGGCTTTTGTTCTTTGTTGAAACGAAAGGAACGAAAACGATTGTTAGCCCTGTTTTTACCTTTAGATTTTTTATCCTGTGGTAAAAAAGTTCCTTTCCCACCAGTAACAGTTGAAATAATAGAATCCAACTGAGAACCAAATAATTTGTTTCCCTGGAAAGAAATGGAAAGTAGAGTTGATTTAGAAGCCATATCAGCATTCCAAGTCTTAAGCCATAAAGCTCTTCTGGCTAAGATAGCTAGAGACATAAACCTAACATCAACTCTAATAATATCAAAAATGGCATCACAGATAAAATTATTAGCATGCTGAAGAAGAATAATAATATCATGAGAATCACGATTTGCTACTTGTTGCGCTAGGGTTTCCAACCAAAAAGTTGAAGCTGCAGCAACATCAGCCAATGATATAGCAGGTCTAAGAAGATTACCTGAACACAGATAAGCTTTTCTTAGAAAGGATTCAATTTTTCTATCTAAAGGATCCTTAAACGAGGTACCATCTGACGTAGGAATGGTAGTACGTTTAGCAAGGGTAGAAATAGCCCCATCAACTTTAGGGATTTTGTCCCAAAATTCTAACCTGTCAGGCGGAACAGGATATAATTGCTTAAAACGTTTAGAAGGAGTAAATGAATTACCCAATTTATCCCATTCTTTGGAAATCACTGCAGAAATAGCATTAGGAACAGGAAAAAACTTCTGGAATAACCGCAGGAGCTTTAAAAACCTTATCCAAACGTATAGAATTAGTATCAAGAGGACTAGAATCCTCTATTTCTAAAGCAATTAGTACTTCTTTAAGTAAAGAGCGAATAAATTCTATCTTAAATAAATATGAAGATTTATCAGCATCAATCTCTGAGATAGAATCCTCTGAACCAGAAGAGTCCAAAGAATCAGAATGATGGTGTTCATTTAAAAATTCATCTGTAGAGAGAGAAGATTTAAAAGACTTTTTACGTTTACTAGAAGGAGAAATAACAGACAAAGCCTTCTTTATGGATTCAGAAACAAAATCTCTTATGTTATCAGGAACATTCTGCACCTTAGATGTTGAGGGAACTGCAACAGGCAATGGTACATTACTAAAGGAAACATTATCTGCTTTAACAAGTTTGTCATGACAATTATTACAAACAACAGCTGGAGGAATAGCTACCAAAAATTTACAGCAGATACACTTAGCTTTGGTAGATCCAGCAGGCAGTGATTTTCCTGTAGTATCTTCTGGCTCAGAAGCAACGTGAGACATCTTGCAATATGTAAGAGAAAAAACAACATATAAAGCAAAATAGATCAAATTCCTTATAAGACAGTTTCAGGAATGGGAAAGAATGCCAAATATCAAGCTACTAGCAACCAGAAGCAAATGAAAAATGAGACTGAAATAATGTGGAGACAAAAGCGACGCCCATATTTTTTAGCGCCAAATAAGACGCCCACATTATTTGGCGCCTAAATGCTTTTGGCGCCAAAAATGACGCCACATCCGGAACGCCGACATTTTTGGCGCAAAATAACGTCAAAAAATAACGTAACTTCCGGCGACACGTATGACGCCGGAAACGGAAAAGAATTTTTGCGCCAAAAAAGTCCGCGCCAAGAATGACGCAATAAAATGAAGCATTTTCAGCCCCCGCGAGCCTAACAGCCCACAGGGAAAAAAGTCAAATTTTTGAGGTAAGAAAAATATGATAATTCAATGCATAATCCCAAATATGAAACTGACTGTCTGAAAATAAGGAAAGTTGAACATTCTGAGTCAAGGCAAATAAATGTTTGAATACATATATTTAGAACTTTATAAATAAAGTGCCCAACCATAGCTTAGAGTGTCACAGAAAATAAGACTTACTTACCCCAGGACACTCATCTACATGTTTGTAGAAAGCCAAACCAGTACTGAAACGAGAATCAGTAGAGGTAATGGTAAATATAAGAGTATATCGTCGATCTGAAAAGGGAGGTAAGAGATGAATCTCTACGACCGATAACAGAGAACCTTATGAAATAGACCCCGTAGAAGGAGATCACTGCATTCAATAGGCAATACTCTCTTCACATCCCTCTGACATTCACTGCACGCTGAGAGGAAAACCGGGCTCCAACTTGCTGCGGAGCGCATATCAACGTAGAATCTAGCACAAACTTACTTCACCACCTCCCTTGGAGGCAAAGTTTGTAAAACTGATTTGTGGGTGTGGTGAGGGGTGTATTTATAGGCATTTTAAGGTTTGGGAAACTTTGCCCCTCCTGGTAGGAATGTATATCCCATACGTCACTAGCTCATGGACTCTTGTTAATTACATGAAAGAAATTATAATTTGCCATTGTTCTGTATCAGTATTGAATTTTGGTTTTCCAGACAAATATAATATAAGGAAGCAAGTGTGTGTACACAAAGTGATAACATAATGAGATCTGATATTACCTGAAGCTCAACCCATTGTAATAGGCTGTGGTTTAAAAGCACAAAACCAGCTACTTCAGATACACAAATAAACCTAAAAATGCAATTTATCATACATTTTATACTCTGCAGCTGGTATAACAAGTCGTTGAGAATACATTCATATAAAAACAATTTTACAGTGTACTTTCTCTTGAAGATGACTTGCAAATACCTTATTTGAATGCACTACTGAGAAGAAGAAAAAAATTGAAAAAGTTTTTGGCCAATTTCATTTGAATAATTACTGAATACAGAAAATAAAATCCAGAAACAAAATATTATATTGTGTACTTATTTAGATATAAAATTAATTTGATCCTATAATTATATTTAAGAAAAAAATACAGCGTAAATTTGTTGAAGGTCTCGTTATATATAATGCTTTCTGCAAAGTACGGAAATATAAACACTGCTATCTGGTAAAATGAATTATTGACAATGTTTATACTTGTTACATAGCACATATTAATTTAGGAAAATGCATGTTATCAGAAGTTTAATGTTGACTGTGTACTAATCCATTCCACCTGCTCAAATATTAGTGCAAATAATTATATAATATTTGCAATGTGTCAGTGCAATCTACCTTGAAACAATGTGTTTAGAGTAAATGTCTCATCCCTGGATTTGTTTGCAGTTATGAGTGAAATGTTATATATTCATACAAAGCTTGACTTGGTGAATCACAAAGTAGAAAATACAACCTTCACAAACCACTTGACTAAGACTTAACAAACTGTTAATTAATTTTGTGCAGTCATTAATGAAGACCCATTACTGTTGTAACATTAAATTCACAAATCTCTTGTATTGTATTTATTTCCTGTTATATACCCAGAGGACTAATTCTGTTTTTTGTAAGATATATGTAACCTTAATTTGCCAAACTTCTTAACTGTATTATTTTGGACCTATCTACCATGTGCGCAGTTGTAGCAGTCTGCATTCTGTAGAAAGGTTCATCCATGGAAGTGCAAACATACGGCTAGATTACGAGTTTTGCGTTTTGAGTGCGGTGCAGTGCTAACTTGCAAGTTATTGTCACCGCTCACTTCCCTATAGCTGGTATTACAGGTTTACAAAAACCCGGCGTTAGCAGGCAAAAAGTGAGCGTAGAGCAAAATTGAGCTCCATACCGCACTCCAATACCAGCGCTGCTGAAAGCTGCGGTGAGCTGGTTGTACATGCTCGTGCACGATTTCCCCATAGACATCAATGGGGAGAGCCGACTGAGAAAAAGTCTAACACCTGCAAAAAAGCAGCGTAAAGCTCCGTAATGCAGCCCCATTGATTCCTATGGGGAAACTAAATTTATGTTTACACCTAACACCCTAACATGAACCCCGAGTCTAATCACCCCTAATCTTACACTTATGAACTCCTAATCTGCTGCCCCAGACATTGCCGACACCTACATTATACTTATTAACCTCTAATCTACCACTCCGGACATTGCCGCCACTATAATAAACATATTAACCCCTAAACTGCTGCATTCCCGCATCACAAACACTAGTTAAATATTATTAACCCCTAATCTACCGACCCTAACATCGCGGCCACCTACCTACATTTATTAACCCCTAATCTGCCACCCCCAACGTCGCCACCACAATACTAAATGTATTAACCCCTAAACCTAACCCTAACACCCCCTAACTTAAATATAATTAAAATAAATCTAAATAAAACTTACTATCATTACCTAAATAATTGCTATTTAAAACGAAATACTTATCTATAAAATAAACCCTAAGCTAGCTACAATATAACTAATAGTTACATTGTATCTATCTTAGGTTTTATTTTTATTTCACAGGCAAGTTTGTATTTATTTTAACTAGGTAGAATAGTTAGTAAATAGTTAACTATTTACTAACTACCTAGCTAAAATAAATACAAATTTACCTGTAAAATAAAACCTAACCTGTCTTACACTAACATCTAACCTTACACTAAAATTAAATAAATTACATAAATTAAATACAATTACCTAAATTACAAAAAAAACAAACACTAAATTACACAAAATAAAAAAAGAAATTATCAGATATTTAAACTAATTACACCTAATCTAATAGCCCTATCAAAATAAAAAAAGCCCCCCCAAAATAAAAAAAAAACCCTAGCCTAAACTAAACTACCAATAGCACTTAAAAGGGCCTTTTGCGGGGCATTGCCCCAAAGAAATCAGCTCTTTTACCTGTAAAAAAAACACAAACAACCCCCCAACAGTAAAACCCACCACCCACACAACCAACCCCCCAAATAAAATCCTAACTAAAAAAACCTAAGCTCCCCATTGCCCTGAAAAGGGCATTTTGATCTTTTTCAGCCCAAACCCCTAATCTAAAATTAAAACCCACCCAATAAACCCTTAATAAAACCTAACACTAACCCCCGAAGATCCACTTACAGTTTTGAAGACCGGACATCCATCCTCAACGAAGCCGGGAGAAGTCTTCATCCAAGTGGCAAGAAGTCCTCAATGAAGCTGGGAGAAGTCTTCATCCAAGCTGGCAGAAGTGGTCCTCCAGATGGGCAGAAGTCTTCATCCAGACTGCATCTTCTATCTTCGCCCATCCGACGCGGAGCGGCTCCATCTTCAAGACATCCGGCGTGGAGCATCATCTTCAATCGACGTCTTCTTGCAGAATGAAGGTTCCTTTAAATGACGTCATCCAAGATGGCGTCCCTTCAATTCCGATTGGCTGATAGAATTCTATCAGCCAATCAGAATTAAAGGTGAAAAAATCCTATTGACTGATGCAATCAGCCAATAGGAATGAGCTTCAATCCTATTGGCTGATCCAATCAGCCAATAGGATTGAGCTCGCATTCTATTGGCTGTTCCAATCAGGGGTTAATAAATTTAATATAGTGGCGGCGACGTTGGGGGTGGCAGATTAGGGGTTAATATTTAACTAGTGTTTGCGATGCGGGAGTGCGCCGGTTTAGGGGTTAATATGTTTATTATAGTGGCGGCGATGTCCGTAGCGGCAGATTAGGGGTTAACAATTTTATTTTAGTATTTGCGATGCGGGAGGGCCTTGGTTTAGGAGTTAATAGGTAGTTTATGGGTGTTAGTGTACTTTTTAGCACTTTAATTATGAGTTTTATGTTACAGTTTTGTAGCTCAAAACTCATAACTACTGACTTTCAGTTTACAGTATCGATCTTGGTGGTATAGGGTGTACCGCTCACTTTTTGGCCGGACAGGAAGACTCGTAATACCGGTGCTATGGAAGTCCCATTGAAAAAGGACTTTTTGAAAGCTGCGGTAATTACGTTGCGTTACGGCCAAAAAAGGGTGCGGTGCCCCTAAACCTGCAAGACTCGTAATACAAGCAGTAGTGAAAAAGCAGCGTTATGAGCCTTAACGCTGCTTTTTCACCCATACCGCAAAACTCGTAATCTAGCCGATAGTTCTTAGAATATTCAAGGAGCAGCAATTTCAACTAGGGGGACTGTGACATCTCCCTATGGCCTTTATGATTGAAAGTGCCACAAGTGGGCGAGATATTCAAAATGGATCTGTTGCAATGCAGAGAATGCCGGCAAAATATTCAGAAGGGCTGACAGTACTTTTTTAAAGGCAGCATCACTGAGGGGCATTTTACCATACATTTCAGTGGGTGGCTTCTCTGATACTGGCGATATATTAAAAGCAGCATTGCCACCTACATTGAAGGTGTAATGTAAGTCATCCCTTTACACAGCACTGTATGACAATAGAATGTATATCTGTCAACAGCAACTCAACCCCTGATCTTAAAATACAATCGTGACTTAAACACATCAATAATTCACCTATAGAAGCTGGGGGATTGTGGGTATATGATATATGTAAATACATTGTTTATTGTATATGTATTGTATAGTATACTGTAAATGTGATTGTTCTAACCTTCCTTTGTGTCTTTAGGAGTCAGGGACGTCACTGGTCCTTAAAGGGACAGCATTAGTGCACATAGTGCAGAATTATGTAACATTATCTTACAGCTTTAAAAAACTAAAGATTTTAGAGATTTTACCCCTCAAAGTTGCATTTACCTGGTTTCCTCTACAGGCTCTTCTGATCATGTCTTCTTTTTCAAAAGTGATTCGCGGTCGCGCTGTCTAATCACAGCGTGCCTGATCGGGCTATTGAACTGAATGTACCGCACTCCCACTCTGGTCTGGTAACGGGAACAAGCTACATTCATTCAGTTCAATAGTGCAATCAGGCGTGCTGTGATTAGACAGCGCGTCTGTGAAGCACTTTTGAAAATGACGAAATGATCAGAAAAGCCTGGAGAGGAAACCAGGTAAATGCAACTTTGAGGGGTAAAATCTCTAAAATCTTTAGATTTTTAAAGCTGTCGCTGAGATAATGTTACATAATTCTGTTTTTACATTTTCTGTCCCTTTAAGGGGCTAAGTAATGTATATTCAATGCCAAAAACATGCAAATTGTCTGTATTTGCTGCATTTAACACAGTGCTTGTTTAGATCCCAACAAAGTCATGGGTTGTAAATATTATCTTGGCGACTTTAAAGAGGAGAGCACATGAGTACTGGTATGGCTGCAAATGTGAGTATTTGTGATACCTTATAATATATCAGTATTTCTTAGTGATTTTTTTAAACTGGTGAGCGTGATTACATACAGGGGAGTAACTACAGGTGTCACAATTTCCAGCCTCTATCTGTCTCATACGTACGTAGCTCAAGAGATTCTGGTTTGGCCTGAACTAAAGGTGGCAACTCTAATTGCAGCTCGAACCTGCCAACACCAGCCCCATTGCTTACTTGACTTAGGTCTCAGGCCCCGGGGCAAGCTTCACCCAGTCTGCAGGTAATGGGCTGTGGCTCTTTGGAAACTTTTCCTCTCTCTCTGCCCCACTCTCCAGACCATCTCCCTATCCCTCAGGGTAAGAACCCATCTGTGCTGTGGTACTTTATGTTTCTCCATGTTAATAGATCTATAGAACTATTCATTGTTTAAAAGGCTGTGAATTACATTTTTTGCATAGATATTTATGTTGCCATTTGCTAATCTTACATGTTGACCTGCAGTAGGTACACATTTGCTGTGTTTAAATAGTAATTACAAATTTAAATGGATATTATTTATTTCTACAATGTATGTATGTCCCTGTGTGTGTGTGTGACGTGTCCCTGTGTATGTGTGTGTAACCCTGTCTATCTGTGTGTGTCCCTATGTATGTGTGTATGTGTCCCTGTGTGTGACCCTTTGTGTGTCTCTATGTACGTGTTTGTGTGTGACCCTCTGTGTGTGTGTGTACCCCTCTGTGTGTATGTTTCACTCTGTGTGTGTGCCTCTCTTTGTGTGACCCTCTGTGTGTGTGTGTGCCCCTCCGTGTGTATGTGCCACCCTGTGTGTGTTCCTTTATATGTGTGTGTGTGTCCCTCCTTGTGTATGTGCCACTCTGTATGTGTGTCCCTGTATATGTGTGTGTATGTGTCACTCTGTGTCTATAATTTTAGAATGTTTAGAACTCTGATACTATTGGCTGATCGGAACAGCCAATAGAATGCAAGCTCAATCTGATTGGCTGATTGAATCAGCCAATCGGATTGAACTTGATTCTGATTGGCTGATTCCATCAGCCAATCAGAATTTTCCTACCTTAATTCCGATTGGCTGATAGAATCCTATCAGCCAATCGGAATTCGAGGGACGCCATCTTGGATGACGTCCCTTAAAGGAACCGTCATTCGTCGGGAAGTCGTTGTCGGAAGAAGATGGTGGAGGTCTTCAAGATGGAGCCGGTCCTCATCGGATGAAGATAGAAGATGCTGCTTGGAAGAAGATGGTTGCTGGTCCGGATCTACTCTTCTTCCCGGATAGGATGAAGACTTTGGAGCCTCTTCTGGACTTCTTCAGCCGTCGGATGATGGATGTCTAGCCCCCGCTTGGACATAGATGAAGATATCGGAGCCAGGACGGATCGGTGATACCTGGTATGGTGAAGATAAGGTAGGAAGATCTTCAGGGGCTTAGTGTTAGGTTTATTTAAGGGGGGTTTGGGTTAGATTAGGGGTATGTGGGTGGTGGGTTGTAATGTTGGGGGGGTATTGTATGTGTTTTTTTACAGGAAAAAGAGCTGAATTTCTTGGGGCATGCCCCGCAAAGGGCCCTGTTCAGGGCTGGTAAGGTAAAAGAGCTTTGAACTTTAGTAATTTAGAATAGGGTAGGGCATTTTTTTATTTTGGGGGGCTTTGTTATTTTTTTAGGGGGCTTAGAGTAGGTGTAATTAGTTTAAAAGTGTTGTAATATTTTTCTTAAGTTTGTAAATATTTTTTTATTTTTTGTAACTTAGTTCTTTTTTATTTTTTTGTACTTTAGTTAGTTTATTTCATTGTAGTTATTTGTAGGTATTGTATTTTATTAATTTATTGATAGTGTAGTGTTAGGTTTAATTGTAACTTAGGTTAGGATTTATTTTACAGGTAATTTTGTAATTATTTTAACTATTTTAGCTATTAAATAGTTCTTAACTATTTAATAGCTATTGTACCTGGTTAAAATAAATACAAAGTTACCTGTAAAATAAATATAAATCCTAAAATAGCTATAATATAATTATAATTTATATTGTAGCTATATTAGGATTTATTTTACAGGTAAGTATTTAGCTTTAAATAGGAATAATTTATTTAATAAGAGTTAATTAATTTCGTTAGATTTAAATTATATTTAAGTTAGGGGGGTGTTAGTGTTAGGGTTAGACTTAGCTTTAGGGGTTAATACATTTATTAGAATAGCGGTGAGCTCCAGTCGGCAGATTAGGGGTTAATGTTTGACGTTAGGTGTCGGCGATGTTAGGGAGGGCAGATTAGGGGTTAATACTATTTATTATAGGGTTAGTGAGGCGGATTAGGGGTTAATAACTTTATTATAATAGCGGTGCTGTCCGGTCGGCAGATTAGGGGTTAATAAGTGTAGGCAGGTGAAGGCGACGTTGTGGGCGGCAGATTAGGGGTTAATAAATATAATATAGGGGTCGGCGGTGTTAGGGACAGCAGATTAGGGGTACATAGGGATAATGTAAGTAGCGGCGGTTTACGGAGCGGCAGATTAGGGGTTAATAATAATATGCAGGGGTCAGCGATAGCGGGGGCGGCAGAATAGGGGTTAATAAGTGTAATGTTAGGGGTGTTTAGACTCGGGGTACATGTTAGAGTGTTAGGTGCAGACTTAGGAAGTGTTTCCCCATAGGAAACAATGGGGCTGCGTTAGGAGCTGAACGCGGCTTTTTTGCAGGTGTTAGGTTTTTTTTCAGCTCAAACAGCCCCATTGTTTTCTATGGGGGAATTGTGCACAAGCACGTTTTTGAAGCTGGCTGCTTCCGTAAGCAACTCTGATATCGAAAGTTGCAGTGGCGTTAAATATGCTCTAAGCTCCTTTTTTGGAGCCTAACGCAGCCATTCTGTGGACTCTCAATACCAGGATTATTTTAAAGGTGCGGCCAGAAAAAAGCCAGCGTTAGCTATGCGGGTCGTTACCGACAAAACTCTAAATCTAGCCGTATGTGTTTCTAAAACTATATTCAAAACCGCTATAACTAAACAAGGGGCTGTTGACTTATAAGATAAATTTATATAGGGGAATACCTCAAGGAGATTTCCTGGATTAAAGGTGGATCATATCTCCGTTATGTAAAGGGGAACTCACTTAATTATCACAATAGAGGGAAAGGGGCCAAGAGGAAGATAACAGCAACGTGGATTTTGGGTAAACTGGAACCATTCCTCCTTTCCTCCTCCTATTTGCTTATGGAGAAATTAGAGAAGCTGCAGTATTTCCAACAGAAAGAAAGCGAGCTGGGCTGCTGTTAAAGGCCCAGCCCGCACTATTTGGCACATCTGAGTGCAGCTTTTGTGAGTACCCTGTATCTGAGGTGTTATTTTTTTATATTCATATCAAATGTAAATGGATGCCCACATGTGGTGGTTTTCTTTTCTTTCTCTCCCCTTTTCCTTAAGTGTATCGAAATAAAGAGGACTAGGGGCCTGTGGTAAAGAAACTCAACAAGCTGGGCTGCTGTAAAAGGCCCTGCCTGTATCTATGGGCACAATAGAGTGCTGCTGGAGCATGTGAGTACCCTGTGTAAAGTTGATCTGCTGCTGCTCTTTTGAATATGAATACACACGTGGCGTTCCTTTTCTATTGTTTTTTATTCTTGATAGAACCTTTAAGAGCTTTGGCGAAAAGAGGACATCATCCTTGGGGAAAGGATAAAAGAGGAAAAAATAGGGAAAAGGGTCTCTTGGATACCCAGCACTCGCAGAAGAAGGATATAATAATTGGTGCTGTTCTGTCTAAAACATTGACTTACCCAGGACTGTGTCACTTGAGTAACCTCTTTAGCTATTATAGACCTCCTTGTTTCGTTTGTCTAAATATCGCATGACTATCATTATGTTGAACTGGTTCTTCATTGTTATAGCGAGTTAAATCAGATAGATTCAAAATGATGTATCATACTCTGGCTGGGGCCTAAAAAGGTATATGTAATAGAAGAAAGAATACTAAGTTTAAGACCTCACTGGAAGAGGGTAGATTGACCATTATACATTCAGTATGCCAGTTTAGGTCAGGCAAATTCTTATGATAAAGGATCTGAAAGAACAAAACAGGCTAAAAGATTATCTTAAAGTATTAAGTAGGATTATCCCCCTTTCCTTGTTTAATATGGGGACACATTTGGTTATGGATATATGTTCATGGGTAGGTCCATTGGTAAACTGTCTTTATTTGGGAATATATTAGAACTTAGTCCATATATATATATATAAATATATATACAAAACACGGAAGGGAACTGCACTCTCATACCGGACCGGGTACACATCCCATGACCCTGCAACATGCTCAGCCCTGGGTGCCACTGGCACTCACAGGAAGCTGTGCTGTCCCCAGAGCCACAAGCAGTTAACCCCAGACAGGTCTGGGTGCAAGAACCATAGGGAAAATTACAAAACAAATTAATACAACACACAGAGAAAACCCAGCACTCACTTACAAGCTCTCAGCTAAGATTTAAAAGCAAAAATGGAAAGGTTAGTCACCGCATCTGGCCAAATGGGACAAGCTCAGGTACCACGTCAAAGTCCTCTCCAATACCTGAGACCCTAAAACAGCCACACAATGCAAGCTTTCAAATCCAAACAAACTGAAAACAAGGGAAGGGTGCACAGGAATATGTAACCACCCTAGACATATACAAAACACGGAAGGGAACTGCACTCTCATACCAGACCGGGTACACATCCCATGACCCTGCAACATGCTCAGCCCTGGGTGCCATTGGCACTCACAGGAAGCTGTGCTGTCCCCAGAGCCACAAGCAGTTAACCCCAGACAGGTCTGGGTGCAAGAACCATAGGGAAAATTACAAAACAAATCAATACAACACACAGAGAAAACCCAGCACTCACTTACAAGCTCTCAGCTAAGATTTAAAAGCAAAAATGGAAAGGTTAGTCACCGCATCTGGCCAAATGGGACAAGCTCAGGTACCACGTCAAGGTCCTCTCCAATACCTGAGACCCTAAAACAGCCACACAATGCAAGCTTTCAAATCCAAACAAACTGAAAACAAGGGAAGGGTGCACAGGAATATGTAACCACCCTAGACATATACAAAACACGGAAGGGAACTGCACTCTCATACCGGACCGGGTACACATCCCATGACCCTGCAACATGCTCAGCCCTGGGTGCCACTGGCACTCACAGGAAGCTGTGCTGTCCCCAGAGCCACAAGCAGTTAACCCCAGACAGGTCTGGGTGCAAGAACCATAGGGAAAATTACAAAACAAATTAATACAACACACAGAGAAAACCCAGCACTCACTTACAAGCTCTCAGCTAAGATTTAAAAGCAAAAATGGAAAGGTTAGTCACCGCATCTGGCCAAATGGGACAAGCTCAGGTACCACGTCAAGGTCCTCTCCAATACCTGAGACCCTAAAACAGCCACACAATGCAAGCTTTCAAATCCAAACAAACTGAAAACAAGGGAAGGGTGCACAGGAATATGTAACCACCCTAGACGTATACAAAACATGGAAGGGAACTGCACTCTCATACCGGACCGGGTACACATCCCATGACCCTGCAACATGCTCAGCCCTGGGTGCCACTGGCACTCACAGGAAGCTGTGCTGTCCCCAGAGCCACAAGCAGTTAAACCCCAGACAGGTCTGGGTGCAAGAACCATAGGGAAAATTACAAAACAAATTAATACAACACACAGAGAAAACCCAGAACTCACTTACAAGCTCTCAGCTAAGATTTAAAAGCAAAAATGGAAAGGTTAGTCACCGCATCTGGCCAAATGGGACAAGCTCAGGTACCACGTCAAGGTCCTCTCCAATACCTGAGACCCTAAAACAGCCACACAATGCAAGCTTTCAAATCCAAACAAACTGAAAACAAGGGAAGGGTGCACAGGAATATATAACCACCCTAGACATATACAAAACACGGAAGGGAACTGCACTCTCATACCGGACCGGGTACACATCCCTGCAACATGCTCAGCCCTGGGTGCCACTGGCACTCACAGGAAGCTGTGCTGTCCCCAGAGCCACAAGCAGTTAACCCCAGACAGGTCTGGGTGCAAGAACCATAGGGAAAATTACAAAACAAATTAATACAACATACAGAGAAAACCCAGCACTCACTTACAAGCTCTCAGCTAAGATATATATATATATATATATATATATATATATATATATATATATATATATATATATATATATATATATATAAAGTTACAGATTTTTTTTTCTCAATTAATATTCCGTTTTTTTTCCTTTCTTCTTTAATGAGAGTTTAGGATAAAAGGATAATTTTAAAATATTCTCCTTGGAATTTTCATTTAACTAGGATTGGAATTAGGAATAGGGGCTGACTGCTTCGAATGACTGGGGAGATACAAAATTTAAAAGGGGTTTTAAGCCAGTGTTGGATTACAGAGGCACCCTATTAATTAAGCTTTCAGATATAGGCTTATAATAATTTTTTGCTTCGTTTTGATTTTGTCTTTTTCTCTCCTCTACTCCCCCCCCCCCTCTCCTTTTATGGATATATATATTTACACTGCTCATCACTCCAAGACACCAGCCATGGCTAGTAGGAGACAGCAAAAAAAAAAAAAAACAAGCAAGACGTAGTGCGGAATTAAGCTCAGAACCTCTCCAGGAGGATAGTCCTGAGATAATAGGAAATACAGAACTTCTGAAACAGATTATTGCTTTATTTTTACCTAAATTTGAATTATTACAAAAGAGTGTTGAAACAATATCACAGGAAATGAAACAATTTGCCTCTAGAGTAGCTATGGTAGAACAGCGGGTATCGGATTTAGAAGATAGAGATATTGAAAAGGATAAGGATACTACAGGAATGCTAAAACAAATTCAATTTTTAAATGAAAAAGTGGAAGATTTGGAAAATAGATCACGAAGGAATAAGTAATTGGAATAATGGAAAGCTTAGCAGAGAAGGATTTAATGCATTTTGCCTCTTTTCAACTCCCTACTCTTTTAAAAATCAGAGATACTCTTCAACCTTTGTTAGTGGAACGGGCACACAGGATTGGAAGTCTGAGGAAACAGGTTGAGCTTGATGATAGACCAAGACCGATAGTTAACAAATTTTTAAACTTTCAAGATATAATCAGAATATTGCAGGCATATAGAATTCAGAAAGATGTGTTTTTTCAGAATAAGAAATTTTTAATGTTTCAGGATTTTTTGTATGAAACCTCTAATAGAAGGAAACTGTGCACCACTATGTATTCGATTGATTCAAGAGTGAGAGTGGCAAGATTACTATATCCTGCCAGAATTCGTATTAAAAAACAAAATTTATGCTTACCTGATAAATTTCTTTCTCTTGCGATGTATCGAGTCCACGGATTCAGCCAATACTTGTGGGATATTCTCCTTTCCAACAGGAAGTGGCAAAGAGAGCACCCACAGCAGAGCTGTCTATATAGCTCCTCCCCTAACTCCACCCCCCAGTCATTCGACCGAAGGTTAGGAAGAAAAAGGAGAAACTATAGGGTGCAGAGGTGACTGACGTTTTTTAATAAAATATACTACCTGTCTTAAATAGACAGGGCGGGCCGTGGACTCCACACATCACAAGAGAAAGAATTTATCAGGTAAGCATAAATTTTGTTTTCTCTTGCAAGATGTATCGAGTCCATGGATTCATCCAATACTTGTGGGATACCAATACCAAAGCTTTAGGACACAGATGAAGGGAGGGACAAGACAGGTACCTAAACGGAAGGCACCACTGCTTGTAGAACCATTCTCCCAAAAATAGCCTCCGAAGAAGCAAAAGTATCACATTTGTAAAATTTGGAAAAAAGTATGAAGCGAAGACCAAGTCACTGCCTTACAAATCTGTTCAACAGAAGCCTCATTTTTAAAAGCCCATGTGGAAGCCACTGCTCTAGTAGAGTGAGCAGTAGTAATCCTTTCAGGAGGCTGCTGGCCAGCAGTCTCATAAGCCAAATGGATGATGCTTTTCAGCCAAAAAGAAAGAGAGGTTGCCGTAGCCTTTTGACCTCTCCGCTTTCCAGAATAGACAACAAACAATGAAGATGTTTGACGGAAATCTTTAGTTGCTTGTAAGTAGAACTTTAAAGCATGAACCACATCTAGGTTGTGCAACAGACGTTCCTTCTTGGAAGAAGGATTAGGACACTGAGAAGGAACAACAATTTCCTGATTGATATTCCTATTAGAAACGACCTTAGGAAAGAATCCAGGTTTGGTACGCAAAACCACCTTATCCGCATGGAAAACAAGATAAGGTGAGTCACACTGTAAAGCAGATAATTCAGAAACTCTTCGAGCCGAAGAGATAGCTACTAAAAACAGAACTTTCCAAGATAGAAGCTTAATATCTATGGAATGCATAGGTTCAAACGGAACCCCTTGAAGAACTTTAAGAACTAAATTTAAACTCCATGGCGGAGCAACAGGTTTAAACACAGGCTTGATTACTAAAAGCCTGACTAAACGCCTGAATGTCTGGAACATCTGCCAGACGCTTGTGTAAAAGAATAGACAAAACAGATATCTGTCCCTTTAAGGAACTAGCTGATAATCCCTTCTCCAATCCTTCTTGGAGAAAAGACAATATCCTAGGAATCCTAATCTTACTCCATGAGTAACCCTTGGATTCACACCAATAAAGATATTTACGCCATATCTTATGATAGATTTTCCTGGTGACAGGCTTTCTAGCCTGAATCAAGGTATCAATGACCGACTCTGAGAAACCACGCTTTGATAAAATCAGGCATTCAATCTCCAAGCAGTCAACCGCAGAGAAATTAGATTTGGATGCTTGAATGGACCTTGAATTAGAAGGTCCTGCCTCATCAGCAGAGTCCACGGTGGAACGGATGACATTTGCACCAGATCTGCATACCAAGTCCTGCGTGGCCACGCAGGTGCTATCAAATCACTGAAGCTCTCTCCTGCTTGATTCTGGCAATCAGACGAGGAAGGAGAGGAAATGGTGGAAACACATAGGCCAGGTTGAAGGACCAGGGCACGCTAGAGCATCTATCAGTACTGCCTGGGGATCCCTTGACCTGGATCTGTAACAAGGAAGCTTGGCGTTCTGACGAGACGCCATCAGATCTAATTCTGGTGTGCCCCATAGCTGAATCAGTTGGTCAAATAATTCCGGATGGAGCTCCCACTCCCCTGGATGAAAAGTCTGACGACTTAGGAAATCCGCCTCCCAGTTCTCTACCCCTGGGATATGGATTGCTGAACGATGGCAAGAGTGAGTCTCTGCCCATCGGATTATTTTGGACACCTCTATCATCGCTAGAGAACTCCGTGTTCCTCCTTGATGATTGATATATGCTACAGTCGTGATGTTGTCCGACTGAAATCTGATGAATTTGGCTGCAGCCAGTTGAGGCCACGTCTGAAGTGCACTGAATATCGCTCTCAGAATATTTATCGGGGGGAGAGCCTCCTCCTGAGTCCATAGACCCTGTGCTTTCAGGGAGTTCCAGACTGTACCCCAGCCCAGTAGGCTGGCATCTGTCATTACTATGACCCACTCTGGCCTGCAGAAATACATTCCCCCGGGACAGGTGAACCTGTGACAACCACCAGAGAAGAGAATCTCTGGTCTCCTGATCCAGATGTATCTGAGGAGATAAATCTGCATTATCCCCATTCCACTGTTCGAGCATGCACAGTTGCAGTGGTCTGAGGTGTAGATGAGCAAATGGAACTATGTCCATTGCCGCTACCATTAGTCCGATTACCTCCATACACTGAGCTACTGACGGCCGAGGAATGGAGTGAAGAGCTCGGCAGGTGGTTACAAGTTTTGATTTCCTGACCTTCGTCAGAAATATTTTCATTTCTACCGAGTCTATCAGAGTCCCTAGGAAGGAAACTCTTGTGAGAGGGAAGAGAGAACTCTTTTTTATGTTCACCTTCCACCCATGAGATCTCAGAAAAGCCAACACGATGTCCGTGTGAGACTTGGCTAGTTGGAAAGTCGACGCTTGAATTAAGATGTCGTCTAGATAAGGCGCTACTGCTATGCCCCGCGGTCTTAGAACCGCCAGAAGGTACCCTAGCACCTTTGTGAAAATTCTGGGAGCCTTGGCCAACCTGAAGGGAAGGGCCACAAACTGGTAATGCCTGTCCAGAAAGGCAAACCTGAGAAATTAGTGTTGATCTCTGTGAATAGGGATGTGCAGATATGCATCCTTTAAGTCCACGGTGGTCATATATTGACCTTCCTGGATCAGTGGCAGAATGGTCCTAATAGTCTCCATCTTGAAAGATGGGACTCTGAGGAATTTGTTTAAGATCTTGAGATCCAAGATTGGTCTGAAAGTTCCTTCTTTTTTGGGAACCACAAACGTATGTAAAACCCTAGCCCCTGTTCCGCTTTTGGAACTGGGTGAATCACTCCCATGGTACATAGGTCTTCTACACAGCGTAAGAACGCCTCTCTCTTTGTCTGGTTTGCAGACAATTGAGAAATGTGAAATCTCCCCCTTAGGGGGGAATCTTTGAAGTCCAGAAGATATCCCTGGGAAACAATTTCTAAAGCCCAGGAATCCTGAACATCTCTTGCCCAAGCCAGAGCAAAGAGAGAGAGTCTGCCCCCTACTAGATCCGGTCCCGGATCGGGGGCCACCCCTTCATTCTGTCTTGGAGGCAGCTGCAGGCTTCTTGGCCTGTTTACTCTTGTTCCAAGCCTGGTTAGGTCTCCAGACTGATTTGGATTGAGCAATGTTTCCCTCTTGCTTTGCAGCAGGGGAAGAGGAAGCGGGACCACCCTTGAAGTTTCGAAAAATTATTTTGTTTGGTCCTTATTTTATTTTATTTATCCTGAAGGAGGGCATGGCCTTTCCCTCCAGTGATGTCTGAAATAATCTCCTTCAGTTCAGGCCCGAAGAGGGTATTTCCTTTGAAAGGGATGTTCAAAAGTTTAGATTTTGACGACACATCCGCTGACCTGGACTTAAAGGGAGACTCAAGTCAAAATTAAACTTTCATTATTCAGATAGAGCATGCAATTTTAAACAACTTTCCAATTTACTTCCATTATCAAAATGTCTTTTTATTTTTAAACTTTTTGAGTCACCAGCTCCTACTAAGCATGTGCATGAATAAACGTGTATGCGTTTGTGATTGGCTGATGGTTGTCACATGGTACGTGTATGCATTTGTGATTGGCTGATGGCTGTCACATGGTACAGGGGAAGTGGAAATAGACATAACTTTTAAAATTGTCAGAAAAAAAAATCTACTACTCATTTGATGTTCAGACTAAGTGCTATTACATTGTCTTGTTATCTTGAATTTGTTGATTATGCAAAACTACTGTGTTGACTGGTCCTTTAAGCCATAACGCTCTGCGCGCTAAAATGGCAAAACCTGAATTCTTTGCCGTTAATTTAGCCAGTAGAAAAGCGGCATCTGTAATGAAAGAATTAGCCAGCTTAAGAGCCTTAATTCTATCCATAATATCCTCTAATGGGGTCTCCGTCTGAAGAGCCTCTTCCAGAGCCTCGAACCAGAAAGCAGCTAAAGTGGTTACAGGAACAATGCACGCAATAGGTTGGAGAAGAAAACCTTGATGAACAAAAATTTTCTTTACGAGACCCTCTAATTTTTTATCCATAGGATCTTTGAAAGCACAACTGTCCTCAATAGGTATAGTTGTACACTTGGCGAGTGTAGAAATAGCTCCCTCCACCTTAGGGACCGTCTGCAACGAGTCCCGCATGGTGTCCGATTTGGGAAACATATTTTTAAAAACAGGAGGGGGAGTGAACGGAATACCTGGTCTATCCGACTCCCTAGTGACAATGTTCGCAATTCTCTTAGGGACCGGAAAAACATCAGTATAACCTGGAACCTCTAGGTATTTGTCCATTTTACACAATTTCTCTGGAACCACAATAGGGTCACAATCATCCAGAGTCGCTAAAACCTCCCTGAGCAATAAGCGGAGGTGTTCTAGCTTATATTTAAAAGCCGTCATATCAGAATCTGTCTGAGGGAGTGTCTTACCTGAATCAGAAATCTCTCCCTCAGATAGCAAATCCCTTACCCCTACTTCAGAGCATTGTGAGGGTATATCGGATACGGCTACTAAAGCGTCAGAAGGCTCAGCATTTGTTCTTAACCCAGAGCTATCGCACTTTCCTTGCAACCCAGGCAGTTTAGATAAAACCTCTGTGAGGGTAGTATTCATAACTGTAAGATAAACAAAGTAGACGCACTAGAGGTACTTGGCGTCACTTGTGCGGGCGTTACTGGTTGTGACACTTGGGGAGAGCTAGATGGCATAACCTCATTTCTTTCTGTCTGAGAATCATCTAGGGCTATAGTTTTAAGTGCTACAATATGCTCTTTAAAATGTATAGACATTTCAGTGAAAGTGGGACACATTCTAAGAGGGGGTTCCACAATGGCTTCTAAACACATTGAACAAGGAGTTTCCTTGATGTCAGATATGTTTAACAGGCTAGTAATGAAACAAGCAAGCATGGAAAACACTTTATTCAAAGTAAAAACAACACTTAGAAAAAACGGTACTGTGCCTTTAAGAGAAAAAACGTGCACAAATTCTGCAAAACAGTGTAAAAAAGTAGTAAACTTTTCGAAATTTTTACAGTGTATTCTTAAAGCTTTAATAAGATTGCCCCACCAGCAAAATAAACAATTAACCCCTTAATGCAAAAACCGGATTGACAAAACGTCAAAAAACGGAAAAAAAACGATCAGCACCTTGCCAATGCTCTGCTGTGGCGCCTACCTGCCCTTAGGAATAGATTTTGTGGGGAAAATACTTCCTTTAGGCCCTCAAATTACAGCAGGACCCTCCGGTGTAGCAGCTTGATGTCTTGCTTTGTAAAAACAACTGCGCAACTGAAGCGTGAAAATAGGCCCCTCCCACCTCACTCGATGTCTGTGGGGCCTAAAAGAAACACACCAGAGTGTTTCTAAGCTAGCCATGTGGGTTAATAACCCTTAAGTAAGCCCAAATGAACCTCCAAAAGTCCCTCAAAAACGTTTAACTTAAGTGTCAACCAGTATTAACTTCGCCCTTTATGTAAGCTGGTAATTCCACACTAAGTCTCTGAATACAGCTTACCCTTCCCTCATGGGGATATTGTCAGCCTTATCTAGAATTATCACAGTCTGTCTAGAAAAAATGACTGAACATACCTCAATACAGCTTAGCATGCAAACCGTTCCCACAACTGAAGTTTCCTGTACTCCTCAGCCTCTGTGGGAACAGCAGTGAATCTTAGTTACAAAGTGCTAAGATCATCATCCTCCATGCAGAAATGTTCATCTCCTTTCTGCCTGAGAGTAAATAGTACACACCGGTACCATTTAAAATAAACTCTTGCTTGAGAAAATAAAAACTAATATTTTTGTCACCACATCACTTTACCCTTCCTTATTGCTTAGAGCCTGCAAAGAGAATGACTGGGGGGTGGAGTTAGGGGAGGAGTTATATAGACAGCTCTGCTGTGGGTGCTCTCTTTGCCACTTCCTGTTGGGAAGGAGAATATCCCACAAGTATTGGATGAATCCGTGGACTTGATACATCTTGCAAGAGAAAAAAGGATTTAAAATATTTGATACTCCTCAAGAGGCAGAGAAGATTCTGAAGAATGAAGATAAGTAAGAATTGGTGTTGTATAATTGGGGGATGAGTTTAAAATGAGTCTAGGGTTTGAAGCTAGAGATAATGAAGAGAGGAATCCTTTTTTTTCTTTTTTTTCCCCTTTCCTCCGAGGTCGGCCCTGGGGGTGGGAAATACTCCTCTCTCTCAAGAGTGTGTCCTTAGGTAATTAAGAATGTACATTTTGGGGTCTTGGAATGTAGGGGGATTTTCATCTCCTATTAAAAGGAAATCGGTCTTACAGCAGTCAAACAAATTAAGAGTGGACATAGGATTTATACAAGGACCGCACACAGGAAGAGAGGAGTGGCAATACATTTTAGGAAAAATATGCAATACTATATTTTTAGGAGAGAAGTGGATAAACAGGGTAGATTTATCATATTGGAAGTGAAATTGGACAATAGGAAGGTGGTGCTCTGTAATGTCTATGGCCCTAATGAAAACAAAAAGGTCCCTTCTGGAAATTAATCCAGGATAAATTATTGGAGTTTGATAAAAAAAATATCATTATGGGGGGGGGGGGTCTGAATTTGATCTTGTCATGGCAATTGGATAAAAAGTGAAGCAAGAAAAATGACCACCCAGTGAATCGTGATATTAAAATATTAAGGAAGGTTCGTTATAATCTCGGGCTGATAGATATTTGTAGGAATGCTTATCCAGATATTGAAGAATGTACCTGTACCTCGAAGACATATAAATTCTTATCACGTATTGATATGTTTCTAATAAGAGAAAAAGGCAGTAAAAATGCTAATTACAATTTCAGACCATGCACCTATTCTCCTCTCGTTATTCAAGAATTCAAGTTAACATGTAAACAATAGATTTTTCTTCCCTAACTATATACATAATATATAATTTTCTAACTAGTGATGTCGCAAATAGTTCGCCTGTGAATAGTTCCTGGCGAACATAGCTTGTTCCCGTTCGCCGCAGCGGGCGAACATATGCGATGCTCGATCCGCCCCCTATTCGTCATCATTGAGTAATACTTTGACCCTGTACCTCACAGTCAGCAGACATATTCCAGCCAATCAGCAGCAGACCCTCCCTCCCAGACTCTCCTACCTCCTGGACAGCATTCATTCGGAAGCTTAGTGAGAGGAGGGACAGTTTAGCTGCTGCTGATTTAATAGGGAAAGCGATAGCTAGGCTAGTGTATTTAGTGTCCACTACAGACCTGAAGGACTCATCTGATCTCTGCTGTAAGGACAGCACTCCAAAAAGCCCTTTTTAGGGCTAGAACATCAGTCTGCTTTTTTTTTTTCCCTGTGTAATCTAATTGCAGTTGCATGCCTGCCAGCGTGTGTGTCAGGCTCACTTTTTTGACTGTGAAATAATAGCAGTCAGTTTCCGTCACACGTGTGCGTTTCAGTGCCTGCCAGGGCACAGTGTCACACCAGTGCAACTCATATCTGGTGTAACAGTAGTGTACATTTAAAAAAAAAAATACAATTTTGACTGTTATAGATTGAATAGCAGTTAGTTGTCTGCAAGCGTGTGTGTCAGGCCTACAGCGTCTACTCTGCCAACTTCTGCCAGTGCACAGTGCCACTCATATCTGTTGTCACAGTAGCTTGCACGCATAGTACCACTAATCAAAAAAAAAATGACAGGCAGAGGCAGGCCACCCGCAGGGGCCGTTGTGTTTGTGGTGCTGTGATTCCCTTTGGCCCTAGAATAATGCCCAATGTTCAGAGGCCACGTACATCGAACTCGAACAGTTGTGAGGACATAGTTGACTAGCTAACACAGGACACCCAATCTTCTACAGCTTCCGCTCGGAACCTTGACGCACCATCCTCCTCCAGCTTAGCTTCGGGCACCTCTCAAGTTACCACTCGCCCGCCTGCCGCCACCACCAACACTAGCACCACAGCCGCTTCACTTGATCTGTCAGAGGAGTTATTTACACATGAGTTGGAAGAAATGAGTGATAGTGATGCGCAACCATTATTGCCAGAGGATGTAGATAACAGGGATATGTCTCAGTCAGGCAGCATTACACACATGGACGTACGGTGTGATGATGATGATGATGTTGTACCCGCTGCTGCTTCCTTTGCTGAGTACAAGTGAAGCGGTTGATGATGACGATGCGTCCGTGGATGTCACGTGGGTGCCCGCTAGAAGAGAAGAAGAAGAGGGGGAAAGTTCAGATGGGGAGACAGAGAGGAGGAGGAGATGAGTTGGAAGCAGGGGGAGGTCGTCACAAGGAGCTAGTGGCACATTTAGACAGCAAGCATCGGCACCCGGGGTCAGCCAGACAGCACGCCAATCAACGCATGCTGTTGCCACCACCAGAATGCCGTCATTGCAGAGCTCAGCAGTGTGGCATTTTTTTTGTGTGTCTGCCTCTGACAACAGCGATGGACATGTTTGAGCATAAGAAGCCAACGTCACAAAGTCACCCCCTTGCCCGGCATGACAGCTGGCTTGTCTGAACTCTTAGCCCGCCAGCTTTTACCATACAAGCTGGTGGAGTCTGAGGCATTCAAAAAATTTGTAGCTATTGGGACACTGCAGTGGAAGGTACCCGGCCAAAATTTATTTGCACAAAAGGCAAACCCCAACCTGTACTCGATTGTGCAAAAGGAAGTAATGGCATGTCTGGCACACAGTGTTGGGGCAAGGGTCCATCTGACCACTGATACCTGGTCTGCAAAGCATAATCAGGGCAGGTATATCACCTACACTGCGTATTGGGTAAACCTGCTGACGACTGCCAAGCATGGAATGCGTGGCTCTGCAGAGGATTTGGTGACACTGCCACGACTTGCAGGCAGGCCTGCTGCCACCTCCTCTACTCCTTCTCCTACTTCATCCTCTTCCATAACCTCCTCGGCTGAGTCCTCTTCTGCTGTGTCTTGCTCCACATCAACGGCACCCCCCCAGCTCCCCAGGTACTATTCCACATCCCGGATACGGAAGTGTCACACCGTCTTGGGGTTGACTTGCCTGAAAGCAGAGAGTCAAACCGGACCAGCACTCCTGTCCGCCCTGAATGCACAGGTGGATCAGTGGCTGACTCCGCACCAACTGGAGATCGGCAAAGTGGTTAGTGACAATGGAAGAAATTTGGTGGCGGCATTGAATTTGGGCAAGTTGACACATGTGCCGTGCATGGCACATGTGTGTAATCTGATCGTACAACGCTTTGTGCATAAGAACCCAGGCTTACAGGACGTCCTGAAGCAGGCTAGGAAGGTGTGTGGCCATTTCAGGCGTTCCTACACGGCCATGGCGCACTTTTCAGATATCCAGCGGCAAAACAACATGCCAGTGAGGCGCTTGATTTGCGACAGCCCGACACGTTGGAAATCAACACTCCTAATGTTCGACCGCCTGATGCAACAAGAAAAAGCAGTTAATGACTATTTGTATGACCGGGGTGCTAGGACAGCCTCTGCGGAGCTGGGAATTTTTTTGCCACGTTACTGGACGCTCATGCGCAATGCCTGTAGGCTCATGCGTCCTTTTGAGGAGGTGACAACCTAGTCAGTAGCACCGAAGGCACCATCAGCGACATCATACCATTTGTTTTCTTCCTGAAGCGTGCCCTGCAAAGAGTGTTGGATCAGGCCGTAGATGAGCGTGAAGAGGAAGAGTTGTGGTCACCATCACCACCAGAAACAGCCTTATCAGCATCGCTTGCTGGATCTGCGGCAACGCTGGAAGAGGATTGTGAGGAAGAGGAGTCAGAGGAGGAATGTGGCTTTGAGGAGGAGGAGGAAGACCAACCACAACAGGCATCCCAGGGTGCTCGTTGTCACCTATCTGGTACCCGTGGTGTTGTACGTGGCTGGGGGGAAGAAGATACCTTCAGTGAGATCACTGAGGACGAGGAACCAGACATGAGTAGCTCGGTATCCAACCTTGTGCAAATGGGGTCTTTCATGCTGTCGTGCCTATTGAGGGACCCTCATATAAAAAGGCTGAAGGAGAATGACCTGTACTGGGTGTCCACGCTACTAGACCCCCGGTATAAGCATAAAGTGTCTGAAATGTTACCAAATTACCGCAAGTCGGAAAGGATGCAGCAGTTCCAAAATTAATTCAAAAGTATGCTTTACACAGCGTATAAGGGTGATGTCACAGCACAAAGGGAATCTAACAGGGGAAGAGGTGAAAGTAATCCTCCTCCTCCCACGACCACGCCGGCAAGTACAGTACGCTTTACAGATGTGTTGTTGATGGAGGACATGCAGAGCTTTTTAAGTCCTACGCATCGCCGCAGCCCTTCGGGGTCCACCTTCAGAGAACGTTTTGAACGACAGGTAGCAGACTACCTCGCCTTAACTGCAGATATCGACACTCTGAGCAGCGATGAACCCCTTGACTACTGGGTGTGCAGGCTTGACCTGTGGCCTGAGCTATCCCAATTTGCGATAGAACTTCTGGCCTGCCCCGCTTCAAGTGTTCTGTCAGAAAGGACCTTCAGTGCAGCAGGAGGTATTGTCACTGAGAAGAGAAGTCGCCTAGGTCAAAAAAGTCTAGATTACCTCACCTTTATTAAGATGAATGAGGGATGGATCCCGAAGGGACTGACAGTGGGCGATACATTCGACTAAAAAAGGCCTGATGAGATGAGCTGCCTTGAGCTATAAATGGTCCACACGCTGCTGTATTTTATCTCTGAATGCCGGATGACTTGCGTGACTTATCCACCACCAACTAGGGTTCAAGCCGCAATGTTTTAGGGCACTTTCTGCCTGGGAAACAAATCAATTTTTCTGGGTACATGCCTAATTTTTCTGGCCTCTGGTGCTGCACTGTGGCTTCAAAAACCAAACAAAAAAAAAGGCACATAACAGGGATTAAACTGATAGGAATAGTACTACTTAACACACCATTCCTATCTGGTGGCACATTAGATTGCACGCGCAGTGCCCCAAATTTGAAGTAGGATGTCCGACCAAGCATCTTTTTCCATCTCCCGGTTCCTAAAATCAATGCTATATAGACGTCCCCTGATAGGGGACGTAACAGGGATTAAACTGATAAGAATAGAACTACTAAACACACCACTCCTATCTGGTGGCACATTAGATTGCACGCGCAGTGCCCCAAATTTGAAGTAGGAGGACCGACCAAGCATCTTTTTCCATCTCCTGGTTCCTAAAATCGATGCCATATACACGTCCCCTGATAGGGGACGTAACAGGGATTAAACTGATAAGAATAGTACTACTTAACATACCTTATAATAATGCAGAGAGCAGTCTGAAGAAGAGGAGTCAGAGGAGGAAGGTGGCTTTGAGGAGGTGGAAGACCAAACACAGCAGGCGTCCCAGGGGGCTTGTTGTCACCTTTCGGGACCCTTGGTGTTGTACGTGGCTGGGTGGAGGAAGAGACCTTCAATGACATCAGTGAGGTCAAGGAACGGGACATGGCTAGCTTGGTATCCAACCTTCTGCAAATGGGGAGTTTGCGGTTGTGCAAATGGACTGTTTACGGTGAGTTAAACGGGGAGTTTGGTCTGTCACTGTGAAGCGGGCATAACCCTTACAATACCTGATCGATACAACATCATACCTGATGTTTTAAAGCACGTTATTCCAAACAATTTAGGAATGTTAGGTGATTTATGCCCTTTATGGATTAAAACCAGACTCTGCATCAACTATGTAATTTTCCATGGGAGTTTTGCCATGGATCCCCCTCCGGCATGCCACAGTCCAGGTGTTAGTCCCCTTGAAACAACTTTTCCATCACTATTGTGGCCAGAAAGAGTCCCTGTGGGTTTTAAAGTTCGCCTGCCTATTAAAGTCTATGGCGGTTCGCCCGTTCGCGAACAGTTGTGGAAGTTTGCGTTCGCCGACCCAAATTTTTATTCGCGACATCACTATTTCTAACTAGTAAATAGGATGATAACTATGGTAGAAATAAAGCTTCAGTAAATAATGTGGATATGATACGGCAAGCGTTCAAAGAAGTAATAAGGGGAGAAATTCTGGCTTATTAAGTTAAAATAAAAAAATAAAAATAACCGATATTGGATTCAACTTATGAATCATATTATTAATAAATATCAGCAATATCTGCAGAATAATAGTGATGAAAGTTGGAAAGCACATTTAGAAGCAAAAAAACAGAGATGCCTTTTGCTTTCATAAAGAAGCAGAAGCTGAGGTAAAAAGAAATAGTAAATATATGGCTTTTCGTAACAAACTAACGGCTAGATTTAGAGTTTGGCGCTAGCCGTCAACAGCAGCGTTAAGGGGTCCTAACGCTGCTTTTGGCCACCCACTGGTATTTAGAGTCATGCAGGAAAGGGTCTAACGCTCACTTCCCTACCGCGATTCCAGGCTACCGCAGATCCCCTTACGCCAATTGCGTATCCTATCTTTTCAATGGGATCTGCCCAACGCTGGTATTTGGAGTCTTGGGAGAAGTGAGCGGTAGACCCTCTACCGACAAGACTCCTAACGCCAAAAAAAGTCAGTAGTTAAGAGCTTTATGGGCTAACGTCGGAATATAAAGCTCTTAACTACTGTGCTCTAAAGTACACTAACACCCATAAACTACCTATGTACCCCTAAACCGAGCCCCCCCCCCCACATCGCCGCCACTCTAATAAAATTTTTAACCCCTAATCTGCCGCCACCTACATTATACCTATGTACCCCTAATCTGCTGCCCCTAACATCGCCGACCCCTATATTATATTTATTAACCCCTAATTTGCCCCCCCCAACATCGCCGCTACCTAAATACACTTATTAACCCCTAATCTGCCAACCGGACCTCGCCGCCACTATAATAAATGTATTAACCCCTAAATCGCCACACTGCCACCTCGAAAACACTATAATAATTTTTTTTAACCCCTAATCTGCCCTCCCTAACATCGCCGCCACCTACCTACAATTATTAACCCCTAATCTCCCGCCCGCACCGTCGCCGCTACTATAATAAAGTTATTAACCCCTAAACATAACTCTAACCCTAACACCCCCCTAACATAAATATAATTTAAATTAAACTAAATAATATTCCTAAAATTAAATAAATTAATCCTATTTAAAACTAAATACTTACCTATAAAATAAACCCTAATATAGCTACAATCTAAATTATAATTACATTGTAGCTATTTTAGGATTTATATTTATTTTACATGCAACTTTGTATTTATTTTAACTAGGTACAATAGCTATTAAATAGTTAATAACTATTTAATAGCTACCTATTTAAAATAAATACAAAATTACCTGTAAAATAAATCCTAACCTAAGTTACAAATACACCTAACACTACACTATCATTAAATAAATTAAAGGGACAGTCTAGTCCAAAAAAACCTTTCATGATTCAGATAGAGCATGTAATTTTAAACAATTTTCCAATTTACTTTTATCACCAATTTTTCTTTGTTCTCTTGGTATTCTTAGTTGAAAGCTTAACCTAGGAGGTTCATATGCTAATTTCTTAGACATTGAAGGCCGCCTCATTTTAACAGGTTTTTCACCACTAGAGGGTGTTAGTTCATGTTTTTCATATAGATAACACTGTGCTCGTGCACGTGAAGTTACCTGGGAGCCATCACTGATTGGCTAAACTGCAAGTCTGTCAAAAGAACTGAAATAAAGGGGCAGTCTGCAGAGGCTTAGATACAAGATAATCACAGAGGTAAAAAATATATAAATATAACTGTGTTTGTTATGCAAAACTAGGGAATGGGTAAACAAGGGATTATCTATCTTTTAAAACAATAACAATTCTGGTGTAGACTGTCCCTTTAAATAAATTACCTACAATTACCTAAAATAAAATACAATAAAAACATAATTTATGTAAGAACTTACCTGATAAATTCATTTCTTTCATATTGGCAAGAGTCCATGAGCTAGTGACGTATGGGATATACATTCCTACCAGGAGGGGCAAAGTTTCCCAAACCTCAAAATGCCTATAAATATGCCCCCCATCACACCCACAATTCAGTTTAATGAATAGCCAAGAAGTGGGGTGATAATTAAGGAGCGAAAGAATTGGAATAATTGTGCTTTATACAAAAAAATCATAACCACCACAAGAAAAGGGTGGGCCTCATGAAAGAAATGAATTTAACAGGTAAGTTCTTACATAAATTATGTTTTCTTTCATGTAATTGGCAAGAGTCCATGAGCTAGTGACGTATGGGATAGCAAATACCCAAGATGTGGAACTTCCACGCAAGAGTCACTAGAGAGGGAGGGATAAAATAAAGACAGCCAATTCCGCTGAAAAATTAATCCACAACCCAAATCAAAAGTTTCAATCTTTATAATGAAAAAAACTGAAATTATAAGCAGAAGAATCAAACAAACAGCTGCCTGAAGCACTATTCTACCAAAAACTGCTTCAGAAGAAGAGAAAACATCAAAATGGTAGAATTTAGTAAAAGTATGCAAAGAAGACCAAGTTGTTGCTTTGCAAGTCTGATCAACAGAAGCTTCATTCTTAAAAGCCCAGGAAGTAGAAACTGATCTAGTAGAATGAGCCGTAATCCTATGAGGCGGGGATTAACCCGACTCCAAATAAGTATGATGAATCAAAAGCTTTAACCAAGATGCCAAAGAAATGGCAGAAGCCTTCTGACCTTTCCTAAAACCAGAAAAGATAACAAATAGACTAGAAGTCTTTCTGAAATCTTAGTAGCTTCAACATAATATTTCAAAACTCTTACCACATCCAAAGAATGTAAGGATCTTTCCAAAGAATTCTTAGGATTAGGACACAAGGAAGGGACAATAATTCCTCTACTAATGTTAGAATTCACAACTTAAGGTAAAAATTTAAATGAAGACAGCAAAACCACCTTATCCTGATGAAAAATCAGAAAAAGGAGACTCACAAGAAAGAGCAGATAATTCAAAAACTGTTCTAACAGAAGAGATGGCCAAAAGGAACAATACTTTCCATGAAAGTAATTTAATGTCCAAAGAATGCATATGCTCAAACGGAAGAGCCTGTAAAGCCCACCGAACCAAATTAAGACTCCAAGGAGGAGAAATTGGCTTAATGAGAGGCTTGATACGAACCAAAGCCTGAACAAAACAATGAATATCAGAAAGATTAGCAAATTTTTCAAAACAGCACAGAAAGAGCAGAGATTTGTCCTTTCAAGGAACTTGCAGACAAAAACCCTTATCCAAACCATCCTGAAGAAACTATAAAATCCTAGGAATTCTAAAAGAATGCCAAGATAATTTATGAGAAGAGCATCATGAGATGTAAGTCTTCCAAACTCGATAATAAATCTTTCTAGACACAGATTTACGAGCCTGCAACATAGTATTAATCACTGAGTCAGAGAAACCTCTATGACTAAGTACTAAGCGTTACATTTCCATACCATCAAATTAATAATTTGAGTTCCTGACGGAAAAAACGAATGTTAAGATATAAGGTCTGGCCTTAATGGAAGTGACCAAGATTGGCAACTGGACATCCGAACAAGAACTATATAGCAAAACCTGTGCGGCCATGCTGGAGCCATCAGCAGCACAAAAGATTGCTCCCTGATGATTTTGAAAATCACTCTTAAAAGAAGAACCAGAGGTGGAAAAATATAGGCAGGTTGATAACTCCAAGGAAGTGTCAATGCATACACTGCTTCCGCCTGAGGATCCCGGACCTGAATAGGCACCTGGGAAGTTCCTTGTTTAGATGAGATGCCATCAGATCTATTTCTGGAAGCCCTCACATCTGAACAATTTGAAAAAACACATCTGGGTAAAGAGACCATTCTCCCGGATGTAAAGCTTGATTGACAGAGATAATCCGCTTCCCAATTGTCTATACCTGGGAAATGGACCGCAGAAATTAGACAGGAGCTGGATTTAGCCCAAGCAAGTATCCGAGATACTTCTTTCACAGCCTAAGGACAGAGTCCCACCCTGATGATTGACATACGCCACAGTTGTGACATTGTCTGTCTGAAAAGAAGCCAAAACTGAAGAACTCTGAGAAATGCATGGAGTTCCAAAATATTGAAAGGTAATCTCGCCTCCTGAGATTTCCAAACCCCTTGTGCTGACAGAGATCCCCAGACAGCCTCCCAACCTAAAAGAATCACATCTATAGTGATCATGGTCCAGGTTGGATGAACCGAAGAGACCCGTAGAACTATATGATGGTGATCTAACCACCAAGTCAAAGATAGTTGAACATTGGGATTCAAAGATATAGAAAGTGATATCCTAGAATCCCTGCACCATTAATTCAGCATAAAAAACTGGAAAGGTTTCATATGAAAATGAGCAAAGGGAATCAAATCTAATGCTGCAGCCATGAGACCTAAAATTTCCATGCATATAGCAACTGAAGGAAATGATAGAGACTGAAGGTTCCGACAAACGGAACCCAATAAAATTGTCACTTGTCTGTTAGAGACAAAGACATTGACACAATCTATCTGGAAACCTAAAAAAGGTGACCCTTGTCTGAGGAATCAAGGAGCTTTTGATAAAAAGATCCTCCAACCATGTCTTTGAAGAAACAATAAAAGTTGAATCGTATGAGATTCCGCAGAACGAAAAGACTGAGCCAGTACCACGAGACCGTCCAAATAAGGAAACACTGAGAACCTTGAAAAGATTCTTAGAGCTGTCGCTAGACCAGAAGGAAAAGCAACAAATTGGTAATGCTTGTCAAAAAAAGAGAATCTCAGAAAATGAAAATAATCTTAATGAAAACAGAAAATGAAGATATGCATCTATTGTATCTATTGTAAACAAATAATGCCCTTGCTGACCAAAAGGCAGAATAGACCATATAAACACCAATCTAAAAGATGGTACTCTTATATGACAATTCAAAAAGTTTTTCTATCTTTGGGACAATGAATAGTTTTGAACAAAACCCCCAAACCCTGTTCCTAAAATGGAACTGGTATAAATACCCCAGAAAACTCCAGGTCTGAGCAGCGCCTTGAACCCCAAAGGGTGACCAGCCGCGTTTCACAAGTACCCAATACATACAGGTCTGAAACACACTTCAGGAAAGTGTGAGCCTTTACTGGAATAGCTGGAATATGTTAGAGAAGAAACATAATTTATGTAAGAACTTACCTGATAAATTAATTTCTTTCATATTAGCAAGAGTCCATGAGCTAGTGACGTATGGGATATACATTCCTACCAGGAGGGGCAAAGTTTCCCAAACCTCAAAATGCCTATAAATACACCCCTCACCACACCCAAAATTCAATTTAACGAATAGCCAAGAAGTGGGGTGATAAAGAAAGGAGTAAAAAAGCATCAACAAAGGAATTGGAATAATTGTGCTTTATACAAAAAAATCATAACCACCATAAAAAGGGTGGGTCTCATGGACTCTTGCCAATATGAAAGAAATGAATTTATCAGGTAAACTCTTACATAAATTATGTTTTCTTTCATGTAATTGGCAAGAGTCCATGAGCTAGTGACGTATGGGATAGCAAATACCCAAGATGTGGAACGCCACTCAAGAGTCGCTAGAGAGGGAGGGATAAAAATAAAGTGGGGTGATAAGAAATGAGCGAAAGCATCAAACAAGGAATTGGAATAATTGTGCTTTATACAAAATAAATCATAACCACCACAAAAAGGGTGGGTCTCATGGACTCTTGCTAATATGAAAGAAATGAATTTATCAGGTAAGTTCCTACATAAATTATGTTTTCTTTCATGTAATTAGCAAGAGTCCATGAGCTAGTGACGTATGGGATAGCAGATACCCAAGATGTGGAACTTCCACGCAAGAGTCACTAGAGAGGGAGGGATAAAATAAAAATAGCCAATTCCGCTGAAAAAAAAATCCACAACCCAAATCAAAAGTTTTAATCTTAATAATGAAAAAAACTGAAATTATAAGCAGAAGAATCAAACTGAAACAGCTGCCTGAAGTACTTTTCTACCAAAACTGCTTCAGAAGAATAGAAAACATCAAAATGGTAGAATTTAGTAAAAGTATGCAAAGAAGACCAAGTTGCTGCTTTGCAAATCTGATCAACAGAAGCTTCATTCCTAAAAGCCCAGGAAATAGAAACTGACCTAGTAGAATGAGCCATAATCCTTTGAGGCAGGGACTTACCCGACTCCACATAAGCATGATGAATTAAAGACTTTAACCAAGACGCCAAAGAAATGGCAGAAGCTTTCTGACCTTTCCTGTAACCAGAAAAGATAACAAATAGACTAGAAGTCTTTCTAAAATCTTTAGTAGCTTCAACATAATATTTCAAAGCTCTTACTACATCCAAAGAATGTAAAGATCTCTCCAGAGAATTCTTAGGATTAGGACACAATGAAGGGACAACAATTTCTCTACTAATGTTAGAATTCACAACCTTAGGTAAAAATTTAAATGAAGTCCGCAACACCGCCTTATCCTGATGAAAAATCAGAAAAGGAGATTCACAAGAAAGAGCAGATAACTCAGAAACTCTTCTAGCAGAAGAGATGGCCAAAAGGAACAAAACTTTCCAAGAAAGTAATTTAATATCCAGAGAATGCATTGGTTCAAACGGAGGAGCCTGTAAAGCCCTCAGAACCAAATTAAGACTCCAAGGAGGAGAGATTGACTTAATGACAGGTTTGATATGAACCAAAGCCTGTACAAAACAATGAATATCAGGAAGATTAGCAATCTTTCTGTGAAAAAGAATAGAAAGAGCAGAGATTTGTCCTTTCAAGGAACTTGCAGACAAACCTTTATCCAAACCATCCTGAAGAAACTGTAAAATTCTAGGAATTCTAAAAGAATGCCAGGAGAATTTATGAGAAGAACACCAAGAAATGTAAGTCTTCCAGACTCGATAATAAATCTTCCTAGACACAGATTTACGAGCCTGTAACATAGTATTAATTACTGAGTCAGAGAAACCTCTATGACTAAGAATCAAGCGTTCAATTTCCATACCTTCAAATTTAATGATTTGAGATCCTGATGGAAAAATGGGCCTTGAGATAGAAGGAGCAATATTGAGGAGCAATGTTTATATATTGTAACATATTGTAACATATTGATGTTAAATTATATGGTTGCATCTAATCTAATTTAAGTTAATATGTTGCTAACATTTTGTTATCTGTGTGAGATCAAAGCAGATTAAAACAGTGTTTCGAATGTATGCAGGTTGCTATGGAAATCAAGTTTAAGTGCTTGTAATAGGAATACGCCCAGGATAATGTTTTTATCCAATCACAATTTTGCACTATGTTTAAAAGGCTAACTGGGGTTATGAACTGCAGCTACGATTACGGCCAGAAGGGCTGAAACGCGTCAGCAATCAGTTCATTGTGTGTATTCCTAAGGCACTTCTATGACACTCGAGTTTTATGCTTCAGTTTGAAGTTTTATGAACTGTTAATAAAACTTTTTAATTGCTCAAATACCGCTGGTGCAGCTTTTTTCACTAAACAGTATTCAGTCTCTGGGACCGAGCATGCACAGCAGATTATACAGCACAGCCTAAAGTTTTACACCTGATCTGCACTCACACACACTGAGCAGCGGAGAGGAGCGGCGTCTTTGGAGGAGTGGCTAGCTGGTGGTCGGATTCCGGGTGACGTCACACGCCAACACTGCTGATCGAGGAGAGGACCCATGAGGGGAGCGGTTCACGACCGGAGAAATTGAGAGGTTGCATCCATCCGGTGATACCCCCTGTGGACGGGCCAACTCCGTAAGTTGTATCAGCATTATTTTGGGTGACATAGAGGAAGACCGAGCAGCTGGGTGAGTGCGTAGGGGAATATTCCACCTGTATCTGATTGAGGATTGAACAGGAGTGTGTACATTGATTTCCCTACTCCTTGGACATTAACGGGTGCTCACACGCTAAGTGACCTTGAGATAGAAGGTCTGGTCTTAACGGAAGTGTCCAAGGTTGGCAACTGGCTATCCAATTGAGATCCGCATACCAAAACCTGTGAGGCCATGCTGGAGCCACCAGCAGTACAAACGAACGTTCCATTAGAATTTTGGAAATCACTTTTGGAAGAAGAACTAGAGGCGGAAAGATATAGGCAGGATGATAATTCCAAGGAAGCGACAACGCGTCCACTGCTTCCGCCTGAGGATCCCTGGATCTGGACAGATACCTGGGAAGTTTCTTGTTTAGATGAGAGGCCATTAGATCTATTTCTGGAAGTCCCCAAATTTGAACAATCTGAAGAAATACCTCTGGGTGAAGAGACCATTCGCCTGGAAGTAACGTCTGGCGACTGAGATAATCCGCTTTCCAATTGTCTACACCTGGGATGTGAACCACAGAAATTAGACAGGAGCTGGATTCCGCCCATACAAGTATCCAAGATACTTCTTTCATAGCTTGAGGACTGTGAGTCCCACCTTGACGATTGACATACGCCACGGTTGTGACATTGTCTGTCTGAAAACAAATAAACGATTTTCTCTTCAGAAGAGGCCAGAACTGAAGAGCTCTGAAATTGCACGGAGTTCCAAAATGTTGATTGGTAATCTCGCCTCCTGAGATTCCCAAACCCCCTGCGATGTCAGAGATCCCCATACAGCTCCCCAACCTGAAAGACTCGCATCTGTTGAGATCACAGTCCAGGTTAGACGAACAAAAGAGGTCCCTTGAATTAAACGATGGTGATTCAACCACCAAGTTAGAGAAGATCGAACATTGGAATTTAAGGATATTAATTGTGATATCTTTGTATAATCCCTGCACCACTGGTTCAGCATACAAAGCTGGAGAGGTCTCATGTGAAAACGAGCAAAAGGGATCGCGTCCGATGCAGCAGTCATGAGACCTAGAATTTCCATGCACAATGCTACCAAAGGGAACAATTGAGACTGAAGGTTTCGACAAGCTGAAACCAATTTCAGACGTCTCTTTTCTGTTAGAGACAAAGTCATGAACACTGAATCTATTTGGAAACCCAAAAAGGTTACCTTTGTCTGAGGAATCAAGGAACTCTTTGGTAAATTGATCCTCCAACCATGTCTTTGAAGAAACAACACAAGTTGATTCGTATGAGATTCTGCAGAATGTAAAGACAGAGCAAGTACCAAGATATCGTCCAAATAAGGAAATACCGCAAAACCCTGTTCTCTGATTACAGAGAGAAGGGTACCGAGAACCTTCGAAAAGATCCTTGGAGCTGTTGCTAGGCCAAACCGAAGAGCAACAAACTGGTAATGCTTGTCTAGAAAAGAGAATCTCAGAAACTGATAATGATCTGGATGAATTGGAATATGAAGATATGCATCCTGTAAGTCAATTGTAGACATATAATGCCCTTGCTGAACAAAAGGCAGAATAGTCCTTATAGTCACCATTTTGAATGCTGGTATCCTTACATAATGATTCAATATTTTTAGATCCAGAACTGGTCTGAAGGAATTCTCCTTCTTTGGTACAATGAATAGATTTGAGTAAAACCCCAGACCCCGTTCCAGAACTGGAACTGGCATAATTACCCCAGCCGACTCTAGGTCTGAAACACATTTCAGAAACGCCTGAGCCTTCACTGGATTTACTGGAATGCGTGAGAGGAAAAAATCTTCTCACAGGCGGCCTTACCTTGAAACCTATTCTGTACCCTTGTGAAACAATGTTCTGAATCCAAAGATTGTGAATCGAATTGATCCAAACATCTTTGAAAAATCGTAACCTGCCCCCTACCAGCTGTGCTGGAATGAGGGCCGCACCTTCATGTGGATTTGGGAGCTGGTTTTGACTTTCTAAAAGGCTTGGATTTATTCCAGACTGGAGAAGGTTTCCAAACGAAGACCGTTCCTTTAGGGGAAGGGTCAGGCTTCTGCTCCTTATTCTGACGAAAGGAACTAAAAACGATTAGCAGCCCTATATTTGCCTTTAGATTTTTTGTCCTGAGGCAAAAAGGCTCCCTTCCCCCCAGTAACAGTTGAGATTATTGAATCCAACTGAGAACCAAATAATTTATTACCTTGGAAAGAGAGAGAAAGCAAAGTTGACTTTGAAGTCATATCTGCATTCCAAGATTTAAGCCATAAAGCTCTTCTAGCTTAAATAGCTAAAGACATATACCTGACATCAATTCTAATGATATCAAAAATGGCATCACAAACAAAGTTATTAGCATGTTGAAGAAGTTTAACAATGCTATAAGCATTATGGTCTGATACTTGTTGCGCTAAAGCCTCCAACCAAAAAGTGGAAGCTGCAGCAACATCAGCCAAAGAAATAGCAGGTCTAAGAAGATTACCTTAACATAAATAAGCTCTCCTTAGGAAGGATTCAAGCTTCCTATCTAAAGGATCCTTAAAGGAAGTACTATCTGCCGTAGGAATAGTAGTACGTTTAGCAAGAGTAGAGATAGCCCCATCAACTTTGGGGATTTTGTCCCAAAACTCTAATCTATCAGAAGGCACAGGGTACAATTTCTTAAACCTTGGAGGAGTAAATGAAGTACCCAGACTATTCCATTCCCTAGAAATCACTTCTGAAATAGCATCAGGGACTGGAAAAACTTCTGGAATAACTACATGAGGTTTAAAAACTGAATTTAAACGCTTAGCATATTTAGTATCAAGAGGACTAGACTCCTCCATATCTAATGCAATCAACACTTCTTTAAGTAAAGAACGAATAAACTCCATCTTAAACAAATATGAAGATTTATCAGTATCAATATCTGAGGCAGAATATTCTGAACCAGATAGATCCTCATCAGAAACAGATAAGTCAGAATGATGGCAGTCACTTAAAAATTCATCCGAAATATGAGAAGTTTTAAAAGACCTTTTACGTTTACTGGAAGGAGGAATAACAGACAGAGCCTTCCTAATGGAATTAGAAACAAATTATTTTACATTAACAGGGACATCCTGAACATTAGATGTTGAAGGAACAACAACAGGTAAATGATTATTACTAATGGAGACATTATCTGCATTGGAAAGTTTATCATGGCAACTAACACAAACTACAGCCGGAGGAACAGTTACCAAAAGTTTACAACAAATGCACTTAACTTTGGTAGAACCAGCATCAGGCAGCGTCTTTCCAGTAGTAGATTCTGATCCAGGGTCAGGTTGTGACATCTTGCAATATGTAATAGAAAAAACAACATATAAAGCAAAATTATCAAATTCCTTAAATGACAGTTTCAGGAATGGGAAAAAATGCAAAATAAACAAGCCTCTAGCAACCAGAAGAAACAAAAAAAGTGAGACTTAAATAATGTGAGAAAAAAAAAGTGGAACAAGTATGACGCCCACATTTTTGGCGCCATGTATGACGCCCACATTATTGGCGCCAAGTACAACGCCCATATTTTTTGGCGCCAAGTGTGACGCCACATCCTCTGACGCCAAAAACGACGCCCACATTTTTTGCCGCAAAAAAAGTTTGCGCCAAGAATGACGCAATAAATTGAAGCATTTTCAGCCCCCCCGAGCCTAACAGCCCGCAGGGAGAAAAAGTCAATTGAAAATTTTCAAGGTAAGAAAAAAATATTTATTCATATGCATTATCCCAAATAATGAAACTGACAGTCTGAATGAAGGAATATTGATTATCCTGAATCATGGCAAATATAAGTTTAAACACATATATTTAGAACTTTACATATAAAGTGCCCAACCATAGCTTAGAGTGTCATAAAAAATAAGACTTACTTACCCCAAGACACTCATCTACATATAGTAGATAGCCAAACCTGTACTGAAGCGAGAATCAGTAGAGGTAATGGTATATAAGAGTATATCGTCGATCTGAAAAGGGAGGTAAGAGAAGAAATCTCTACGACCGATAACAGAGAACCTATGAAATAGATCCCCTAGAGGAAGACCATTGTATTCAAATAGGCAATACTCTCTTCACATCCCTCTGACATTCACTGCACTCTGAGAGGAAAACCGGGCTTCAGCCTGCTGCGAAGCGCATATCAAAGTAGAATCTAGCACAAACTTACTTCACTAGCTCATGGACTCTTGCTAATTACATGAAAGAAAAAGACTTCTCACAGGCGGTTTTACTCTGAATCCTATTCTGTACCCCAATCTAAGAAGTTTGGACCGAATTGAACCAAACAAATTTTAAAAAAGTCTTAACCTGCCCCTTACCAGCTAAGCTGGAATAAGAACCGCACCTACATGCAAATTTGGGGAGCTGACTGATCTTTTAAATGGCTTAAATTGAATGAAGAAAACTTCCAATTATAAACATGTTACTTGAGGAAGAATTAGGATTCCGTTCCTTAGTAAGAACAAAAATTAATATAAGCTTAAGATTTACTCTTAAAACTCAATCTAGAAGCAAAAAAAAAAAAACACCCTTCCCCAGAGTAACAGTTGAAGAATTGAATCCAATTGTGAACCAAATAATTGATTACCTTGGAAAAAAAGAAATATGGAATTTAGAAATCAAATTAGCATTCCAAGATTTAAGTCACAAAGTTCTTCTAGCTAAAATAGCTAAAGACATAGATTAAACCTCATTTGCGAAAATATCAACAACAACAAAAAATGACGACACAAATGAAATTATTAGCATGTTTGATCAACTTAACAATGCTAAACAAATCATAATCCGATACTTGTTGCACTAAAGTATCCAACCAGAAAGTTGAAGCAGTTGCAAAATCAGCCAAATAAATTGCAGCTCTAAGAAAAGTACCTGAAAATAAATAATTTTCCTAAATAAGATACAAGTTTTCCATCTGAAGGAAAAAAATAAATACTATTTTCTATAGGAATAGTAGTATGTTTAGCAAGAGTAGAGATAGCCCCATTAACTTTGGGGATCTTTCCTCAAAACTTTAAACTAACTGCCGGCAAAGGATACAATTTAAAAACCTTAAAGAAGGAATAAAAGAAATTCCCGGCCTATTCCATTCCCTAGTATCAGGAACTGGAAAAAAACCTCTGAAGAAACCACAGAAGGTTAATAAGCAGAATTTAAATGTTAGCTAATCTTAAAATCAAAAGAACTAGTCACCTCAATATCCAAAATAATCAACACCTTTTCAACAAAGAACGAATATACTCTATTTAAAAATAAAAAAGTAGATTTGTTAGTGTCAATATCTGATGAAGAATATTCTGAATGAGAAAAAACATCATCAGAGAAGGATAATTCAGTATGTTGTTGGTCAATAAATGAGAAGTTTAGAAAAGACCTGTAAATTTTATTAGAAGGCGGGATGGCAGACAAAGCCTTAGAATAGAATCAGAAAAATATTCTTATAAATTCCTAAGTATATCTTGTACATTAGATGTAAGATATATGAGGATTACGGCTCATTCTACTAGGTCTGTTTCCACTTCCTGGGCTTTTAAGAAAGATGCTTCAGTTGATCCGATTTGCAAAGCAGCGACTTGGTCTTCTTTGCATACATTTACTAAATTCTACCATTTTGATGTTTTTTCTTCTTCAGAAGCAGTTTTTGGTAGAAAAGTTCTTCAGGCAGCTGTTTGTTTGATTCTTCTGCTTATAATTTCATTTTTTTTTTATTTTTTTCTTTATAAGATTATAACTTATGACTTGGGTTGTGGATTAATTTTTTTCAGCGGAATTGGCTGTCTTTATTTTTATCCCTCCCTCTCTAGCGACTCTTGAGTGGCGTTCCACATCTTGGGTATTTGCTATCCCATACGTCACTAGCTCATGGACTCTTGCCAATTACATGAAAGAAAACATAATTTATGGAAGAGTTTACCTGATAAATTCATTTCTTTCATATTGGCAAGAGTCCATGAGACCCACCCTTTTTATGGTGGTTATGATTTTTTTGTATAAAGCACAATTATTCTGTATGTATTGTGCTGTTATGCCATGCCTCCTACAAACTACCCCTGCACTGGGAATAAAAAACAAGCAAAGTTTAAAAAATATATCACACTGTTGTCAGTCTGCCGTGGCAAACCTGAGGATCTCTCACGGTACACTAGTGTGCCACGGCACACTGGTTGAAAAACACTGTTGTAGCCAATCAGTGCTGATAAATAGCTACTGGAGTGAGCACAATGTTATCTATATGACAGATGAATTAGCACTGTTTAACTGTGAAAAACTGTCAAAATGCCCTGAGATAAAAGGCGGCCTTCAACAGTTTAGAAATCAGCTTGAGAGCTTACCTAGCTTTAGCTTTCAAAAAAGAAAGTAAATTGGAAAGTTGTTTACAATGACATGCCCTATCTGAATTATGAAAGTTTAAATTTGACTTGACTGTCCCTTTAACTGGTTGCTGTAAGGGTCATTAAATAAATTCTAACTTGCATGATGTTTTATGATTTCTTTTACTATAAAAGTAAAAATGTTATAATAAAAACAAAGAATTTAATCTATTTTTAAAAATTATAACTCTATTAAACTCCAATGCCAAAATAATAAGCTAACCACTCTTCAGAAGTGTTTTATAACACACTCCATATACACTGTATTCTCTGTTAGTATAATAAATGTGAGATAATCAAATAGATTTCAGTAAACTACCGTATATATAGAAGACAAATAAAACAAAATCGCAATGTGAATCTTCCCGCAAAACAGTCTGTTTGTTCTAGGTTGAGATTTAAAGTATCTTTGCTTGTTACTGTTAAACGTGTTGGGTTGTCAGCCAGAGGGTGTATGATATTTTTTACCCTGGGAGAAAACACAGGCCATGTGGCAAAGAACTCTTTATTTATGCACTGTATATCCTCAACTAAACCCTACACTCAAAAAGTCTGCATTACAAAATTAATGTTGTAAAAGCAGTAACAGTTTACACCATGAGTCTGTTTTCTTTGAAACCGACTAATGTTTAGATATCTAAGATATTTAGAGACATTTTTTTCTGGATGTTTTTATTGGTTCCACTAAAAATAAAAAATCAGAACTGAAACTAAGCCCTTTTGAAAAACTCTTGTGAAATATTTTCCGTGCAACAGGCTTTCTGGCCTGAATTAACGTTTTAACTAAAGCAATAAAAAATCTCTTTGCAAATAAAATGAAGCAAAAAAACATAATTTATGCTTACCTGATAAATTCCTTTCTTCTGTAGTGTGATCAGTCCACGGGTCATCATTACTTCTGGGATATTACTCCTCCCCAACAGGAAGTGCAAGAGGATTCACCCAGCAGAGCTGCACATAGCTCCTCCCCTCTACGTCACTCCCAGTCATTCGACCAAGGACCAACGAGAAAGGAAAAGCCAAGGGTGAAGTGGTGACTGGAGTATAAATTAAAAAATATTTACCTGCCTTAAAAACAGGGCGGGCCGTGGACTGATCACACTACAGAAGAAAGGAATTTATCAGGTAAGCATAAATTATGTTTTCTTCTGTTAAGTGTGATCAGTCCACGGGTCATCATTACTTCTGGGATACCAATACCAAAGCAAAAGTACACGGATGACGGGAGGGATAGGCAGGCTCTTTATACAGAAGGAACCACTGCCTGAAGAACCTTTCTCCCAAAAATAGCCTCCGATGAAGCAAAAGTGTCAAATTTGTAAAATTTGGAAAAAGTATGAAGCGAAGACCAAGTTGCAGCCTTGCAAATCTGCTCAACAGAGGCCTCATTCTTGAAGGCCCAAGTGGAAGCCACAGCTCTAGTAGAATGAGCTGTAATTCTTTCAGGAGGCTGCTGTCCAGCAGTCTCATAAGCTAAACGAATTATGCTACGAAGCCAAAAAGAAAGAGAGGTAGTAGAAGCTTTTTGACCTCTCCTCTGCCCAGAGAAAACGACAAACAGAGAAGACGTTTGTCGAAATTCCTTAGTTGCCTGTAAGTAAAATTTTAGAGCACGGACTACATCCAGGTTGTGCAGTAGACGTTCCTTCTTCGAAGAAGGATTTGGGCACAAGGAAGGAACAACAATCTCTTGATTGATATTCCTGTTAGTAACTACCTTAGGTAAGAACCCAGGTTTAGTACGCAGAACTACCTTATCCGAATGAAAAATCAAATAAGGAGAATCACAATGTAAGGCTGATAATTCAGAGACTCTTCGAGCCGAGGAAATAGCCATTAAAAATAGAACTTTCCAAGATAACAACTTTATATCAATGGAATGAAGGGGTTCAAACGGAACGCCCTGTAAAACATTAAGAACAAGGTTTAAACTCCATGGTGGAGCAACAGTTTTAAACACAGGCTTAATCCTGGCCAAAGCCTGACAAAAAGCCTGGACGTCAGGAACTTCTGACAGACGTTTGTGTAACAGAATGGACAGAGCTGAGATCTGTCCCTTTAATGAACTAGCAGATAAACCCTTTTCTAAACCTTCTTGTAGAAAAGACAATATCCTAGGAATCCTAACCTTACTCCAAGAGTAACCTTTGGATTCACACCAATATAGGTATTTACGCCATATCTTATGGTAAATCTTTCTGGTAACAGGCTTCCTAGCCTGTATTAAGGTATCAATAACTGACTCGGGAAAACCCACGTCTTGATAAAATCAAGCGTTCAATTTCCAAGCAGTCAGCTTCAGAGAAGTTAGATTTTGATGTTTGAAGGGACCCTGTATCAGAAGGTCCTGTTTCAGAGGTAGAGACCAAGGTGGACAGGATGACATGTCCACCAGGACTGCATACCAAGTCCTGCGTGGCCACGCAGGAGCTATTAGAATCACTGATGCTCTCTCTTGTTTGATTCTGGCAATCAATCGAGGAAGCATCGGGAAGGGTGGAAACACGTAAGCCATCCTGAAGTCCCAAGGTGCTGTCAGGGCATCTATCAGGACTGCTCCTGGATCCCTGGATCTGGAACCGTAACGAGGAAGCTTGGCGTTCTGTCGAGACGCCATGAGATCTATCTCTGGTTTGCCCCAACGTCGAAGTATTTGGGCAAAGACCTCCGGATGGAGTTCCCACTCCCCCGGATGAAAAGTCTGACGACTTAAGAAATCCGCCTCCCAGTTCTCCACTCCCGGGATGTGGATTGCTGACAGGTGGCAAGAGTGAGACTCTGCCCAGCGAATTATCTTTGATACTTCCCTCATAGCTAGGGAGCTTCTTGTCCCTCCCTGATGGTTGATGTAAGCTACAGTCGTGATGTTGTCCGACTGAAACCTGATGAACCCCCGAGTTGTCAACTGGGGCCAAGCCAGGAGGTCATTGAGAACTGCTCTCAATTCCAGAATGTTTATTGGCAGGAGACTCTCCTCCTGACTCCATTGTCCCTGAGCCTTCAGAGAATTCCAGACGGCACCCCAACCTAGAAGGCTGGCGTCTGTTGTTACAATTGTCCAGTCTGGTCTGCTGAATGGCATCCCCCTGGACAGATGTGGCCGAGAAAGCCACCATAGAAGAGAATTTCTGGTCTCTTGATCCAGATTCAGAGAAGGGGATAAGTCTGAGTAATCCCCATTCCACTGACTTAGCATGCACAGTTGCAGTGGTCTGAGGTGTAAGCGTGCAAAGGGTACTATGTCCATTGCCGCTACCATTAAGCCGATTACCTCCATGCATTGAGCCACTGACGGGTGTTGAATGGAATGAAGGGTGCGGCAAGCACTTTGAAGTCTTGTTAGCCTGTCCTCTGTCAGGTAAATCTTCATTTCTACAGAATCTATAAGAGTCCCCAGGAAGGGAACTCTTGTGAGTGGAACGAGTGAACTTTTCTTTTCGTTCACCTTCCATCCATGTGACCTTAGAAATGCCAGTACTAACTCTGTATGAGACTTGGCAGTTTGAAAGCTTGAATCAGAATGTCGTCTAGGTATGGAGCTACCGAGATTCCCCGCGGTCTTAGTACCGCCAGAAGAGCACCCAGAACCTTTGTGAAGATTCTTGGAGCTGTAGCCAATCCGAATGGAAGAGCCACAAACTGGTAATGCCTGTCTAGGAAGGCAAACCTTAGGTACCGGTAATGATCTTTGTGAATCGGTATGTGAAGGTAGGCATCTTTTAAATCTACAGTGGTCATGTACTGACCCTCTTGGATCATAGGTAAAATTGTCCGAATAGTCTCCATCTTGAACGATGGAACTCTTAGGAATTTGTTTAGGATCTTTAAGTCCAGGATTGGTCTGAAAGTTCCCTCTTTTTTGGGAACCACAAACAGATTTGAGTAAAACCCCTGTCCCTGTTCCGATCGTGGAACAGGATGGATTACTCCCATTAACAAGAGCTCTTGTACGCAGCGTAGAAACGCCTCTTTCTTTGTCTGGATTGTTGACAACCTTGACAGATGAAATCTCTCTCTTGGAGGAGAGTATTTGAAGTCCAGAAGGTATCCCTGAGATATTATCTCTAGCGCCCAGGGATCCTGGACATCTCTTGCCCAAGCCTGGGCGAAGAGAGAAAGTCTGCCCCCCACTAGATCCGATCCCGGATCGGGGGCCCTCAATTCATGCTGTTTTAGGGGCAGCAGCAGGTTTCCTGGTCTGCTTGCCCTTGTTCCAGGACTGGTTAGGTTTCCAGCCTTGTCTGTAGCGAGCAACAGCTCCTTCCTGTCTTGGTGCAGAGGAAGTTGATGCTGCTCCAGCTTTGAAATTACGAAAGGAACGAAAATTAGACTGTCTAGCCTTAGCTTTGGCTTTGTCCTGAGGCAGGGCATGGCCTTTACCTCCTGTAATGTCAGCGATAATCTCTTTCAACCCGGGCCCGAATAAGGTCTGCCCTTTGAAAGGTATATTAAGCAATTTAGACTTAGAAGTAACATCAGCTGACCAGGATTTTAGCCACAGCGCCCTGCGTGCCTGAATGGCGAATCCTGAATTCTTCGCCGTAAGTTTAGTAAGATGTACTACGGCCTCCGAAATGAATGAATTAGCTAGTTTAAGGACTCTAAGCCTGTCCGTAATGTCGTCCAGAGTAGCTGAACTAATGTTCTCTTCCAGAGACTCAATCCAGAATGCCGCTGCAGCCGTGATCGGCGCAATGCATGCAAGGGGTTGCAATATAAAACCTTGTTGAACAAACATTTTCTTAAGGTAACCCTCTAATTTTTTATCCATTGGATCTGAAAAAGCACAGCTATCCTCCACCGGGATAGTGGTACGCTTAGCTAAAGTAGAAACTGCTCCCTCCACCTTAGGGACCGTTTGCCATAAGTCCCGTGTGGTGGCGTCTATTGGAAACATTTTTCTAAATATCGGAGGGGGTGAGAACGGCACACCGGGTCTATCCCACTCCTTAGTAACAATTTCAGTAAGTCTCTTAGGTATAGGAAAAACCTCAGTACTCGCCGGTACCGCAAAATATTTATCCAACCTACACATTTTCTCTGGTATTGCAACTGTGTTACAATCATTCAGAGCCGCTAACACCTCCCCTAGTAATACACGGAGGTTTTCCAGTTTAAATTTAAAATTTGAAATATCTGAATCCAGTCTGTTTGGATCAGAACCGTCACCCACAGAATGAAGTTCTCCGTCCTCATGTTCTGCCACCTGTGACGCAGTGTCTGACATGGCCCTAATATTATCAGCGCACTCTGTTCTCACCCCAGAGTGATCACGCTTACCTCTTAGTTCTGGTAATTTAGCCAAAACTTCAGTCATAACAGTAGCCATATCCTGTAATGTGATTTGTAATGGCCGCCCAGATGTACTCGGCGCTACAATATCACGCACCTCCCGATCGGGAGATGCAGGTACTGACACGTGAGGCGAGTTAGTCGGCATAACTCTCCCCTCGTTGTTTGGTGAAATTTGTTCAATTTGTACAGATTGACTTTAATTTAGTAGCATCAATACAGTTAGTACATAAATTTCTATTGGGCTCCACTTTGGCATTGCAACAAATGACACAGGTATCATCCTCTGAATCAGACATGTTTAACACACTAGCAAATAAACTTGCAACTTGGAATACAATTCAATTAGAATAATATTAAAAACGTACTGTGCCTTTAAGAAGCACAGAAGATCTATGACAGTTGAAAATTAATAAATTGAAAACAGTTATAGTGTAAACAACACAACTTTAGCAAAGGTTTAATCCCATTAGCAAAGATAACAAATTCTGAAAGCAGGAAACAAATTACAGAATAAACGTTTTTTATCTCAGTCAACTATAATTCTCACAGCTCTGCTGAGAGAAATTACCTCCCTCAAAATAAGTTTTGAAGACCCCTGAGCTCTGTAGAGATGAACCGGATCATGCAGGAAATACAATGAGCTGCTGACTGAAATATTTGATGCGTAGCAAAAGCGCCAAAAAACGGCCCCTCCCCCCACACAGCAGTGAGAGAGAACAGAAACTGTCAGAAAAAAGATTAAGCAACTGCCAAGTGGAAAAATAGTGCCCAAACATTTATTCACTCAGTACCTCAGCAAATGAAAACGATTTTACATTCCAGCAAAAACGTTAAACATAATTTCTAGTTATTAAACAGCTTTATGTAATTCTTACAGTGTAATTCTAGTGAAGTACCATTCCCCAGAATACTGAAGTGTAAAGTATACATACATGACATTATATCGGTATGGCAGGATTTTCTCATCAATTCCATTGTCAGAAAATAAAAGCTGCTACATACCTCTATGCAGATTCATCTGCCCGCTGTCCCCTGATCTGAAGTTTACCTCTCCTCAGATGGCCGAGAAACAGCAATATGATCTTAACTACTCCGGCTAAAATCATAGCAAAAACTCTGGTAGATTCTTCTTCAAACTCTGCCAGAGAGGTAATAACACACTCCGGTGCTATTTTAAAATAACAAACTTTTGATTGAAGATATAAAACTAAGTATAATCACCATAGTCCTCTCACACATCCTATCTAGTCGTTGGGTGCAAGAGAATGACTGGGAGTGACGTAGAGGGGAGGAGCTATGTGCAGCTCTGCTGGGTGAATCCTCTTGCACTTCCTGTTGGGGAGGAGTAATATCCCAGAAGTAATGATGACCCGTGGGACTGATCACACTTAACAGAAGAAAACATAATTTATGTAAGAACTTACCTGATAAATTCATTTCTTTCATATTAGCAAGAGTCCATGAGCTAGTGACGTATGGGATATACATTCCTACCAGGAGGGGCAAAGTTTCCCAAACCTCAAAATGCCTATAAATACACCCCTCACCACACCCACATCAGTTTAACGAATAGCCAAGAAGTGGGGTGATAAGAAAAAAAGTGCGAAAGCATAAAAAATAAGGAATTGGAATAATTGTGCTTTATACAAAAAAATCATAACCACCACAAAAAAAGGGTGGGCCTCATGGACTCTTGCTAATATGAAAGAAATGAATTTATCAGGTAAGTTCTTACATAAATTGTGTTTTCTTTCATGTAATTAGCAAGAGTCCATGAGCTAGTGACGTATGGGATAATGAATACCCAAGATGTGGATCTTCCACGCAAGAGTCACTAGAGAGGGAGGGATAAAATAAAGACAGCCAATTCCGCTGAAAAATATTCCACACCCAAAACAAAGTTTAAATCATATAATGAAAAAAACTGAAAATATAAGCAGAAGAATCAAACTGAAACAGCTGCCTGAAGTACTTTTCTACCAAAGACTGCTTCTGAGGAAGAAAACACATCAAAATGGTAGAATTTAGTAAAAGTATGCAAAGAAGACCAAGTTGCTGCTTTGCAAATCTGAACAACCGAAGCTTCATTCCTAAATGCCCAGGAAGTAGAGACTGACCTAGTTGAATGAGCTGTAATCCTTTGAGGCGGAGTTCTGATGAATCAAAGACTTTAACCACGATGCCAAAGAAATGGCAGAAGTCTTCTGACCTTTCCTAGAACCAGAAAAGATAACAAATAGACTAGAAGTCTTTCGGAAATCTTTAGTAGCTTCAACATAATATTTCAAAGCTCTAACTACATCCAAAGAATGCAACGATCTTTCCTTAGAGTTCTTAGGATTAGGGCACAATGAAGGAACTACAATTTCTCTACTAATGTTGTTAGAATTCACAACCTTAGGTAAAAATTTAAATGAAGTTCGCAAAACCGCCTTATCCTGATGAAAAATCAGAAAAGGAGACTCACAAGAAAGAGCAGAAACTCTTCTAGCAGAAGAGATGGCCAAAAGAAACAAAACTTTCCAAGAAAAGTCATTTAATATCCAGCGAATGCATAGGTTCAAACTGAGGAGCTTGAAGAGCCCCTAGAACCAAATTCAAACTCCAAGGAGGAGAAATTGACTTAATAACAGGTTTTATACGAACCAAAGCTTGTACAAAACAATAAATATCAGGAAGACTAGCAATCTTTCTGTGAAAAAGAACAGAAAGAGCAAAGATTTTTCCTTTCAAGGAACTTGCAGACAAACCTTTATCCAAACCATCCTGAAGAAACTGTAAAATTCTAGGAATTCTAAAAGAATGCCAAGAAAAATAATGAGAAGAACATCAAGAAATGTAAGTCTTCCAGACTCGATAATATATCATCCTAGATACAGATTTACGAGCCTGTAACATAGTATTAATTACGGAGTCAGAGAAACCTCTATGACTGAGAATCAAGCGTTCAATCTCCATACCTTCAAATTTAAGGATTTGAGATCCTGATGGAAAAAAGGACCTTGTGATAGAAGGTCTGGTCTTAACGGAAGAGTCCACGGTTGGCAAGGAACCATCCGGACAAGATCCGCATACCAAAACCTGTGAGGCCATGCTGGAGCCACCAGCAGAATAAACGAACGCTCCTTAGAATTTTGGAAATCACTCTTGGAAGAAGAACTAGAGGCGGAAAGATATAAGCAGGATGATACTTCCAAGGAAGTGACAATGCATCCACTGCTTCCGCCTGAGGATCCCTGGATCTGGACAGATACCTGGGAAGCTTCTTGTCTAGATGAGAAGCTATCAGATCTATTTCTGGAAGTCCCCATATTTGAACAATCTGAAGAAATACCTCTGGGTGAAGAGACCATTCGCCCGGATGTAGCGTTTGGCGACTGAGATAATCCGCTTCCCAATTGTCTATACCTGGGATATGAACCGCAGAAATTAGACAGGAGCTGGATTCCGCCCATACAAGTATTCAAGATACTTCTTTTATAGCCAGAGGACTGTGAGTCCCTCCTTGATGATTGACATATGCCACGGTTGTGACATTGTCCGTCTGGAAACAAATGAACGACTCTCTCTTTAGAAGAGGCCACGACTGAAGAGATCTGAAAATTGCACGGAGTTCCAAAATGTTGATTGGTAATCTCGCCTCCTGAGATTCCCAAACCCCTTGTGCTGTCAGAAACCCCCATACAGCTCCCTAACCTGTCAGACTTGCATCTGTTGAGATCACAGTCCAGGTTGGAAGAACAAAAGAAGCCCCCTGAACTAAACGATGGTGGTCTGTCCACCATGTCAGAAAGTGTCGAACAATCAGTTTTAAAGATATTAATTGAGATATCTTTGTATAATCCCTGCACCACTGGTTCAGCATACAGAGCTGATGAGGTTGCATGTGAAAACGAGCAAAGGGGATCGCGTCCAATGCAGCAGTCATAAGACCTAGATTGAGACTGAAGGTTTCGACAAGCTGAAACCAATTTCAGACATCTCTTGTCCGTCAGAGACAGAGTCATGGACACTGAATCTATCTGGAAACTTAAAAAGGTTACCATTGTCTGAGGAATCAACGAACGTTTTGGTAAATTGATCCTCCAACCATGTTCTTGAAGAAACTACACTCATAAAAGACTGGAAAGGTTCTTTCTATTGAAAATGAGCAAAGGGAATTGAATCCAATGCTGTGGCCATAAGACCTAAAACTTCTATGCATATATAGCAACTGAAGGAAATAATGGAGACTAAAGGTACCGACAGACGGAACCCAATAAAATTGTCCCTTGTCTGATAGAGACAAAGACAGTAACACAAACTATCTGGAAACCTAAAAAAGGTGACCCTTGCGTGAGGAATCAAGAGCTTTTGAAAAAAAGATCCTCTAACTATGTCCTGAAGAGCAAAGTGAATCATATGAGATTCCGCATCCTCAGAAAATAATCTGAATGAAAACAGAAAAATGAAAATATGCATTTATTGTATCTAATGAAAACAAATAATGCTATCAATGACCATAAAAACAGAATTTATGTTTACCTGATAAATTTCTTTCTCCAACGGTGTGTCCGGTCCACGGCGTCATCCTTACTTGTGGGATATTCTCTTCCCCAACAGGAAATGGCAAAGAGCCCAGCAAAGCTGGTCACATGATCCCTCCTAGGCTCCGCCTACCCCAGTCATTCGACCGACGTTAAGGAGGAATATTTGCATAGGAGAAACCATATGGTACCGTGGTGACTGTAGTTAAAGAAAATAAATTATCAGACCTGATTAAAAAACCAGGGCGGGCCGTGGACCGGACACACCGTTGGAGAAAGAAATTTATCAGGTAAACATAAATTCTGTTTTCTCCAACATAGGTGTGTCCGGTCCACGGCGTCATCCTTACTTGTGGGAACCAATACCAAAGCTTTAGGACACGGATGAAGGGAGGGAGCAAATCAGGTCACCTAAATGGAAGGCACCACGGCTTGCAAAACCTTTCTCCCAAAAATAGCCTCAGAAGAAGCAAAAGTATCAAACTTGTAAAATTTGGTAAAAGTGTGCAGTGAAGACCAAGTCGCTGCCCTACATATCTGATCAACAGAAGCCTCGTTCTTGAAGGCCCATGTGGAAGCCACAGCCCTAGTGGAATGAGCTGTGATTCTTTCGGGAGGCTGCCGTCCGGCAGTCTCGTAAGCCAATCTGATGATGCTTTTAATCCAAAAAGAGAGAGAGGTAGAAGTTGCTTTTTGACCTCTCCTCTTACCTGAATAAACAACAAACAAGGAAGATGTTTGTCTAAAATCCTTTGTAGCATCTAAATAGAATTTTAGAGCGCGAACAACATCCAAATTGTGCAACAAACGTTCCTTCTTTGAAACTGGTTTTGGACACAGAGAAGGTACGATAATCTCCTGGTTAATGTTTTTGTTAGAAACAACTTTTGGAAGAAAACCAGGTTTAGTACGTAAAACCACCTTATCTGCATGGAACACCAGATAAGGAGGAGAACACTGCAGAGCAGATAATTCTGAGACTCTTCTAGCAGAAGAAATCGCAACTAAAAACAAAACTTTCCAAGATAATAACTTAATATCAACGGAATGTAAGGGTTCAAACGGAACCCCCTGAAGAACTGAAAGAACTAAATTGAGACTCCAAGGAGGAGTCAAAGGTTTGTAAACAGGCTTGATTCTAACCAGAGCCTGAACAAAGGCTTGAACATCTGGCACAGCTGCCAGCTTTTTGTGAAGTAATACCGACAAGGCAGAAATCTGTCCCTTCAGGGAACTTGCAGATAATCCTTTTTCCAATCCTTCTTGAAGGAAGGATAGAATCCTAGGAATCTTAACCTTGTCCCAAGGGAATCCTTTAGATTCACACCAACAGATATATTTTTTCCAAATTTTGTGGTAAATCTTTCTAGTTACAGGCTTTCTGGCCTGAACAAGAGTATCGATAACAGAATCTGAGAATCCTCGCTTCGATAAAATCAAGCGTTCAATCTCCAAGCAGTCAGCTGGAGTGAAACCAGATTCGGATGTTCGAACGGACCCTGAACAAGAAGGTCTCGTCTCAAAGGTAGCTTCCAAGGTGGAGCCGATGACATATTCACCAGATCTGCATACCAAGTCCTGCGTGGCCACGCAGGAGCTATCAAGATCACCGACGCCCTCTCCTGATTGATCCTGGCTACCAGCCTGGGGATGAGAGGAAATGGCGGGAACACATAAGCTAGTTTGAAGGTCCAAGGTGCTACTAGTGCATCCACTAGAGCCGCCTTGGGATCCCTGGATCTGGCCCCGTAGCAAGGAACTTTGAAGTTCTGACGAGAGGCCATCAGATCCATGTCTGGAATGCCCCACAGGTGAGTGACTTGGGCAAAGATTTCCGGATGGAGTTCCCACTCCCCCGGATGCAATGTCTGACGACTCAGAAAATCCGCTTCCCAATTTTCCACTCCTGGGATGTGGATAGCAGACAGGTGGCAGGAGTGAGACTCCGCCCATAGAATGATTTTGGTCACTTCTTCCATCGCTAGGGAACTCCTTGTTCCCCCCTGATGGTTGATGTACGCAACAGTTGTCATGTTGTCTGATTGAAACCGTATGAACTTGGTCCTCGCTAGCCGAGGCCAGGCCTTGAGAGCATTGAATATCGCTCTCAGTTCCAGAATATTTATCGGTAGAAGAGATTCTTCCCGAGACCAAAGACCCTGAGCTTTCAGGGATCCCCAGACCGCGCCCCAGCCCATCAGACTGGCGTCGGTCGTGACAATGACCCACTCTGGTCTGCGGAACGTCATCCCTTGAGACAGATTGTCCAGGGACAGCCACCAACAGAGTGAGTCTCTGGTCCTCTGATTTACTTGTATCTTCGGAGACAAGTCTGTATAGTCCCCATTCCACTGACTGAGCATGCACAGTTGTAATGGTCTTAGATGAATGCGCGCAAAAGGAACTATGTCCATCGCCGCTACCATCAACCCGATCACTTCCATGCACTGAGCTATGGAAGGAAGAGGAACGGAATGAAGTATCCGACAAGAGTCTAGAAGTTTTGTTTTTCTGGCCTCTGTTAGAAAGATCCTCATTTCTAAGGAGTCTATAATTGTTCCCAAGAAGGGAACCCTTGTTGACGGGGATAGAGAACTCTTTTCCACGTTCACTTTCCAGCCGTGAGATCTGAGAAAGGCCAGGACAATGTCCGTGTGAGCCTTTGCTTGAGGAAGGGACGACGCTTGAATCAGAATGTCGTCCAGGTAAGGTACTACTGCAATGCCCCTTGGTCTTAGCACCGCTAGAAGGGACCCTAGTACCTTTGTGAAAATCCTTGGAGCAGTGGCTAATCCGAAAGGAAGCGCCACGAACTGGTAATGTTTGTCCAGGAATGCGAACCTTAGGAACCGATGATGTTCCTTGTGGATAGGAATATGTAGATACGCATCCTTTAAATCCACCGTGGTCATGAATTGACCCTCCTGGATGGAAGGAAGAATAGTTCGAATGGTTTCCATCTTGAAAGATGGAACCTTGAGAAACTTGTTTAAGATCTTGAGATCTAAGATTGGTCTGAACGTTCCCTCTTTTTTGGGAACTATGAACAGATTGGAGTAGAACCCCATCCCTTGTTCTCTTAATGGAACAGGATGAATCACTCCCATTTTTAACAGGTCTTCTACACAATGTAAGAACGCCTGTCTTTTTATGTGGTCTGAAGACAACTGAGACCTGTGGAACCTCCCCCTTGGGGGAAGTCCCTTGAATTCCAGAAGATAACCCTGGGAGACTATTTCTAGCGCCCAAGGATCCAGAACATCTCTTGCCCAAGCCTGAGCGAAGAGAGAGAGTCTGCCCCCCACCAGATCCGGTCCCGGATCGGGGGCCAATATTTCATGCTGTCTTGGTAGCAGTGGCAGGCTTCTTGGCCTGCTTTCCCTTGTTCCAGCCTTGCATTGGTCTCCAAGCTGGCTTGGCTTGAGAAGTATTACCCTCTTGCTTAGAGGACGTAGCACTTTGGGCTGGTCCGTTTTTACGAAAGGGACGAAAATTAGGTCTATTTTTCGCCTTGAAAGGCCGATCCTGAGGAAGGGCGTGGCCCTTACCCCCAGTGATATCCGAGATAATCTCTTTCAAGTCAGGGCCAAACAGCGTTTTCCCCTTGAAAGGAATGTTTAGTAGCTTGTTCTTGGAAGACGCATCAGCCGACCAAGATTTCAACCAAAGCGCTCTGCGCGCCACAATAGCAAACCCAGAATTCTTAGCCGCTAACCTAGCCAATTGCAAAGTGGCGTCTAGGGTGAAAGAATTAGCCAATTTGAGAGCATTGATTCTGTCCATAATCTCCTCATAAGGAGGAGAATCACTATCGAGCGCCTTTATCAGCTCATCAAACCAGAAACATGCGGCTGTAGTGACAGGGACAATGCATGAAATTGGTTGTAGAAGGTAACCCTGCTGAACAAACATCTTTTTAAGCAAACCTTCTAATTTTTTATCCATAGGATCTTTGAAAGCACAACTATCCTCTATGGGTATAGTGGTGCGTTTGTTTAAAGTAGAAACCGCTCCCTCGACCTTGGGGACTGTCTGCCATAAGTCCTTTCTGGGGTCGACCATAGGAAACAATTTTTTAAATATGGGGGGAGGGACGAAAGGAATACCGGGCCTTTCCCATTCTTTATTAACAATGTCCGCCACCCGCTTGGGTATAGGAAAAGCTTCTGGGAGCTCCGGCACCTCTAGGAACTTGTCCATTTTACATAGTTTCTCTGGGATGACCAACTTTTCACAATCATCCAGAGTGGATAATACCTCCTTAAGCAGAATGCGGAGATGTTCCAACTTAAATTTAAATGCAATTACATCAGGTTCAGCCTAAGCAAAGAGAATGACTGGGGTAGGCGGAGCCTAGGAGGGATCATGTGACCAGCTTTGCTGGGCTCTTTGCCATTTCCTGTTGGGGAAGAGAATATCCCACAAGTAAGGATGACGCCGTGGACCGGACACACCTATGTTGGAGAAAAGGCAGAATAGTTTGAATAAAACTCCAAAACCCAGTTCCTAAAAAAAGGAACTGGAAGAAATACCCCAGAAGATTCCAGGTCTGAGCAGCGCTTGAACCCCATGGGTACCCAGCCATGCTTCAACAGTACCCAAAATATAAGTGTTAGCTTTACTGGAATAAAATCAAAGAAATTTGGACCAAATAGAACCAAATAAATTTCAAAGAAGTCTTAACCTGCCCCTTACCAGCCAAGCTGGAATACGGCACGTACATCGCAATATTAGGGAGCTGATTTCGAACTGAAAAATTTCCAATTATAAACATGTTACTTGGGAAACAACTCAGGAATTCAAAGAACAACCAAACTAGTATAAGCTTAAAGTTTTAGTCTTAGAACTCAATTTTAAAGCCCAGAGTAACAGTTAAGAATTGAATCCAATTATAAAACAAATAACTGATTATCTTAGAACAAAAGAAATATGGATTTTTATTTTTTTTTTAAAAATCACAAAATTCTTCTAGCTAAAATAGCTAAAGACATAGATTAAGCCTCATTTGCGAAAATATTCAATAAAATGAAGACACAAATGTAATTATTAGCATGATAATCCAGTTTAAAGGACCAGTCAATACAGTGGACTTGCATAATCAATAAATGCAAAACAACAAGACAAATGCTACAGCATCTAGGTCTAGTAAATGTTGTCCCTTTAATAATGCTAAAATAAATCATAATCTGATACTTGATCTTAAAGTAAACAGAAAAAATGAAGCAATTGCAATATCCAAATAAATCACAGGACCAAGAAAAGTACCTGAACTAAATAATTTTCCATAAATAAGATACAACTATCTAAAGGAAAATAAATACTATTTTGCTATAGAAACAATAGCATAATTAGTAGGAGTAGAGATAGCCCCAATAAATTGGAGAACCCTCCAAATTGAATTTAACTGCTGGCAAAGAATATAGTTTAAAACCTTTGAAGAAGGAATAAAAGAAAATTCTCAGCCTATTCCATTCCCTAGTATGGGGAATTGGAAAGAAAACCTCTGAAAACACAGAAGAATAAATAGGCAGAAATAGAGTCAGCTAGTCTTAAAGAACTAGTTACCTTAATATCCAAAATAATCAACACCTTTTCAACAAAGAACAAATGTACTTTAATAATAATAAAAAAAAATAATAAAAAAGTAGATTTGTTAGTGTCAATATCTGATGAAGAGAATTTCTGAAAGAGAAAAAACATCATCAGAGAAGGATAAAACAGTATGTTGTTGGTCATTTGAAACTTCAATAATTAAAAAAGAAGTGAAAAAGACCTAAAAATTTTGTTAGAAGGCACGAAGTCAGACAAAGCCTTTAAAATAGAATCAGAAAAATATTTCTTATAAATCTTCTAAATATTTCTTGTACATAAGATGTAAGAATGGCAATATATAAAGCATAAATACTAATGGATTCTGCATGTAAAAGTATATCATAATAACTTATTACAAACCATAGCTAAAGATAAACATTTATAACATTTAAAATAAATGAACTTAGCTTTGGTAGAACTGAAACTCAGTTAAGCGTTTTTCCAGAAGTGGCTTCTGATTCAGGGTCAATCTGAGACATCTTGCAATATGTAATAGAAAAAACAACATATAAAGCAAAATTGATCAAATTCCTTAAATGACAGTTTCAGGAATGGGAAAAAAATGCCAATGAACAAGCTTCTAGCAACCAGAAGCAATAAACAATGAGACTTAAATATTGTGGAGACAACAATGACGCTCAAATTTTTTAGCGCCAAAAAAGCCGCCCACATTATTTGGCGCCTAAATGCTTTTGGCGCCAAAAATGACGCCACATCCGGTAACGCCGACATTTTTTGGCACAAAAACGTAAAAAAAATGACGCAACTTCCGGCGACACGTATGACGCCGGAAATGACAAGAAAATTTTTGCGCCAACAAAGTCCGCGCCAAGAATGACGCAATAAAATGAAGCATTTTCAGCCCCCGCGAGCCTAACAGCCCACAGGAAAAAAGTCAAATTTTAAGGTAAGAAAAAATTGATTGATTCATATGCATTATCCCAAATATGAAACTGACTGTCTGAAATAAGGAACGTTGAACATCCTGAATCAAGGCAAATAAATGTTTAAACACATATATTTAGAACTTTATATAAAAGTGCCCAACCATAGCTTAGAGTGTCACAGAAAATAAGACTTACTTACCCCAGGACACTCATCTACATGTAGTAGAAAGCCAAACCAGTACTGAAACGAGAATCAGTAGAGGTAATGGTATATATAAGAGTATATCGTCGATCTGAAAAGGGAGGTAAGAGATGAATCTCTACGACCGATAACAGAGAACCTATGAAATAGACCCCGTAGAAGGAGATCATTGAATTCAAATAGGCAATACTCTCTTCACATCCCTCTGACATTCACTGCACACTGAGAGGAAAACCGGGCTCCAGCCTGCTGCGAAGCGCATATCAACGTTGAATCTAGCACAAACTTACTTCACCACCTCCATGGGAGGCAAAGTTTGTAAAACTGATTTGTGGGTGTGGTGAGGGGTGTATTTATAGGCATTTTGAGGTTTGGGAAACTTTGACCCTCCTGGTAGGAATGTATATCCCATACGTCACTGAAAGAAAACGTTGGCCTTGTTCCAACACATGTGCTGGAACTATCAATCTCATGAGTTCCAGATTTGATACTTACCGAAGCAAAGAATCTGCCATCACAGGGTCCTATGGAAACAGGGACACTATATTTAGAACCCATAAATCCTGAACAAAGACCATGGGGGGTAGTTATCAACGTGTCAACTTTCCTGCCTTCGCCAGCCCAATACGCCCGCCTAAGCTCGCCTACCTTTGCTGCCGCGGACCTGAAAAAAGTTATCAAGTAAAGCTGTCAAAAAGCCGTGGGGCGATGAGCAGCGGACTGTGAGAGTTATCACTCATCCGATCTCGCTGCTCTTCGGCTGTTTGACAGCTTTCTTACTAGCCTGTCACTAAGCACTCACACTAAACTACACTGTTCTACCCCCTATACCGGCACCCCCGGAGCCCCCCGCAACTAAATAAAGTTACTAACCCCTAAACCGCCGCTCCTAGACCCCGCCGCAAGTCTTATAAATGTATTAACCCCTAAACCGCCGCTCCCGGACACCGCTGCCACCTACATTATACCTAGTAACCCCTATCCTGCCCCCCTATACCGTCGCCCTCTATAATAAAGTTATTAACCCCTATCCTGCTGATCCCGCACCTCGCCACAAATAAATAGTTTAACCCCTAAACCGCCGCTCCCTGAACCCGCCACAACCTATATTAAATTTATTAACCCCTATCCTGCCCTCCCTACACCGTCGCCACCTATAGTAAATTTATTAACCCGTATCCTGCCCCCCACTACACCGCCGCCACTGTAATAAAATTATTAACCCCTAAACCTAAGTCTAACACTAACCCTAACACCCCCCTAACATAAATATTAATTAAATAAATCTAAATAATATTTCTATTATTAACTAAGTTAATCCTATTTAAAACTAAATACTTACCTATAAAATAAACCCTAATATAGCTACAATATAAATAATAATAATTATATTGTAGCTATCTTAGGATTTATATTTATTTTACAGGTAACTTTGTATTTATTTTAGCTAGTTAGAATAGTTATTAAATAGTTATTAACTATTTAATAACTACCTAGCTAAAAGAAATACAAAATTTTCCTACCTTAATTCTGATTGGCTGATAGAATCCTATCAGCCAATCGGAATTGAAGGGACGCCATCTTGGATGACGTCCCTTAAAGGAGCCTTCATTCGTTGGTAGTCCGTCGGGAAAGAAGGATGTTCCGCGTCGGCGGGATGAAGATTCAAGACCCGGCTTCGAAGATGACCTCGCCCGGATAGAAGACTTCTTCAGCGCCTCTTGGAAGATGACCTCGCCCGGATGGAAGATTTCTTCAGCGCCGCTTGGAGGATCACTTCATCGGATGGAAGATTTCTTCAGCGCCCCTTGGATGATCACTTCTGCCGGTCCGGATGTCCTCTTCAGTTCCATCGGTGGCTCGGCTGAGTGAAGACAACTAAAGGTAGGATGATCTTCAGGGGATTAGTGTTAGGTTATTTTAAGGGGGGTTTGGGTTAGATTAGGGGTATGTGGGTGGTGGGTTTTAATGTTGGGGGGGTTGTATTTTTCTTTTACAGGCAAAAGAGCTGAACTCTTTGGGGCATGCCCCCACAAAAGGCCCTTTTAAGGGCTGGTAAGGTAAAAGAGCTTTGAACTTTTTTAATGTAGAATAGGGTAGGGCATTTTTTTATTTTGGGGGGGTTTGTTATTTTATTAGGGGGCTTAGATTAGGTGTAAGTAGCTTAAAATTGTTGTAATGTTTTTTTAAATGTTTGTAACTTATTTTTTTAATTTTTTGTAACTTAGTTTTTTATTTTTTGTACTTTAGTTAGTTTATGTTAGGATTTATTTTACAGGTAATTTTGTATTTCTTTTAGCTAGGTAGTTATTAAATAGTTAATAACTATTCTAACTAGCTAAAATAAATACAAAGTTACCTGTAAAATAAATATAAATCCTAAGATAGCTACAATGTAATTATTAATTATATTGTAGCTATCTTAGGGTTTATTTTACAGGTAAGTATTTAGTTTTAAATAGGAATAATTTATTTAAGTGTAGTGTAGTGTTAGGTGTAATTGTAACTTAGGTTAGTTTTTATTTTACAGGTAAATTTCTCTTTATTTTAGCTAGGTAAGCTATTAAATAGTTAATAACTATTTAATAGCTATTGTACCTAGTTAAAATAAATTGAAAGGTGCCTGTAAAATAAAAATAAATCCTAAGATAGCTACAATATAATTATTATTTATATTGTAGCTATATTAGGGTTTATTTTATAGGTAAGTATTTAGTTTTAAATAGGATTAACTTAGTTAATAATAGAAATATTATTTAGATTTATTTAATATTTAAGTTAGGGGGGTGTTAGGGTTAGTGTTAGACTTAGGTTTAGGGGTTAATAATTTTATTACAGTGGCGGCGGTGTAGTGGGGGGCAGGATAGGGGTTAATAAATATATTATAGGTGGCGACGGTGTAGGGGGGGCAGGATAGGGGTTAATAAATTTAATATAGGTTGCGGCAGGGTCAGGGAGCGGCGGTTTAGGGGTTAATAGGTATAGAGTAGCTTGCGGTGGGCTCCGGGAGCGGCGGTTTAGTGGTTAATATGTATAGAGTAGCTTGCGGCGGGGTCAGGGAGCGGCAGTTTAGGGGTTAACATATTTATTATAGTGTCGGTGGGCTCCGGGAGCTGCGGTTTAGGGGGTAATAACTTTATTTAGTTGCGGCGGTGTAGGGGGGACAGATTAGTGGTGTTTAGACTCGGGGTACATGTTAGGGTGTTAGGTGTAGACAGCTCCCATATAAATCAATGGGATGTCTGGCAGCAGCGAACTTGTACTTTCGCTATGGTCAGACTCCCATTGATTCCTATGGGATCCGCCGCCTCCAGGGTGGCGGATTGAAAACCAGGTACGCTGGGCCGTAAAAGTGCCGAGCGTACCTGCTAGTTTTTTGATAACTAGCAAAAGTAGTCAGAATTGTGCCGTACTTGTGTGCGGAACATCTGGAGTGACGTAAGAATCGATCTGTGTCGGACTGAGTCCGGCGGATCAAAGTTTACGTCACAAAATTCTACTTTTGCCGGTCTGTAGCCTTTGATAACTAAGGCGAATCAGCCTTGCCACAAATACGCTGCGGAATTCCAGCGTATTTGAGGTTGACGGCTTGATAACTACCCCCCCATGTATCCCAAAAATGGCATAATTCCCCCCTTACAGAAGAGAATCTGTATCAGGGGCCACACCTCCATGCAGATTTGGAATAAGAAGAAGGATTTCTGATTGCTTGGCCTTGTTCCAATTGATTGGATTGGACTTTTAGGAAGATTTGGAAAAATCCTGTTTCTGAGAGGAGGAAGAGGATTTTTGGTTCCTTGACTGACAACAGGAAAGAAAATGACCGAATGCTGCATTTACCCTTAGACTCTTTGTCTTGAGGAGGAAAAACTCCCTTTCCTGCAGTCACAGTGGAAATGATTGAGTCAGACCATGTCCAAACAAAAGCTTCTCCTGAAAAGGGAGAGATAAAAGTCTAGTTTTGAAAACCATTTCAGCTGACTATGAATTCAACCATAAGGCTCTTCTGGTCAGAACAGCTAACACCATATTGTCTGCATTAGATGCAGTTAGATTATGTTAATAATCATGCCATAAACGATGGAATAAGCCAATCTTATAATTTTTAACCAATGTTAAAAAACATCTAATAAATCATCTGATAGATAACACACCACAGAATAAATGCTGCTGCAACAGAAGTGATTCTGATTGTTGGTCTGAACTGTAAACTTTCTTGCAGAAATACCTTTTTCTGAAGAGTCTTTCTGTCCATAGAATCTTAAAAAGAAGTACTATCCTTTAAAGGAAAAGAAGCACTTTAGGAATAATTTCTCAAAGCTCTATACTAGAAGCCGGTAAAGGAAACATCCTCTTAAATTTGGACGCTGAAGTAAGTAATTCCTGGTTTTGACCATTCATTAGTAATTAATTCTGTAATCTGAAGTATTTTATTGTTTAAAAAAATAATCCCTTTATTACCCATTCCCCAGTTTTGCATAACCAACACAGTCATATTAATGCACTCTTTACCTCTGTGATTACCTTGTATCTAAGCCTCTTCAGACTGCCCCTTATCTGTTCTTGACTTAAATTTAAGCCAATCAGTGCTGACTCCTAGGTAAATCCACAGGAGTGAGCAAAATATTATCTATAGGGCACACATGAACTAGCACAGTCTAGCTGTAAAAACTGTCAAAATGCAAGGAGATAAGAGGCAGCCTTCAAGGACTTAGAAACTAGCATATGAGCCTACCTAGGTTTAGCTTTCAACAAAGAATACCAAGAGAACAAAGCAAATTTGACGATAAAAGTAAACTGGAGTTGTTTAAAATTGCATACCCTATCTGAATCATGAAAGATTCATTTTTACTAGACTGTCCCTTTAAGGTTGTTAACATTAACCAGGAATAAATATCTTTTGATTACTCATTATAGAGCATTAAGAATTAACTACTGGGTTTATTAGAGTCATTATACCTCACCAAAATATGAAGTTGGCTTATGTTGATATGCTACATTTATATATACATTTCCTTTTATTGTTACTACTGGAATACATGTCCATGTGCTATTGTCTATTGCAAGGATGGTATAATATCTAGAAGGTTGTTTCTAAGTTGCCTAGATTTGCCCTCATATTTTCTACATATTGAATGTCATGCCAAGGTCCTTAGGGGCGGACTGGGCCAGGGAGCCAATTGCCTCCCAGGTCACCATAAGTGGAAAACTCAGGGCCAACACTGCTCAGAATTAAAATGCTATTTTAGACTGCCTTGCTTTATGATTTCCTATATGTTTCACTTTCCTTGTTTTCTTTTTCTTACATTTAAATAAAATAAAAAAGCGGGCATACCTGAGCCACTGGGTTGTGCTTGCCCCCTGGGCCAAAAGTTGGCAGTCTTCCTCACTACTGATACAATAATAATAAAATTGTCACTGAACGTATTTGCTAATCTTACTAGTTTTGTGCATATTTTATGTCTTCTCATTATGTGATATAAAATTTGCTTGTTTTGTTCTTTCGTTATAATTTAAAAATAATTGATGACTGTACAAATTAGTGATCTTTGTGTTATTATACCAGCTATGGTTCCTTATGTGTATACATATTGCTTAATAAAAAGAATCTGGAGAAAAAAAAATATGTATGCTCTACCCGAATAATGAAAGAAATATATAAGGTTTTCTGTTCCTTTAAGGGGAGTTCCCTATTCTTTATGTAAAGGAGAGGCACTATAATACACTATAATGGTCAATAGAACAAATTAATTTCTTTCCATGCTGGAGAGTGTTTTCATATTAGGCCCCTATATATTGTCAATGTATTTTCCTAGTATCAATCTTTTTAAAGTAGAGCTTTTAAAATATGACAAACCTCAAAGTAATATGATCAACAGTTATGGAGCATGGTGAACTGCATATAGCAAAAGTTTTAGCAGCCATTTTATAGGGGTTTGGGAAACTTTTCTTCCTCCTGGTGGTAGTAATGAATATCCCATACGTAACGGATCGTGGACTCTCGCCACCTATATGAAAGAAATAAAGCAGCATTATTCATAGTAGAATTCTGCTCAGACATGAAGGAACATTATCATACAGTGTCAAATTGGTTTTTAATGCCCCTTTCAGTAAGCAGATACCCAAATGGCCTAAAAATCTGTAACTTAAAAGGGACACTCAAGTCAGAATTAAACTTTCATGATTCAGATAGATCAGCAATTTTAAACAACTTTCCAATTTACTTCCATTAACAAAATGTGCACAATCTTTTTGTATTTACACTTTTTGAGTCACCAGCTACTACTGAGCATGTGCAAGAATTCACAGACTATAAGTATCTGCATTTGTGATTGGCTGATGGCTGTCACATGGTACAGGAAGAGTGGAAATAGACATAACCGAAATTTGCCAGAAAAACATAATTTATGTAAGAACTTACCTGATAAATTAATTTCTTTCATATTGGCAAGAGTCCATGAGCTAGTGACATATGGGATATACAATCCTACCAGGAGGGGCAAAGTTTCCCAAACCTCAAAATGCCTATAAATACACCCCTCACCACACCCACAATTCAGTTTAATGAATAGCCAAGCAGTGGGGTGATAAAGAAAGGAGTAGAAAGCATCAACAAAGGAAATTTGAAAATAATTGTGCTTTATACAAAAAATCATAACCACCATAAAAAAGGTGGGCCTCATGGACTCTTGCCAATATGAAAGAAATGAATTTATCAGCTAAGTTCTTACATAAATTATGTTTTCTTTCATGTAATTGGCAAGAGTCCATGAGCTAGTGACATATGGGATATCAATACCCAAGATGTGGAATCTTCCACTCAAGAGTCACTAGAGAGGGAGGGAAAAAATAAAAACAGCCATATTTCGCTGAAAAATTAATCCACAACCCAAAAAAATACGTTTATTTTCATTTTTGAAAGAAAAAAACTTAAATCAAAGCAGAAGAATCAAACTGAAACAGCTGCCTGAAGAACTTTTCTACCAAAAACTGCTTCCGAAGAAGCAAATACATCAAAACGGTATTATTTAGTAAATGTATGCAAAGAGGACCAAGTCGCCGCTTTGCAAATCTGATCAACTGAAGCTTCATTCTTAAAAGCCCACAAAGTGGAGACTAATCTAGTAGAATGAGCTGTAATTGTTTTAGGCGGGGCCTGACCCGACTCCAAATAAGCTTGATGAATCAAAAGTTTCAACCAAGAAGCCAAGGAAATAGCAGAAGCCTTCTGACCTTTCCTAGGACCAGAAAATAAAACAAATAGACTGGAAGTCTTCCTGAAATCTTTTGTAGCTTCCACATAATATTTCAAAGCTCTTACCACATCCAAAGATGGAAGGATCTCTCCAAAGAATTCTTAGGATTAGGACATAAGGAAGGGACAATTTCTCTACTAATGTTGTTAGAATTCACAACCTTAGGTAAAAATTGAAAAGAAGTCCGCAAAACTGCCTTATCCTGATGAAAAATCAGAAAAGGAGACTCACAAGAAAGAGCAGATAGCTCAGAAACTCTTCTAGCAGAAGAGATAGCCAAAAGAAAAACAGAATTTATGTTTACCTGATAAATTTCTTTCTCCTACGGTGTGTCCGGTCCACGGCTTCATCCTTACTTGTGGGATATTCTCATTCCCTACAGGAAGTGGCAAAGAGAGCACAACAGCAGAGCTGTCCATATAGCTCCCGCTCTAGCTCCGCCCCCCAGTCATTCGACCGACGGTCAGGAGAAAAAGGAGAACCATAGGGTGCAGTGGTGACTGTAGTGTACAAAAAACTAAAATTTTAAACCTGACTAAAAGCCAGGGCGGGCCGTGGACCGGACACACGGTAGGAGAAAGAAATTTATCAGGTAAACATAAATTCTGTTTTCTCCTACATTGGTGTGTCCGGTCCACGGCTTCATCCTTACTTGTGGGAACCAATACCAAAGCTTTAGGACACGGATGAAGGGAGGGAGCAAGTCAGGTAACCTAAACGGAAGGCACCACTGCTTGTAAAACCTTTCTCCCAAAAATAGCCTCCGAAGAAGCATAAGTATCGAATTTGTAAAATTTGGCAAAAGTATGCAGAGAAGACCACGTCGCTGCCTTACAGATCTGTTCAACAGAAGCCTCATTCTTGAAGGCCCATGTGGAAGCCACAGCTCTAGTAGAATGAGCAGTAATTCGTTCAGGAGGCTGCCGTCCGGCAGTCTCATAAGCCAATCGGATGATGCTTTTTAACCAGAAGGAAAGAGAGGTAGCAGTAGCTTTCTGACCTCTCCTCTTACCAGAATAGACGACAAACAATGAAGATGTCTGTCTGAAATCCTTTGTTGCTTCTAGATAGAATTTTAAAGCACAAACCACATCTAGATTGTGTAACAAACGTTCCTTCTTAGAAACTGGATTAGGACACAGAGAAGGAACAACTATTTCCTGGTTAATATTCTTATTGGAAACCACCTTTGGAAGAAAACCAGGCTTGGTACGTAAAACTACCTTATCTGTATGAAAAACCAGATACGGTGAATTACACTGCAAAGCAGACAATTCAGAAACTCTTCTAGCAGAAGAAATAGCAACCAAAAACAAAACTTTCCAAGATAGTAACTTAATATCTATGGAATATAAAGGTTCAAACGGAACCCCTTGAAGAAGTGAAAGAACTAAATTTAAACTCCATGGAGGAGTCACAGGTCTGTAGACGGGCTTGATTCTGACCAACGCCTGTACGAACGCCTGAACATCTGGCACAGCTGCCAGACGTTTGTGTAACAAGACAGACAGAGCAGATATCTGTCCTTTTAAAGAACTAGCTGACAGACCTTTATCCAAACCTTCTTGGAGAAAGGAAAGAATCCTTGGAATCCTAATTTTACTCCATGAGTAACCCTTGGATTCGCACCAATAGAGATATTTCTGCCATATCTTATGGTAAATTCCCCTGGTTACAGGCTTTCTAGCCTGAACCAGAGTATCTGTAACTGATTCCGAAAACCCACGCTTAGATAGAATCAAGCGTTCAATCTCCAAGCAGTCAGTTGCAGAGAAACTAGGTTTGGATGTTCGAATGGACCTTGCACTAGAAGGTCCTGTCTCAATGGTAGCTTCCATGGTGGAGCCGATGACATATTCACCAGGACTGCATACCAAGTCCTGCGTGGCCACGCAGGAGCTATTAGAATCACCGAAGCCTTCTCCTGTTTGATCCTGGCTACTAGCCTGGGGAGTAAAGGAAACGGTGGAAAGACATACGCTAGATTGAATGACCAAGGCGCCACTAATGCATCTACCAATGTCGCCTTGGGATCCCTGGACCTGAAACCGTAGCGTGGAACCTTGGAGTTCTGACGAGACGCCATCAGATCCAGATCTGGAATGCCCCATAGTTGAGTTAACTAGGCAAAGACCTCCGGGTGAAGTTCCCACTCCCCCGGATGGAAAGTCTGACGACTCAAATAATCCGCCTCCCAGTAGTCTACTCCTGGGATGTGAATTGCAGATAGATGGCAGGAGTGATCCTCCGCCCATTTGATGATCTTGGATACTTCTCTCATTGCCAGGGAACTCTTCGTTCCTCCCTGATGATTGATGTACGCTACAGTCGTCATGTTGTCCGACTGAAATCTTATGAATTTGGCCTTCGCTAGTTGAGGCCAAGCCAGGAGCGTATTGAATATCGCTCTTAGTTCCAAAATGTTTATCGGGAGAAGAGATTCTTCCCGAGACCATAGACCCTGAGCTTTCAGGGAGTCCCACACCGCGCCCCAGCCTAGGAAACTGGCGTCGGTCGTGACAATGATCCACTCTGGTCTGCGGAAACTCATTCCCTGCGACAGGTGATCCTGAACCAACCACCAGAGAAGCGAGTCTCTGGTTTCCTGGTCCATCTGTATCTGGGGAGACAAGTCTGCATAATCCCCATTCCATTGCTTGAGAGTTTTGACTTCCTGACCTCCGTCAGAAAGATTTTCATTTCTACCGAATCTATTATTGTTCCCAGGAAGGGAACCCTTGTGACCGGGGACAGAGAACTCTTTTCTACGTTCACCTTCCACCCGTGAGACCTTAAAAAGGCTAGAACAATATCCGTATGGGCCTTGGCTCTGGGAAGAGACGACGCCTGTATTAAGATGTCGTCTAGGTAAGGTGCTACTGCAATGCCCCGCGGTCTTAGTACCGCTAGAAGGGACCCTAGTACCTTTGTGAAAATTCTTGGAGCGGTGGCCAACCCGAAAGGAAGAGCCACAAACTGGTAATGTTTGTCCAGAAAGGCGAATCTTAGGAACTGATGGTGATTTATGTGGATTGGAATATGCAGGTATGCATCCTTTAGGTCCACAGTAGTCATGTATTGACCCTCCTGGATCATAGGCAGAATTGTTCGAATTGTTTCCATCTTGAATGATGGAACTCTGAGAAATTTGTTTAGGATTTTTAAGTCCAGAATTAGCCTGAACGTTCCCTCCTTTTTGGGAACTACAAACCCAGTCCTTGTTCTGCTTTTGGAACTGGGTGAATCACTCCCATTTTGAAAAGGTCTTCTACGCAATGTAAGAATGCCTGTCTCTTTGTCTGGTCTGAAGACAAGCGAGAAATGTGAAACCTTCCCTTTGGGGGAAGGTCCTTGAATTATAGGAGATACCCCTGAGAGACAATCTCTAAAGCCCAGGGGTCTGGAACATCTCTTGCCCAAGCCTGAGCAAAGAGAGAGAGTCTGCCCCCCACCAGATCCGGGGCTATCCTTTCATGCTGATTTGGTTGGAGCAGCAGGCTTCTTGGCCTGTTTCCCCTTGTTCCAGCCTTGCAATGGTTTCCATGCTGGCTTGGGCTGGGAAGTGTTACCCTCTTGTCTAGAGGCTTGAGAGTTAGAAGCTGGTCCGTTCCTGAAGTTGCAAAAGGAACGAAAATTAGACTTATTCTTTGCTTTGAAAGGCCTATCCTGTGGAAGGGCATGGCCCTTTCCCCCAGTGATGTCTGAAATAATCTCTTTCAACTCTGGCCCGAATAGGGTCTTACCCTTGAAAGGAATATTAAGCAATTTTGTTTTGGACGACACATCCGCTGACCAAGATTTTAGCCAAAGCGCTCTGCGCACCACTATTGCAAAACCTGAATTTTTCGCCGCTAATTTAGCTAATTGAAAAGCGGCATCTAAAATAAAAGAATTAGCCAACTTCAGTGCGTGAATTCTGTCCATGACTTCATCATATGGAGTCTCCTTCTGTAGCAAATTTTCTAGTTCATCGAACCAAAAAGACGGCACGAAATTGGTTGAAGAAGAAAACCTTGCTAAACAAACATTTTCTTAAGCAATCCTTCTAATTTTTTATCCATCGGATCTTTAAAAGCGCAACTGTCCTCTATTGGAATAGTTGTGCGCTTAGCTAATGTTGAAACTGCCCCCTCTACCTTAGGAACCGTCTGCCATGCGTCCCTTCTGGGGTCAACTATGGGGAACATTTTCTTAAATATAGGAGGGGGAACAAAAGGAACACCTGGCTTCTCCCACTCCTTAGTCACTATATCCGCCACCCTCTTGGGTATCGGAAAAGCATCAGCGTGCACTGGGACCTCTAAGAATTTGTCCATTTTGCACAATTTCTCTGGAATCACCAAAGGATCACAATCATCAAGAGTAGCTAGCACCTCCTTAAGCAGAGCGCGGAGGTGTTCTAGCTTAAATTTGAATGCAACTATATCAGGCTCTACCTGCTGAGAAATCTTTCCTGTGTCAGAAATTTCTCCTTCAGACAGGCCCTCCCTCACCGCCAAATCAGATTTATGTGAGGGCATAATAAATAAATTATCCTCAGCGTCTGCTTGCTCATCCTCTGTATTTAAAACTGAGCAATCGCGCTTTCTAGGAAAAGCTGGCAGTTTGGATAAAAAAGCTGCTAGTGAATTATCCATTACTGCTGCCAATTGCTGCATAGTAAACCGCCATTGGCGTGCTAGATGTACTAGGTATCGCTTGCGTGGGCAATGCTGGAGTTGACACAGAAGGAGAGGATGATGAACTATCCCCACTACCTTCATTTAAAGAATCATCTTGGGCAACATTTTTAAATGTGACAGTACCGTCCTTAATTTGTTTGGACCCTATGGCACACTTTGCACAAACATTTAATGGTGGAACTACCTTGGCCTCCATACACACAGAACATAGGCTATCTGAAGGCACAGACATGTTAGACAAATCTAGGCAGCTTTATAATGCAAGAAAAGTAATTTTATACAAAACCGTTACTGTCTCTTTAAATAATAAAGGAGCACACTTTATTACTGAAACGTCAGAAAAACATCAAAGAAATATCCGATCTTTCTGAAATTTTCACCGTAGTGTCTTAAAGCTTTGAAAGTAAATGCCCAAACCGGAGCTAATAACAGCAATTAACCGGTTAATACACTACAGTCCCCTGTCACAGTCTCCACAGCAGCTTTTACCTTCCTTATGGGTTAACCAAAAACGAAATAAACCTCTTATAAGTCCTTTTCTAAGGCTCTTGACCTTCCATTGAAGCTGCATGAACCTCCTGATGAAAAGCAACTGCGCAACTGAGGTGCGAAAATGAGGCCTCCTCCCTCTGCAGTCAAGGGGCCTTTCTGACAAAATTAGGTGTCTAAATGGCTGCCAGGCACAAATAACATACCCAAAAGTGTTTTAAAGTTTGAAAAAACACTTCAAAGTCACATAAACATGATAAAAAATAAACGACTTAGCCCACAATAGTGTCAACCAGCATAGAGGCCAAATTATAAGCCTTAATTCTGTTACTGAGTCTAAGAAAATGGCTTACCTATCCCAGAAGGGATAACTGACAGTCTTCTAGCATTACTTGGTCTTGTTAGAAAAGTGACTGATCATACCTGAAGCAGATAAGCCTGCAAACTGTTCCCCCTTGAAAGTTCTCTGGTTAAACAGTCCTGCGTGGGAACAGCAATCAATTTTAGTTACTGGTGCTAAAATCATACTCCTCTTTAACAGAAATCTTCTTCATTTTCTGTTGCAGAGTAAATAGTACAAACCGGCACTATTTTAAAATAAACTCTTGATATCAGAAATAAAAAACTACAACTAACACCACATACTCTTTACCACCCCCGTGGAGATGCTACTTGTACAGAGCGGCAAAGAGAATGGCTAGAGGGGGAGCTATATGGACAGCTCTGCTGTTGTGCTCTCTTTGCCACTTCCTGTAGGGAATGAGAATATCCCACAAGTAAGGATGAAGCCGTGGACCGGACAAACCAATGTAGGAGAAAAACACTTTCCAAGAAAGTAGTTTAATGTCCAAAGAATGCATAGGCTCAAATGGAGGAGCCTGTAAAGCCTTCAGAACCAAATTAAGACTCCAAGGAGGAGAAATTGATTTAATGACAGGCTTAATATGAACTAAAGCCTGTACAAAACAGTGAATATCAGGAAGTATAGCAATCTTTCTGTGATATAAAACAGAAAGATGGGAGATTTGACCTTCAAGGAACTTGCAGACAAACCCTTATCCAAACCATCCTGAAGGAACTGTAAAATTCTAGGAATTCTAAAAGAATGCCAGGAGAATTTATGAGAAGAACACCATGAAATGTAAGTCTTCCAAACTCTATAATAAATCTTTCTAGAGACAGATTTACGAGCTTGTAACATAGTATTAATCACTGAGTCAGAGGAACCTCTATGACTTAGTACTAAGCGTTCAATTTCCATACTTTCAAATTTAATAATCTGAGATCCTGATGGAAAAAATGGACCTTGAGATAGTAGGTCCGGCCGTAACGGAAGTGGCTAAGGTGGGCAACTGGACATCCGAACCAGATCTGCATACCAAAACCTGTGTGGCCAAGCTGGAGCCACCGACAACACAAAAGACTGTTCCATGATGATTTTGGAGATCACTCTTGGAAGGAGAACTAGAGGCGGGAAGAACTAGAGGCCGTCTGAACATCCCTGGACAGGTATCTGGGAAGTTTCTTGTTTAGATGAGAGGCCATGAGATCAATCTCTGGAAGACCCCACATCTGAACAATCTGAGAAAACACATCTGGATGGAGAGACCACTCCCCTGGATGTAAAGTCTGGCGGCTGAGATAATCCGCTTCCCAATTGTCTACACCTGGGATATGCACTGCAGAGATTAGACAGGAGCTGGATTCCGCTAAGTATTCGAGATACTTCTTTCATAGCTTGGGGACTGTGAGTCCCACCCTGATGATTGACATATGCCACTGTTGTGATATTGCCTGTCTGAAAACAATGAACGGTTCTCTCTTTAATATAGGCCAAAACTGAAGAGCTCTGAGAATTGCGCGGAGTTCTAAAATATTTATTGGTAATCTCGCCTCTTGAGATTTCCAAACCCCTTGTGCTGTCAGAGATCCCCAACCTGAGAGACTCGCATCTGTTGTGATCACAGTCCAGGTTGGCCGAAGAAAAGAAGCCCCTTGAACTAAACGAGTCAGAGAGTGTCATACATTGGGATTTAAGGATATTAATTGTGATATCTTTGTATAATCCCTGCACCATTGATTCAGCATACAAAGCTGAAGAGGTCTCATGTGAAAACGAGCAAAGGGGACCGTGTCCGATGCTGCAGTCATGAGACCTAAAACTTCCATGCACATAGCCACTGAAGGGAATGACTGAGACTGAAGTTGCCGGCAGGCTGCAACCAATTTTAAACGTCTCTTGTCTGTTAGTGACAGAGTCATGGACACTGAATCTATCTGGAAGCCTAAAAAGGTGACCCTTGTCTGAGGAATCAAGAAACTCTTTGGTAAATTGATCCTTCAACCATGTTTCCGAAGAAACAACACTAGTTGATTTGTGTGAGATTCTGCAGAACGTAAAGACTGAGCTAGTACCAAGATATCGTCCAAATAAGGAAACACCGCAATACCCTGTTCTCTGATTACTCTCTGATAGTAGGGCACCCAAAGCATTTGAACTTATCTAAGCACTTCCTTAGATAAGATTCAAGCTTCCTATCTAAAGGATCCTTAAAGGAAGTACTATCTTCCATAGGAATAGTGGTAAGTTTAGAAAGAGTAGAAATAGCCCCATCAACTTTGGGGATCTTTTCCCAAAACTCTATAGATTTTGCTGGTAAATGATACATTTTTTTTAAACCTTGAAGAAGGAATAAAAGTACCTGGCTTATTCCATTCCTTTAGAAATCATATTAGAAATAGCCTCAGGAATAGGAAAAACCCCTGAAAAACCACAGGAGGTTTAAAAACAGAATTTAAACGTTTATTAGACTGAACGTCAAGAGGACTGGTTACCTCAATATCAAAAGTAATTAACACTTCTTTTAATAAAGAATGCATATACTCAATTTTAAATAAATAAGTAGATTTGTTAGTGTCAATGTCTGAGGAAGGATCTTCTGAATCAGATAGATCCTCATCAGAAGAGGATAAATTATTATGTTGTTGGTCATTTGAAATTTCATCAACTAAATGAGAAGTTTTAAAAGACCTTTTACGTTTATTTGAAGGTGGAAATGCAGACAAAACCTTCAGAATAGAATCAGAAACAAATTCTTTAAAATTTACAGGTATATCATGCACATTAGAAGTTGAAGGAACTGCAACTGGCAATGTACTATTAATGGATACACTATCTGCATGTAAAAGTTTATCATGATAACTATTACAAATGACATTCGGCGAGATAATTTCTACAATTTTACAACAAATGCACTTAGCTTTGGTTGAACCGATGTCAGGCAGTAATGTTCCAGTAGAAGCTTCTGAGGCAGGATCATATTGAGACATCTTGCAAAATGTAAGATAAAAAACAACATATAAAACAAAATTATCTATTTCCTTATATGACAGTTTCAGGAATGGGAAAAAATGCAAATAGCATAGCCCTCTGACAAAAAAAAGCAAGAGGCAAACATCATTGGGGTATTGAAATAATAAAAAAGTTTTGCGCCAAGTATGACCCATAACTTAACTAAACTTTTTTGGTGCCAAAAAAATAACCGGAAATGACACACTCGCGTTACTAATTTAGCAACAGTGTGAAAGGTCTCGGCGTCAAGTATGACGCCGGAAGTGACGAACTTGCGTCATAGACGTACTTTATCGCGCCAAAAAAAATTTCGCACCAAAAATGACGCAATAAAGTTTAGCATTTGTTGCATCCGCGGGCCTAATACCGCCCACAATTTTGTAAGTAGTAGTCAATTGAAAAAAAGACTAAACCCCAGGTAAGAAATAAATTTCATATTTAAAAGATGTTTATATTCCCCAAATATGAACCTGACAGTCTGCAGAAGGAAATACATGAACCTGACTCATGGCAAATATAAGTACAATACATATATTTAGAACTTTATATAAATGCATAAAGTGCCAAACCATAGCTGAGGTGTCTTAAGAAAATAAAAACATACTTACCAAAAGGCACCCATCCACATATAGCAGAGAGCCAAACCAGTACTAAAATAGTTATTAGTAGAGGTAATGGTAAATTGAGAGTATATCGTCGATCTGAAAAGGGAGGTAGGAGATTAATCTCTACGACCGATAACAGAGAACCTATGAAATAGACCCCCGTTAGGGAAATCATCGTATTCAATAAGTGATACTCCCTTCACGTCCCTCTGACATTCGCTGTACTCTGAGAGGAATCGGGCTTCAACAATGCTAAGAAATCTTAGCACAAACTTACTTCACCACCTCCATAGGAGGCAAAGTTTGTAAAACTGAATTGTGGGTGTGGTGAGGGGTGTATTTATAGGCATTTTGAGGTTTGGGAAACTTTGCCCCTCCTGGTAGGATTGTATGTCCCATATGTCACTAGCTCATGGACTCTTGCCAATTACATGAAAGAAAAAGCTACTACTCATTTGAAGTTGAGTGCTATTGCATTGTCTTTTTATCACGCATTTGTCGATAATGCAAATCTACTGTATTTAATGGTCCTTTAAAATTGAAAAGCCCACAGACTAAAAGAAGGAAAAGTCAGTCAAACAAGAACATTGAGGGAATCTGTTTATTGAAGGTAAATGTTACAGGTCTAATTTGCAAGAACAGATGAGATATGTTTGTGGCAACCCCTTTTAATGAACGTAAAGAAAATATTGCACAAAACAAAAGCTACATATTAAAGAAATAGATTGATACAGTTTTTGCAATTTTAAAATGTCAAAACAAGTAGAAAATATAAAATGAAAATATATCAAGCACTTCTGTGATTAGGACTTAATTGAGGGCAAATATTTCAACGCTGTTAAAGGATTATATAACAAAACTCTTCTTTAATAGTTAGCAAACCAAATTTGTTTAAACTTATTACAGAGGTGTCATTTGAATCCACATCAAAGCTTCTCCAAAATGGCATAAGTACAAGCATTTGTCTTCTGTGATGTCCAAAATTATTTGGGGCTCTGCCATATTCAAGAATAAAAAGTTACACAGTTATTTAAAAGATTTAACTGTTTGCTGCAGCCAAGATTGAAATTTTATAATAGAATCGAGTTTCCTACAAGTCAGCTGGATATTAATCTGGAATATAAATAGTAGTCGTTTGCAGGAGTGCCAAGGTCAGATATACTAAACTTTAGTTTGTGCTGGCAATCGTTTAAAGGGGCTCTCAACATCTTAGTCACCTTAAAGTCTTACCTTAGATTAAGCAGCAAATAGCCTCCTGCATACTTTCTATATCATGCAGCAGGAACAGTAAAACAGTTATTTTAAAATGAATATTGTTTCTGGCCACTGGGCTGCATATGGCATCCAATCACAAATGGCTCACTATTTGGATTTAACAGACTGTCAATGTTATCCAGAAGTGTGCAAAGATGTAGCCCAGATAGTGATGTCATAAGTGGGGGGAGCTTGGCAGCCATTTCAAAGTGGCCAGAAACAATTTTTACTTTAAAACAACTTTTATACCGTTCCTATATGATTTTATTTATATTATATATATATATAGGTTCAGGAGGCTATTTGAAGCTTAATCAAAAGTAAGACTTTAAGATGATAAAGTGTAGACTGTCCCTTTAAATGGATGTATATATATTCAATATGATATAATGAAAGGTTTTTGAAAAATAAAAATATGGTATTATAAGCGTAATAAAATATTTTATCAGATTTTACTGCTCATAGCTCTTTGCTGATGTTTTTCTTCAGGAAGTCTACTTTTTTTTGTGTGTAAAGTTTATTATAGTAGAATAGATGCATTACGAATGAAGAACCTACAGTGACAACTTGTAACAGAAACATTTAGATATTAAAAAAGCAACTGCAAGGAGCTGTGGCGTATACAAATTCATTATTTGGTGTTTTTTTTTAAAAACACATTTAATTTGCTATCGCATTTCAATTTTTGAACACTTTCAATTATTTATTTGTTCCACCAACAACCTTTTTTGTCTACAATCAAAAAACTTTTTTTTTATTATTATTTAAAACAATAGTGTGTTGCAATTAATTTCTGCTACAGTTGAGTACTTTTGAGTTGTGGCTAATTGCCATTGGGAAACAAGGAGTACTAAGTTTATTAAATCAGTGGTTTCAAACTCCTGAAAAGCCAGCAATGTCGCTGTCGCTAGATAGTTTTGGGCTAAAACCGAAGCATTTTATGCCTTTTTTAAAGATAGTTTATTAGTGTAGAACAGATACTACTTATAAAAAGACATACTTTTACCATCTATCTAAACCAGTCAACGTTCAGCATACAATTCCTTGTACCCCACATACAGCCAGAAAACCATCATGACTAGCAATATGTAAACAAAACATTCACAAACCATATAGTAACGATAATGTTAAAAAAAAAAAAAAAACAAATTAGTTGAATGCTATAACATATGCAAAATGCATATGTAATATTGCGCAAACAGGTAATAGTGGTGTTTTTGTGCACATCTACAAAAATAACGGTTTCTTAGCTTTTAAACACAAATATTGGTTTGCGGTAAATGATGTTTTCGTGAGGTTTTCAGAATAAAGAGATCAGGCCGTTCTCAGATGTTTGAACTAAGCAAATGGTAAAAAAAAATGACAAGAAAGGATGCAGATATTAAGGATTTGGCAATTTAGTTTTCATTACTCTTTGTAAACTAATATAAAATCTCGAATTTGGCAATATTCTAGGTGCAAAGCATTTCCTATTTTATTTTTTTAGGGCAAAAAGGCTTATAAGTTATAAATTACTATATTTATAATATTTAAATAGGAACTTTCAGCCTGGGTGCTTTCTGATTGTGCTTAAAGGAACAATCTACACCAAAAGTGTTATTGTTTAAAAAGTTAGATAACGCCTTTACTATCCATTCCCCAGCTTTGCACAACCAACGTAGTTATATTAATATACTTTATAATGTTTAAACCTCTAAATTTCTGCCTCTTTCTACGCAACTACATTTTTATCAGCTTTTCGTAGCATGACACTGCTAGTTCATATGTGCCATATAGATAATATAGTGGTCACTCCCTTGGAGTTGTGCAGGAACCAGCACTAATTAGCTAAAATGCAAATATGTAAATAGCCCTGAGATAAGGGGGCAGTCTGTAGAGGCTTAGATACAAGGTAATCACAGAGGTAAAAAGCGTATTAATATAACCGTGTTGGTTATGCAAAACTGGGGAATGGGTAATAAAGGGATTATTTATCTTTATAAACAATAAAAAGTTTGGAGTAGACTGTCCCTTTAAAGGTGTAACAAAGAAAATATTTTAAATCGTTGTTGTACTGGAATTTTGTACATTTCCACTTGCATAAAACAAAATCTACTTTATATACAGTTAAAATTTAAACCAGTGCTTTAACCTCTTGGCTGTACCCCAATGGGTTACAAACTCTAGCAGTCAAGAGGTTCATACTATATCACATCCTTAGACGGAGGGACGTATAAAAATGGACAAATAGGATTTTCATGAATGAATAAGACCTTCAAAGATGCACAGAAACCTTCTGTTCCGATTAAGGACATGAACTGCATCAAAGTTGAACTAAATTTGCTTAAAGATCTGTATAAATTAAATAGCTCCTGAAAAGATCATGAATTTGATGAAGTCACTATCTGCGAGGAAGAGACTAAGCTCTGGTAACTGCACTGTTAGCGTGAGAGGTCCACTATATATCAGAGTCATTCTCAATGCAGGTAATGTAATGGTATTGATCTGTTTGTATCCATGGAAGCAGAAATCTGAAGAACACAGATGTAAGGAGACGAACAAGGAATTAGTGCATCATAACAGTTTCTGTATTTATCTGTTGTAAGGTTAGTGGAGTAGATGCAGAATCTAATGTGAGCTTCCCAGACCCAGCTAGGAATTAAAGTCTTTTTTGGAAGCGCATAAGGGTTTAGTTTTTTTTATGGCGGCGAAGCAAGACATGTAATGCAGCTTGGAATATCCTGCATCTTCAGCTTTCAAGTTGCCCACAGATTGATAAAAACCTTATGCGCGTTTATAAAAGCAGTATTGCAGCTTCGTAAATGCAACAGATAAAGCTGCAAACTTCTGGGTTCCCTACTGCAACACATATGTTTTCCAGTACAAAAAGTAGGGTTCATTTGTAGAAAACAAACATGGAAATAAAACTTTCACAAAACAGAAAAAAGCCTAACCCCTTTCACACAGTGTCTTGCAGAGCTTACTGTTAAATAAAGCCACCGCGTGGTTCTGAAAGTCCCTGCCCACGTAATAACTATAGCAGCCTCTATTTAAGAAGGGGAATCTCCCTGTGCTTGCTAACGGCCACAGTCGGCATTTGGATAACATGTCTGTATTGTCGCCTTTGGAGCTTCAGCTGAAGTGTCGAGCGAGGCGTGCGGATCTGTAGTCGGCTCGGAGTTGAACAAAGGAATGCTGGATGCTCTTGTCAAGACTGGCGAGCTGTTCTCCTGAGCAAACCTGCTTTAAATTGTCTGGAGCAACGACAAGGAGGTTGCAGAGGGAATGCAGCGTGTCAAAAAGCTGCAGCACAAGCGGGATCTGCAAGGATGAAAAATGTTTAAAACAGCAACAGGCGAACTAAGGACAAAATACAGCAATTCAGTTTTATTTTTTTCATTAGTAGACATATTAAAGGGACATACATGAGAACAATAAATTCTCTGTGATATCATATTATTATTACATCCATATGTGATTAAAGTGACAGTAAATTCTAGCGTTTTTGAAATGATAGAATTTACCAGTGGAATAAATAAATGGGACTTTCAGTCATGAAGTATAACATACATCAAGCTGAAAGTTCCTTTATTTGACTGCAGCATTTGCTGCGCTGAGAACTTCAGGCCGCCCACGGCAGAATGCTATTTTGCTGTGAGGTAAACTTAGTCAATAGCGTGCTAGCTATCCGGCATGGCGCCAGCTGGCCCGCACGGCTATTGGCTAAGAGGTGGAAACGTCACCTCACAACAAAATAGCGTTCTGCCGTGGGCTACTTGAGGAGCTCAGCGCAGCGAACGCTTCAGACAAATAAAGGAACTTTCAGCACAAAGTATTTTATACTTCATGACTAAAAGTCCCCTTTATTTGTTCTACTGGTAAAGCCTAGTGTTTCACAAACGCTAGGATTTACCATCACTTTAACCCCATACTGTTAAAGTCAGCTCCACAGCATTAATGCACAAGTGGGAGCTAACCGAGCCAATGATAAGCAGCTTATGTGTGCAGCCACCAATCAGCAGCAAGTTCAGAGTAGCACAATGTTGCACATGAGCCTACCCAGGTATGCTTTTCAACAAAGAATACCACTGAAACAAAATGCATTATATAACAGGAGTAAACTGTGAAGAACTAACAGTAACAACTCATTTAGAAGATCAACTAACTATGCTGAAATATGTATTTATGGATTTAAACAACTTAATACTCCTCCAGGAACCATAACGGTCAACCCTCTTCAGTACTGATTAATAGCAAACAAGATCAGTAAAGACTTTAGTCCTTTAATAGCTTTACTTTGGGGACATAAGACGATCATATTCCATAGGAACAGATATTACCTTAATAGAGGCAGGATGAATACAAATCAATGATTTTTTTTTATTTAAATCGGATTTTTATTTAATTAGGATTTTTTTTTTTTTTAAATAAAATGCTTATGGAGGAAAAATAATATAAATATCATTTCTATTGAAGATACATTATAATCTAAAGGTTATTCATTCTGAAATATAGATTAGTGTTTAAGAAACTGATTTAAATCATAATTTAAATCAAATCCACCCTGCATAGAGGGATATTTTATTTACTCACCTTAAATTCCTTGGCACACTTCCTGTATTCGGCGACATCACAAATTGCGAGCATACCTCCCATTGAACTGTAGGAAAACTGCTGAAGATGTTCATAAATCAGACGATGGAATCGCACCCCCAGCTCCATAAGAACGGTGTCCACATTCTTCCCATCCATAGAATTCCTTATCTTTTCCACTTGCTTTCGGACATAAAGACAAACTTTGGAGCAGGCCTGGAAAAAAATATTTGGAGCTTGTACTTAGAAAATGTAACCGTGTCATCTATTTGCTTGCTAGAGAAAGGACTGGCAGAAGCGTACAACATAAAGTTTTCATGTGATAACACCTTAGCTAGCAGGGAAACATGAACCACTCTTGATACCAATGGGGTTTTAAAATGGAGAGAAAAATTGCAGTTTATACTGATAGAAACCAGAAGACCCATTAAAGGGACAGTTTAGATACAATACATATTTTTTTTTACATATTGTAATCCAAGCTCCGCCTACCTATGTATTGTATCTAAACTTATCACATGAAAACATTATGTTGTACGCTTTTTAGTATATTAAGTATTTAAAGGGACACTGAACCCAAATTTTTTCTTTCGTGATTCAGATAGAGCATGCAATTTTAAGCAACTTTCTAATTTACTCCTATTATCAATTTTTCTTTGTTCTCTTGGTATCTTTATTTGAAAAAAGAAGGCATCTAAGCTATTTTTTGACAGCACTTGTTTATTGGTCGGTTGAATTAATCCACCAATCAGCAAGAGCAACCCAGGTTGTTCATCAAAAATGGGCCGGCATCTAAACTTCCATTCTTGCTTTTCAAATAAAGATACCAAGAGAATGAAGAACATTTGATAATTGGAGTAAATTAGAAAGTTGCTTAAAATTGCATGCTCTATCTGAATCACGAAAGAAAAAAAATTGGGTTCAGTGTCCCTTTAAGTATCTCCAATCACAATCGACTCTTAAATAAGTTTTCCTAGTCACACACGATGATTTGTGCGTGTGCAATTTGAAATAGTTAACTGAAAAATATTAAATGTGCACTGCTAAGCTGTCATACAAGAAAACAGCTAACTGGACAAGAAGAAAGCTGTGGGCGGGTTAGCGGCCATTTTCGGCTGCTAACAAACCATTATTATCTAAAAGTTACATGTACTTCTTACAATCTTATAGATGTGGACCCCGTTGCATGTCTGGTAAAGAATACCTATTAGGTCTAGACTGTCAGTTTAAGTCCAACCAAAGTTCCCTCTGCAACATTAACATCAATTCTATAGGACGTTTAGTCTATGAATCAGTCATCCTTTTTGTAAAGAAGTTATTCACAAACCCTTTTATCTTGTGTTGCTCTTTTTCAACCTTAAAGGGACATTAATCATAATAAGACATTCATGATTCAGATAGAGAATACAATTTTAAACAACTTTCCAATTTACTTTTATTATCTAATTTGCTTCCTCCTCTTGTTATCTTTGCTGAAAGGTTTGTCTAGGGCAGCAAAGAACCTAGGTTTTAGCTGCTGATTGGTGGCTGCATATATATATAACGATTGTCATTGGCTCACCCATGTGTTTAGTTAGAAACCAGTAGTGCATTGCTACCCCTTAAACAAATGATAACAAGAGAATGAAGCAAATTAGATAATAGAAGTAAACTGGAAAGTTGTTTAAAATTGTATGTTCTACCTAAATCATGAAAGAACATTTTTTCGTTTCATGTCCCTTTAACTTTATTAATTCCCTTAATATATGTTGAGGCTTCTACCATAATTGCCTCCTCTAAACAAACAAATAAGTTGTATATTTATAGACCATGTACCATTTTAGAAGCCTTCATTGAACAGTTCCTTTATGTAAAACCTCTTGGACATATGATCTTCAGCACTGTGCACAATACACAAGATGAGGCCTAGTAAGTGATCTTTATAAAGGCACAGCATATAATATAGCTCACTGCTGGCTTTATCTTCTGTGTTACTGTATTGTTACTAAAGCCCTGTATCTATTACCGTAGGGTTCATAAAGAGACACAGAGTCTTTCATTTGCGTTACATTTTAGATCTCACTCGTCCGAATGTTACACATTTTTATATTCCGTCTGATTATTAAATTAGTCATCGGTTTAGGTTTGGGCCTATCGGTAATAAAATTAGTAGTAAAGCCAACATCCTGCAACTACCAGAAGCTTTAACTAAACATGAGAATACAGATCTAGGTTATCTTTTGGCAAAATGAAAAGAATAAAGATTAACAGAAAGCTCTGTCAGATGCTACGAAAAAGGAAGGTGGGACAGACTGGCAAAGCATAAAAGGAACTACAAAAAAATCATTTCAAATAAAGGGACATTAAAGTAAATATTATTTGACATTATTTTGTGGCTTTTTCCTGTGTTTTCTTTCCTGTTCTAACTAAAAGATTGTGTTTAAGCTTATTGATGCCTGCTCCTATAAGCAGATCCTAGAGGATTAGTTACACAAATAGAAGCGTTTCCTGACAGTTACAATAGTTTAACAGCTTTTACATAACTTCTTATTGTGGTAAAATGTTTAATCAGACAGTGTACTGCATTTTTACATCTCTTTAATGTGTTCCAGGGACCCAGTTTACCGGCCAGAGTGTATTAAAATGCCAATTTACCTTTATTTTGTCATGTGAAATAGTTATTTTTGCCAGTTGAACCCGCTGCCTATACTGAAATGTCAATGTTGCAGTAATAGATACAGAAAAGCTATGTACACAGGAGGCAAAATAAGTAATTTTATTCCCAGAGTGTGAGAGATTGGTAATAAAATGTTGATTTTCATTTGCTCTCTCTAAGTAAGTATATGGTTTTGTGTAAAAAAACAGAAATAAGATAAGGAGGCATTTGTGTATAGACAGAAAGCAACAACAAAGAGGTATGCTCTTTGGCAAGCTAAATCCATTTAATTTGAATGGATTCTAGTTTCAATTAACAAAACAGCTATCTCATATAGAAAAATAAACCTAAAAGAGCAAAAGGCATAATAAATAAAAAAATTACAAACACGTTTTGAACAGGACTTACATTCGTGTACTGTATGAAAACATTGTTCTCATCTTCAGGTTTGAAATCTGTCTTTTTTTGCTCAGCAGTTAAGATTTGCTTCATTTGCCCAACCATACAGTTTATTGTCCTTTAAATAAACAGAAACATTTCTAATTAAACAAATAAAAAAGTAAATCACAATTAATAAATAATTTTGCATTCTGAAAGCAGCTGGTCTTTGCTCATTGTGATTCTATTAGGTATATGCTTTCCTTGAAGGGATTCAGATAGAGCATAACAGTTTAAATAACTTTTCAATGTATTTCTATCACCTAATTGTTTTGTGCTCTTTGTATCCTTTGTTGAAACTTATACCTAGGTAGACTCACAAGCTGCTGATTGGTGGCTAAACATATATGCCTCTTGTCATTAGCTTTTAGATAGCACCCAGTAGTGCATTACTGGTGCTTCCGCAAAAAAGGATCCCAAGAGAATGAAGCGAATTAAATAGAAGTAAATTGGAAAGTTGTTTAAAATTGTATGATCTATCTGAACCATTTTGGGTTTCATGTTCCTTGAAGAGAAGGTGGTGTCTACTATACATGTGCATTCTGGGACGATCTGAATGCTAAAGATGGCGACCACATAGGGCAATTTTTGGGTCCGGATTTATTCTTGTGAAAGTGCAAAACACTAAGATCTGTGTAAATCCACATCTTCGTATGTTGCACTTGCCTAGGAATAAACCCACCGCCGAAAATTGCAGAATGTGGGTTGTGGCCACCACCTTCGGCGTTCAGAAAGGCCAGAAATAGCCAAATGCTCATGTCTAGTACTTTAATTTAAGGGTGTTCTATCCCATCTATTAGGGACACAACATTGGATTTGAGGGATTTTCTGCTTTGCCTGCTATCTAGAAGACAAACCTATAAAACCTGAGTTCTCATCAGTAATGTCACCATGGTCAGAATGTGGCCGCAGTAGTTTCACATGTTTGGGAATAAGGCAGACGGCACTGGCAAACAGGCCAAGCTCACATTAACCCCATGCCAAAGAGGGTGCAGACAAATATTGCAATGCTGTGTACATGAGCAGAACAACACAATGAAGCCGATTCGTGGTAAAGAAACAAAATATAAAAAGGAATACAGATAAATAAAACAGACTAAACCATCAAAAAATATATAGGAGTAAAGCCCTGCACCAAAGAGCTTACAATCTACAGGACACGATTAAAGGGACATTTTTTATGATTCAGATACAATATTAAACAACAATGTACTTCTATGATCTAATTTGCTTTGTTGTTGGGTATTCTTTGTTGTAGAGCATACCTAGGTAGGATCAAGGGCAGCAATGCACTACTGGGAGCAAGCTGCTTATTGGTGGTTGCACAAATACGTCTCTTCTCACTTGCTCCCTTTATGTATTCAGCTAGCTACCAGTACTGTATTGCTGCTCCTTCACCAAAGGATTCCAAGAGAATGGAGCAAATTTGATAATGGAATTAAACTGGAAAGGTGTAATATATGATCTATCTAAATCATGAAAGAAAGAAAAATAGGTTTCATGTCCCTTTAAGCCCCTTCTGGCATCCAAGTCATTAACCCTAAGCTGTAACCGAAATCTGTAAACCTAACTGTAACCCCTAACCCTGATCCTTATCTGTAGCGGAGATTGTCTGCCTCTACATTCTTCTACTTGATGGATGCAGTATTTGCAGTCCTCTGGCTACAGATCACATATGTTTCTTGTTTAGGGCTTACAGTATAAAAGGATCTATGAGGGGGATGTGCTACTCTCCACCAATGCAGCAGTGGGAGTTGTCTTTATTAGCCTGGTAGCAATCTGTCCCTAGCATTGAGTTGTGCACGTGCATTTGCTGGTGAATAACACTTGCCAGCATATTTTAAAGGGACGGGAAGCAGACAGTAGGCAAGCATGAAATCCCACCTGTTCAAAGTGAGTAAAAGACTTATTTTCCTGCTATCTTAGTTAAAGGGACAACAGGGTTGTGCAGCAGCTGCTATAAGCCAGCAGCAATAATAAAGAAAGCTAGGTTTCAGTGGTGCCGATCTCTAAATAGTAAGTATGCTCTGTGCATTGATAGTTCTAATAGCTCACTACTGATTTGCATGTCTCTTTAACAGGCAGTAGCAAACAGGTTAGGAACTGGTGAATTATCCTAAGGGAAACTGTAATTATGAGACAGCATTCACCAATGAAGACTGACCAACCATACAAATAAAGCAAACAAAGAAACATAACCCACTAAATCATGTTGGAAACTTGTATGTAACTTTTCTTCCAAGTTTGGCCTCAAAGTCATGAGAACAAACGTGTGAGGATAAAGCAATTGTGCTTCTTGGCAAACTGAACATATCCTTTAAAGGGACAGTAAAGTCATAATTAGACATTCATGCTTTAGAGAGAACATACAATTTTGAAGAACTTTCCAATTTATTTCTATTATTTAATTTGCTTTCTTCTCTTGTTATCCTTTGCTGAAAGATGTATCAGGAGCTAGGTTCTAGCTGCTGATTGGTGGCTATATATATACACCGATTTTCATTGGCTCACCCATGTGTTCAGTTAGAAACCAGTAGTGCATTGCTGCTCCTTCAACAAATACCAAGAGAATGAAGCAAATTAGATAATAGAAGTAAACTGGAAAGTTGTTTAACATTCTACCTAAATCATGACAGAAAAAAATTGGGTTTCATGTTCCTTCAGTGTTTCTCAATTCCAATTTCATTTTATTTTTTTAGGAGAGAAAAAAATGTATGCTTACCTGATAATTTTTTTCTTTCCGGGCATGGAGAGTCCACAACATCATTCCAATTACTAGTGGGATAGTCAACTCCTGGCCAGCAGGAGGAGGCAAAGAGCACCCCAGCAAAGCTGTTAAGTGTAACTTCCGTTACCCATAATCCCCAGTCATTCAGCCGAAGGAAAATGGAAAAAGAAACACAAAGGTATAGAGGTGCCTGAAGGATTACTAAAAAAAAAACTGCCTAATTACAATTTTAAAAAGGAGGGCGGGATCATTGACTCTCCATGACCGGAAAAAAAGAAATTTATCAGGTAAGCATACATTTTGTTTTCTTTCCAATGGCATGGAGAGTCCACAACGTCATTCCAATTACTAGTGGGAACCAACACCCAAGCTAGAGGACACAAAAGGAGGGAGAAAAAAAGGCAGGAGGGCCTAAACAGAAGACACCATTGCTTCAAGAACCTTTCTCCCAAAAGAAGCCTCAGCCGAGGCAAAGTATCACATTTGTAGAATTTGGAAAAAGTATGCAGAGAGGACCATGTTGCCGCCTTGCAAATCTGTTCCACAGAAGCTTCATTTTCGAAAGCTTAAGAAGAGGAGACAGCCCTTGTGGAATGAGCCGTAATTCTCTCAGGAGGCTGCTGTCTAGCAGTCTCATAAGCCAAACAAATCATACTTCTTAACCAGAGGGAAAGAGTAGTAGACGTGGCCTTCTGACCCTTACACTTTCCAGAGAAAACAACAAACAGGGCAGAAGATTGCAGAAAACCTTTAGTAGCTTGTAGGTAAAATTGTAGCGAACGCACAACATCAAAGTTAAGCAAAAGACGTTCCTTATGAGAAGAAGGATTAGAACAAAAAGAAGGAACTACAATTTCCTGATTAAATGTTTCGATCCGACACTACCTTAGGGAGAAACCCAAATTTAGTATTACGGACCGCCTTATCTGCATGAAAAATAAGGTACAGGGAATCACACTGCAGAGCTGAAAGCTCAGAAACTCTGCAAGCCGAAGAAATAGCAAGGAGAAACAAAACCTTCCAAGATAACAATTTTATATCAACATGCATTGGCTCAAATACTGCAAAACTTTAAGAACTAGGTTAAGACTCCAAGGAGGAGCAACAGGTTTAAACACAGGCCTGATTCTGACCAGGGCCTGAACAAAAGCTTGAACATCTGGAAAATCTGCCAGACGTTTGTGCAAAAGAAGAGCCAGTGCAGAAATCTGACCCTTCAGAGTACTGACTGACAAACCTTTCTCCAGGCCATCCTAAAGAAAAGATAAAATTCGGGGAATCCTCAGCCATACCTTATGGTAAATCCTGCGAGTAACAGGTTTACGAGCCTGAAGTATAGTTTCAATGACCGCTTCAGAAAAACCACGTCTAGACAAGACTAGGCGTTCAATCTCCAAGCAGTGTCAGCTTCAGAGAATCTAGATTTGGATGGAGGAATGGACCCTATATTAGAAGGTCCTTCCTCAGAGGTAACCTCCAAGGTGGAAGAGATGACATCTTCACCAGACAGGAGCTATTAGAATCACAGACGTTCTCTCCTGTTTGATACGAGCAATGACTCGTGGAAGGAGAGCAAATGGAGGAAACAGGTATGCTAGACCGAAATTCCAAGGAACCGCTACAGCATCTATCAGAGCAGCCTGAGGATCTCTTGACCTTGACCTGTACTTTGAAAGCTTGTCGTTTTGACAAGACGCCATCAGATCCAACTCTGGAACCCCCCACCTGATTGCTTCAGCCAATAGGATTTTTTCACCTTAAATTCTGATTGGCTGATAGAATTCTATCAGCCAATCGGAATTCAAGGGACGCCATCTTGGATGAGGTCACTTAAAGAAACTTTCCTTCGGGAAGAAGACTTCGTTTGAAGAGGATGCTCCGCGCCGGTTGTCTTGAAGATGAACCCGCTCCTTGCCGGATGGATGAAGATAGAAGATGCCGTCTGGATGAAGACTTCTGCCCGTCTGGAGGACCACTTCTGCCAGCTTGGATGAAGACTTCTCCCGGCTTCGTTGAGGACTTCTCCCGGCTTCATTGAGGATGGATGTTGGGTCTTCAAAACTGTAAGTGGATCTTCAGGGGTTAGAGTTAGGTTTTTTTTTTTTTTTTTAAGGGTTTATTGGGTGGGTTTTATTTTTAGGTTAGGGTTTGGGCAGCAATAGAGCTAAATGCCCTTTTAAGGGCAATGCCCATCCAAATGCCCTTTTCAGGGCAATGGGGAGCTTAGTTTTTTTTGTTAGGATTTTATTTGGGGGGTTGGTTGTGTGGGTGGTGGGTTTTACTGTTGGGGGGGGTTGTTTGTAATTTTTTTTTTACAGGTAAAAGAGCTGATTTCTTTGGGGCAATGCCCAGCAAAAGGCCCTTTTAAGGGCTATTGGTAGTTTAGTTTAGGCTAGGGTTTTTTTTTATTTTGTGGGGGCTTTTTTTATTTTAAAAGGGCTATTAGATTAGGTGTAAATTAGTTTAAATATCTGATAATTGGTTATTTTGTGTAATTTAGTGCTTTTTTTAAATTTAGGTAATTGTATTTAATTTATTTAATTGTAGTGTAAGGTTAGGTGTTAGTGTAAGACAGGTTAGGTTTTATTTTACAGGTAACTTTGTATTTATTTTAACTAGGTAGTTAGTAAATAGTTAATAACCATTTAGTAACTATTCTACCTAGTTAAAATACATACAAACTTGCCTGTAAAATAAAAATAAAACCTAAGCTAGATACAATGTAACTATTAGTTATATTGTAGCTAGCCTAGGGTTTATTTTACAGGTAAGTATTTAGTAGGTTTTATTTAGATTTATTTTAATTATATTTAAGTTAGGGGGTGTTAGGGTTAGACTTAGGTTTAGGGGTTAATAAATTTAATTATAGTGGCGGCGACGTTGGGGGCAGCAGATTAGGGGTTAATAAATGTAGGTAGGTGGCGGCGATGTTAGGGGCGGCAGATTAAGGGTTAATAATATTTAACTAGTGTTTGCGATGCGGGAGTGCTGCGGTTTAGGGGTTAATATGTTTATTAAAGTGGCGCAACGTTGGGGGCAGCAGATGGGGTTAATAAATATAATGTAGGTGTTGCCGATGTCCGGAGCGGAAGATTAGGGGTTAATAAGTATAATGTAGGTGTCGGCGATGTTGGGGGCAGCAGATTAGGGGTTAATAAGTGTAAGATTAGGGGTGTTTAGACTCTGGGTTCATGTTAGGGTGTTAGGTGTAAACATAACTGTTGTTTCCCCATAGGAATCAATGGGGCTGCGTTAGGGAGCTTTATGCTGCTTTATTGCAGGTGTTAGGCTTTCTTTCAGCCGGCTCTCCCCATTGATGTCTATGGGGAAATCGTGCGCAAGCACGTAAAACCAGCTCACCGCTGACTTAAGCAGCGCTGGTATTGGAGTGCGGTATGAAGCACAATTTTGCTCTACGCTCACATCTTGCCTAATAACGCCGGGTTTAGGAAAACCTGTAATACCAGCGCTGCAGGTAAGTGAGCGGTGACAATAATGTGCAAGTTAGCACCGCACCCCTCATAACGCAAAACTCGTAATCTAGCTGATAGTTATTAGGAGGACTAGACTCCTAAAAGCTATAAACAGAAAAATGTCATTAACAAAGAACAAAAAATGTTCAAATGAAAAAATAAGGAGAATTTTTAACAAACTGTCTGATACAGGAACGTTTGAGCCAAAGAAACCTTCATCAGTAGAATAAACTTAAATATGCTGTCGGTCAGAACAAAATTAATTAAATCTTCACTTTGAAAGCCCTCGAAAGTTTACTTAAAGGCATAATAGCAGTCATAACCTTTTATGATATAAGCAACAACATGTGATGTTTGCAGATGAAATCAAGTACATGAACTGAATATGTAAAAAAACAGTAAATGTAATTATACATGTAGAAAAATTGCTAGCATAACACACGATAAATAAATACCACATAATTAAGCTGAAGAAATAACAACAGCTCAAAAATTGAAAAGAACACACTTAGCTTTGTAGAATTGTGTTCCAGGGCATCGTACAGTAGTTTCTACAGTAACATCAGGATCAGAATGAGACATCTCGCAAAATGTAACAGAAAAAGAAAAATAACATTGGGCAAAACATTCAATTTCACCAATGTAACAGTTTCAGTAGAGTAAAACAAAAGCAGGCATAATAGCTTTCAATGTTCATGAAAACAGCGAGCAATAGAGGGAGAGGGGTAAAATAACTAAAATTTGGCACCAAGACTGACGCATTACGCAAAAAGAAAAACAAATTTGCCGCAAAACTAACACCAGGAAATGACACAACTCGTGTCATAACAAACGCGATTTTGCGCCAAAACTAGCGCAAAAAAATTTTGCGCCATAAAAAACAACATTTTGCACCCTCGCGAGCCTAGATTTGCCTGCGAAAAAATGAAAGTCAAATTAGAAAACAGAATTTATGTTTACCTGATAAATTACTTTCTCCAACGGTGTGTCCGGTCCACGGCGTCATCCTACTTGTGGGATATTCTCTTCCCCAACAGGAAATGGCAAAGAGCCCAGCAAAGCTGGTCACATGATCCCTCCTAGGCTCCGCCTACCCCAGTCATTCGACCGACGTTAAGGAGGAATATTTGCATAGGAGAAACCATATGGTACCGTGGTGACTGTAGTTAAAGAAAATAAATTATCAGACCTGATTAAAAAAACCAGGGCGGGCCGTGGACCGGACACACCGTTGGAGAAAGTAATTTATCAGGTAAACATAAATTCTGTTTTCTCCAACATAGGTGTGTCCGGTCCACGGCGTCATCCTACTTGTGGGAACCAATACCAAAGCTTTAGGACACGGATGAAGGGAGGGAGCAAATCAGGTCACCTAAATGGAAGGCACCACGGCTTGCAAAACCTTTCTCCCAAAAATAGCCTCAGAAGAAGCAAAAGTATCAAACTTGTAAAATTTGGTAAAAGTGTGCAGTGAAGACCAAGTCGCTGCCCTACATATCTGATCAACAGAAGCCTCGTTCTTGAAGGCCCATGTGGAAGCCACAGCCCTAGTGGAATGAGCTGTGATTCTTTCGGGAGGCTGCCGTCCGGCAGTCTCGTAAGCCAATCTGATGATGCTTTTAATCCAAAAAGAGAGAGAGGTAGAAGTTGCTTTTTGACCTCTCCTTTTACCGGAATAAACAACAAACAAGGAAGATGTTTGTCTAAAATCCTTTGTAGCATCTAAATAGAATTTTAGAGCGCGAACAACATCCAAATTGTGCAACAAACGTTCCTTCTTTGAAACTGGTTTCGGACACAGAGAAGGTACGATAATCTCCTGGTTAATGTTTTTGTTAGAAACAACTTTTGGAAGAAAACCAGGTTTAGTACGTAAAACCACCTTATCTGCATGGAACACCAGATAAGGAGGAGAACACTGCAGAGCAGATAATTCTGAAACTCTTCTAGCAGAAGAAATTGCAACTAAAAACAAAACTTTCCAAGATAATAACTTAATATCAACGGAATGTAAGGGTTCAAACGGAACCCCCTGAAGAACTGAAAGAACTAAGTTGAGACTCCAAGGAGGAGTCAAAGGTTTGTAAACAGGCTTAATTCTAACCAGAGCCTGAACAAAGGCTTGAACATCTGGCACAGCTGCCAGCTTTTTGTGAAGTAACACAGACAAGGCAGAAATCTGTCCCTTCAGGGAACTAGCAGATAATCCTTTTTCCAATCCTTCTTGAAGGAAGGATAGAATCTTAGGAATCTTAACCTTGTCCCAAGGGAATCCTTTAGATTCACACCAACAGATATATTTTTTCCAAATTTTGTGGTAAATCTTTCTAGTTACAGGCTTTCTGGCCTGAACAAGAGTATCGATAACAGAATCTGAGAACCCTCGATTCGATAAGATCAAGCGTTCAATCTCCAAGCAGTCAGCTGGAGTGAAACCAGATTCGGATGTTCGAACGGACCCTGAACAAGAAGGTCTCGTCTCAAAGGTAGCTTCCAAGGTGGAGCCGATGACATATTCACCAGATCTGCATACCAAGTCCTGCGTGGCCACGCAGGAGCTATCAAGATCACCGACGCCCTCTCCTGATTGATCCTGGCTACCAGCCTGGGGATGAGAGGAAACGGCGGGAACACATAAGCTAGTTTGAAGGTCCAAGGTGCTACTAGTGCATCCACTAGAGCCGCCTTGGGATCCCTGGATCTGGACCCGTAGCAAGGAACTTTGAAGTTCTGACGAGAGGCCATCAGATCCATGTCTGGAATGCCCCACAGCTGAGTGACTTGGGCAAAGATTTCCGGATGGAGTTCCCACTCCCCCGGATGCAATGTCTGACGACTCAGAAAATCCGCTTCCCAATTTTCCACTCCTGGGATGTGGATAGCAGACAGGTGGCAGGAGTGAGACTCCGCCCATAGAATGATTTTGGTCACTTCTTCCATCGCTAGGGAACTCCTTGTTCCCCCCTGATGGTTGATGTACGCAACAGTTGTCATGTTGTCTGATTGAAACCGTATGAACTTGGCCCTCGCTAGCTGAGGCCAAGCCTTGAGAGCATTGAATATCGCTCTCAGTTCCAGAATATTTATCGGTAGAAGAGATTCTTCCCGAGACCAAAGACCCTGAGCTTTCAGGGATCCCCAGACCGCGCCCCAGCCCATCAGACTGGCGTCGGTCGTGACGATGACCCACTCCGGTCTGCGGAATGTCATCCCTTGTGACAGGTTGTCCAGGGACAGCCACCAACGGAGTGAGTCTCTGGTCCTCTGATTTACTTGTATCTTCGGAGACAAGTCTGTATAGTCCCCATTCCACTGACTGAGCATGCACAGTTGTAATGGTCTTAGATGAATGCGCGCAAAAGGAACTATGTCCATTGCCGCTACCATCAAACCGATCACTTCCATGCACTGCGCTATGGAAGGAAGAGGAACGGAATGAAGTATCCGACAAGAGTCTAGAAGTTTTGTTTTTCTGGCCTCTGTCAGAAAAATCCTCATTTCTAAGGAGTCTATTATTGTTCCCAAGAAGGGAACCCTTGTTGACGGAGATAGAGAACTCTTTTCCACGTTCACTTTCCATCCGTGAGATCTGAGAAAGGCCAGGACAATGTCCGTGTGAGCCTTTGCTTGAGGAAGGGACGACGCTTGAATCAGAATGTCGTCCAAGTAAGGTACTACAGCAATGCCCCTTGGTCTTAGCACAGCTAGAAGGGACCCTAGTACCTTTGTGAAAATCCTTGGAGCAGTGGCTAATCCGAAAGGAAGCGCCACGAACTGGTAATGCTTGTCCAGGAATGCGAACCTTAGGAACCGATGATGTTCCTTGTGGATAGGAATATGTAGATACGCATCCTTTAAATCCACTGTGGTCATGAATTGACCTTCCTGGATGGAAGGAAGAATAGTTCGAATGGTTTCCATCTTGAACGATGGAACCTTGAGAAACTTGTTTAAGATCTTGAGATCCAAGATTGGTCTGAACGTTCCCTCTTTTTTGGGAACTATGAACAGATTGGAGTAGAACCCCATCCCTTGTTCTCTTAATGGAACAGGATGAATCACTCCCATTTTTAACAGGTCTTCTACACAATGTAAGAATGCCTGTCTTTTTATGTGGTCTGAAGACAACTGAGACCTGTGGAACCTCCCCCTTGGGGGAAGCCCCTTGAATTCCAGAAGATAACCTTGGGAGACTATTTCTAGCGCCCAAGGATCCAGAACATCTCTTGCCCAAGCCTGAGCGAAGAGAGAGAGAGTCTGCCCCCCACCAGATCCGGTCCCGGATCGGGGGCCAACATTTCATGCTGTCTTGGTAGCAGTGGCAGGTTTCTTGGCCTGCTTTCCCTTGTTCCAGCCTTGCATTGGTCTCTAAGCTGGCTTGGCTTGAGAAGTATTACCCTCTTGCTTAGAGGACGTAGCACTTTGGGCTGGTCCACTTCTACGAAAGGGACGAAAATTAGGTTTATTTTTTGCCTTGAAAGGCCGATCCTGAGGAAGGGCGTGGCCCTTACCCCCAGTGATATCAGAGATAATCTCTTTCAAGTCAGGGCCAAACAGCGTTTTCCCCTTGAAAGGAATGTTAAGTAGCTTGTTCTTGGAAGACGCATCAGCTGACCAAGATTTCAACCAAAGCGCTCTGCGCGCCACAATAGCAAACCCAGAATTCTTAGCCGCTAACCTAGCCAATTGCAAAGTGGCGTCTAGGGTGAAAGAATTAGCCAATTTGAGAGCATTGATTCTGTCCATAATCTCCTCATAAGGAGGAGAATCACTATCGACCGCCTTTATCAGCTCATCGAACCAGAAACATGCGGCTGTAGCTACAGGGACAATGCATGAAATTGGTTGTAGAAGGTAACCCTGCTGAACAAACATCTTTTTAAGTAAACCTTCTAATTTTTTATCCATAGGATCTTTGAAAGCACAACTATCCTCTATGGGTATAGTGGTGCGTTTGTTTAAAGTGGAAACCGCTCCCTCGACCTTGGGGACTGTCTGCCATAAGTCCTTTCTGGGGTCGACCATAGGAAACAATTTTTTAAATATGGGGGGAGGGACGAAAGGAATACCGGGCCTTTCCCATTCTTTATTAACAATGTCCGCCACCCGCTTGGGTATAGGAAAAGCTTCTGGGAGCCCCGGGACCTCTAGGAACTTGTCCATTTTACATAGTTTCTCTGGGATGACCAACTTGTCACAATCATCCAGAGTGGATAATACCTCCTTAAGCAGAATGCGGAGATGTTCCAACTTAAATTTAAACGTAATCACATCAGGTTCAGCTTGTTGAGAAATGTTCCCTGAATCAGTAATTTCTCCCTCAGACAAAACCTCCCTGGCCCCATCAGACTGGGTTAGGGGCCCTTCAGAACCATTATTATCAGCGTCGTCATGCTCTTCAGTATCTAAAACAGAGCAGTCGCGCTTACGCTGATAAGTGTTCATTTTGGCTAAAATGTTTTTGACAGAATTATCCATTACAGCCGTTAATTGTTGCATAGTAAGGAGTATTGGCGCGCTAGATGTACTAGGGGCCTCCTGAGTGGGCAAGACTCGTGTAGACGAAGGAGGGAATGATGCAGTACCATGCTTACTCCCCTCACTTGAGGAATCATCTTGGGCATCATTGTCATTGTCACATAAATCACATTTATTTAAATGAATGGGAATTCTGGCTTCCCCACATTCAGAACACAGTCTATCTGGTAGTTCAGACATGTTAAACAGGCATAAACTTGATAACAAAGTACAAAAAACGTTTTAAAATAAAACCGTTACTGTCACTTTAAATTTTAAACTGAACACACTTTATTACTGCAATTGCGAAAAAACATGAAGGAATTGTTCAAAATTCACCAAATTTTCACCACAGTGTCTTAAAGCCTTAAAAGTATTGCACACCAAATTTGGAAGCTTTAACCCTTAAAATAACGGAACCGGAGCCGTTTTTAACTTTAACCCCTTTACAGTCCCTGGTATCTGCTTTGCTGAGACCCAACCAAGCCCAAAGGGGAATACGATACCAAATGACGCCTTCAGAAAGTCTTTTCTAAGTATCAGAGCTCCTCTCACATGCGACTGCATGTCATGCCTCTCAAAAACAAGTGCGCAACACCGGCGCGAAAATGAGGCTCTGCCTATGATTTGGGAAAGCCCCTAAAGAATAAGGTGTCTAAAACAGTGCCTGCCGATATTATTATATCAAAATACCCAGAATAAATGATTCCTCAAGGCTAAATATGTGTTAATAATGAATCGATTTAGCCCAGAAAAAGTCTACAGTCTTAATAAGCCCTTGTGAAGCCCTTATTTACGATCTTGATAAACATGGCTTACCGGATCCCATAGGGAAAATGACAGCTTCCAGCATTACATCGTCTTGTTAGAATGTGTCATACCTCAAGCAGCAAGAGACTGCTCACTGTTCCCCCAACTGAAGTTAATTGCTCTCAACAGTCCTGTGTGGAACAGCCATGGATTTTAGTGACGGTTGCTAAAATCATTTTCCTCATACAAACAGAAATCTTCATCTCTTTTCTGTTTCTGAGTAAATAGTACATACCAGCACTATTTCAAAATAACAAACTCTTGATTGAATAATAAAAACTACAGTTAAACACTAAAAAACTCTAAGCCATCTCCGTGGAGATGTTGCCTGTACAACGGCAAAGAGAATGACTGGGGTAGGCGGAGCCTAGGAGGGATCATGTGACCAGCTTTGCTGGGCTCTTTGCCATTTCCTGTTGGGGAAGAGAATATCCCACAAGTAGGATGACGCCGTGGACCGGACACACCTATGTTGGAGAAAAACAGAATTTATGTTTACCTGATAAATTACTTTCTCCAACGGTGTGTCCGGTCCACGGCGTCATCCTTACTTGTGGGATATTCTCTTCCCCAACAGGAAATGGCAAAGAGCCCAGCAAAGCTGGTCACATGATCCCTCCTAGGCTCCGCCTTCCCCAGTCATTCGACCGACGTAAAGGAGGAATATTTGCATAGGAGAAACCATATGATACCGTGGTGACTGTAGTTAAAGAAAATAAATTATCAGACCTGATTAAAAAACCAGGGCGGGCCGTGGACCGGACACACCGTTGGAGAAAGTAATTTATCAGGTAAACATAAATTCTGTTTTCTCCAACATAGGTGTGTCCGGTCCACGGCGTCATCCTTACTTGTGGGAACCAATACCAAAGCTTTAGGACACGGATGAAGGGAGGGAGCAAATCAGGTCACCTAGATGGAAGGCACCACGGCTTGCAAAACCTTTCTCCCAAAAATAGCCTCAGAAGAAGCAAAAGTATCAAACTTGTAAAATTTAGTAAAAGTGTGCAGTGAAGACCAAGTCGCTGACTTACATATCTGATCAACAGAAGCCTCGTTCTTGAAGGCCCATGTGGAAGCCACAGCCCTAGTGGAATGAGCTGTGATTCTTTCAGGAGGCTGCCGTCCGGCAGTCTCATAAGCCAATCTGATGATGCTTTTAATCCAAAAAGAGAGAGAGGTAGAAGTTGCTTTTTGACCTCTCCTTTTACCAGAATAAACAACAAACAAGGAAGATGTTTGTCTAAAATCCTTTGTAGCATCTAAATAGAATTTTAGAGCACGAACAACATCCAAATTGTGCAACAAACGTTCCTTCTTTGAAACTGGATTCGGACACAAAGAAGGCACGACTATCTCCTGGTTAATGTTTTTGTTAGAAACAACTTTCGGAAGAAAACCAGGTTTAGTACGTAAAACCACCTTATCTGCATGGAACACCAGATAAGGAGGAGAACACTGCAGAGCAGATAATTCTGAAACTCTTCTAGCAGAAGAAATTGCAACCAAAAACAAAACTTTCCAAGATAATAACTTAATATCAACGGAATGTAAGGGTTCAAACGGAACCCCCTGAAGAACTGAAAGAACTAAATTGAGACTCCAAGGAGGAGTCAAAGGTTTGTAAACAGGCTTGATTCTAACCAGAGCCTGAACAAAGGCTTGAACATCTGGCACAGCTGCCAGTTTTTTGTGAAGTAACACAGACAAGGCAGAAATCTGTCCCTTCAAGGAACTAGCAGATAATCCTTTCTCCAAACCTTCTTGAAGAAAGGATAGAATCTTAGGAATTTTTACCTTGTCCCAAGGGAATCCTTTAGATTCACACCAACAGATATATTTTTTCCATATTTTGTGGTAAATTTTTCTAGTTACAGGCTTTCTGGCCTGAACAAGAGTATCAATGACAGAATCTGAGAACCCTCGCTTTGATAAGATCAAGCGTTCAATCTCCAAGCAGTCAGTTGGAGTGAGACCAGATTCGGATGTTCGAACGGACCTTGAACAAGAAGGTCTCGTCTCAAAGGTAGCTTCCATGGTGGAGCCGATGACATATTCACCAGGTCTGCATACCAAGTCCTGCGTGGCCACGCAGGAGCTATCAAGATCACCGATGCTCTCTCCTGATTGATCCTGGCTACCAGCCTGGGGATGAGAGGAAACGGCGGGAATCATAGTAAGGAGTATTGGCGCGCTAGATGTACTAGGGGCCTCCTGTGTGGGCAAGACTGGTGTAGACGAAGGAGGGGATGATGCAGTACCATGCTTACTCCCCTCACTTGAGGAATCATCTTGGGCATCATTTTCTCTAAATTTTGTGTCACATAAATCACATCTATTTAAATGAGAAGGAACCTTGGCTTCCCCACATTCAGAACACAGTCTATCTGGTAGTTCAGACATGTTAAACAGGCAAAAACTTGATAACAAAGTACAAAAAACGTTTTAAAATAAACCGTTACTGTCACTTTAAATTTTAAACTGAACACACTTTATTACTGCAATTGCGAAAAAGTATGAAGGAATTGTTCAAAATTCACCAAAATTTCACCACAGTGTCTTAAAGCCTTAAAAGTATTGCACACCAAATTTGGAAGCTTTAACCCTTAAAATAACGGAACCGGAGCCGTTTTTATATTTAACCCCTTTACAGTCCCTGGTATCTGCTTTGCTGAGACCCAACCAAGCCCAAAGGGGAATACGATACCAAATGACGCCTTCAGAAAGTCTTTTCTATGTATCAGAGCTCCTCACACATGCATCTGCATGTCATGCTTCTCAAAAACAAGTGCGCAATACAGGCGCGAAAATGAGACTCTGCCTATGATTAGGGAAAGCCCCTAGAGAATAAGGTGTCCAATACAGTGCCTGCCGGTTATTTTACATAATTCCCAAGATTAAAATAATTCCTCAAGGCTATGGAGTATAAAATATAAATCGATTTAGCCCAGAAAATGTCTACAGTCTTAGAAAGCCCTTGTGAAGCCCTTTTTTTCTTTCTGTAATAAAAATGGCTTACCGGATCCCATAGGGAAAATGACAGCTTCCAGCATTACATCGTCTTGTTAGAATGTGTCATACCTCAAGCAGCAAAAGTCTGCTCACTGTTCCCCCAACTGAAGTTAATTCCTCTCAACAGTCCTGTGTGGAAACAGCCATCGATTTTAGTAACGGTTGCTAAAATCATTTTCCTCTTACAAACAGAAATCTTCATCTCTTTTCTGTTTCAGAGTAAATAGTACATACCAGCACTATTTTAAAATAACAAACTCTTGATTGAATAATAAAAACTACAGTTAAACACTAAAAAACTCTAAGCCATCTCCGTGGAGATGTTGCCTGTACAACGGCAAAGAGAATGACTGGGGAAGGCGGAGCCTAGGAGGGATCATGTGACCAGCTTTGCTGGGCTCTTTGCCATTTCCTGTTGGGGAAGAGAATATCCCACAAGTAAGGATGACGCCGTGGACCGGACACACCTATGTTGGAGAAAAGACTGAACCCCAGGTAAGAAAAAAACAGAATTTATGTTTACCTGATAAATTACTTTCTCCAACGGTGTGTCCGGTCCACGGCGTCATCCTTACTTGTGGGATATTCTCTTCCCCAACAGGAAATGGCAAAGAGCCCAGCAAAGCTGGTCACATGATCCCTCCTAGGCTCCGCCTACCCCAGTCATTCGACCGACGTTAAGGAGGAATATTTGCATAGGAGAAACCATATGATACCGTGGTGACTGTAGTTAAAGAAAATAAAATATCAGACCTGATTAAAAAACCAGGGCGGGCCGTGGACCGGACACACCCGTGGAGAAAGTAATTTATAAGGTAAACAAAAATTCTGTTTTCTCCAACATAGGTGTGTCCGGTCCACGGCGTCATCCTTACTTGTGGGAACCAATACCAAAGCTTTAGGACACGGATGAAGGGAGGGAGCAAATCAGGTCACCTAAATGGAAGGCACCACGGCTTGCAAAACCTTTCTCCCAAAAATAGCCTCAGAAGAAGCAAAAATATCAAACTTGTAAAATTTGGTAAAAGAGTGCAGTGAAGACCAAGTCGCTGCCCTACATATCTGATCAACAGAAGCCTCGTTCTTGAAGGCCCATGTGGAAGCCACAGCCCTAGTGGAATGAGCTGTGATTCTTTCAGGAGGCTGCCGTCCGGCAGTCTCGTAAGCCAATCTGATGATGCTTTGAATCCAAAAAGAGAGAGAGGTAGAAGTTGCTTTTTGACCTCTCCTTTTACCAGAATACACAACAAACAAGGAAGATGTTTGTCTAAAATCCTTTGTAGCATCTAAATAGAATTTTAGAGCGCGAACAACATCCAAATTGTGCAACAAACGTTCCTTCTTCGAAACTGGTTTCGGACACAGAGAAGGCACGACTATCTCCTGGTTAATGTTTTTGTTAGAAACAACTTTTGGAAGAAAACCAGGTTTAGTACGTAAAACCACCTTATCTGCATGGAACACCAGATAAGGAGGAGAACACTGCAGAGCAGATAATTCTGAAACTCTTCTAGCAGAAGAAATTGCAACGGAATGTAAGGGTTCAAACGGAACCCCCTGAAGAACTGAAAGAACTAAGTTGAGACTCCAAGGAGGAGTCAAATGTTTGTAGACAGGCTTGATTCTAACCAGAGCCTGAACAAAGGCTTGAACATCTGGCACAGCTGCCAGCTTTTTGTGAAGTAACACAGACAAGGCAGAAATCTGTCCCATCAAGGAACTTGCAGATAATCCTTTTTTCAATCCTTCTCGAAGGAAGGATAGAATCTTAGGAATCTTAACCTTGTCCCAAGGGAATCCTTTAGATTCACACCAACAGATATATTTTTTCCAAATTTAGTGGTAAATGTTTCTAGTTACAGGCTTTCTGGCCTGAACAAGAGTATCAATAACAGAATCTGAGAACCCTCGCTTTGATAAGATCAAGCGTTCAATCTCCAAGCAGTCAGCTGGAGTGGGACCAGATTCGGATGTTCGAACGGACCTTGAACAAGAAGGTCTCGTCTCAAAGGTAGCTTCCATGGTGGAGCCGATGACATATTCACCAGATCTGCATACCAAGTCCTGCGTGGCCACGCAGGAGCTATCAAGATCACCGACGCCCTCTCCTGATTGATCCTGGCTACCAGCCTGGGGATGAGAGGAAACGGCGGGAATACATAAGCTAGTTTGAAGGTCCAAGGTGCTACTAGTGCATCTACTAGAGTCGCCTTGGGATCCCTGGATCTGGACCCGTAGCAAGGAACCTTGAAGTTCTGACGAGAGGCCATCAGATCCATGTCTGGAATGCCCCACAGTTGAGTGATTTGGGCAAAGATTTCCGGATGGAGTTCCCACTCCCCCGGATGCAATGTCTGACGACTCAGAAAATCCGCTTCCCAATTTTCCACTCCTGGGATGTGGATTGCAGACAGGTGGCAGGAGCGAGTCTCCGCCCATTGAATGATTTTGGTCACTACTTCCATCGCCAGGGAACTCCTTGTTCCCCCCTGATGGTTAATGTACGCAACAGTCGTCATGTTGTCTGATTGAAACCGTATGAACTTGGCCCTCGCTAGCTGAGGCCAAGCCTTGAGAGCATTGAATATCGCTCTCAGTTCCAGAATATTTATCGGTAGAAGAGATTCTTCCCGAGACCAAAGACCCTGAGCTTTCAGGGATCCCCAGACCGCGCCCCAGCCCATCAGACTGGCGTTGGTCGTGACAATGACCCACTCTGGTCTACGGGAGGTCACCCCTTGTGACATGTTGTCCAGGGACAGCCACCAACGGAGTGAGTCTCTGTATAGTCCCCATTCCACAGACTGAGCATACACAGTTGTAATGGTCTTAGATGAATGCGCGCAAAAGGAACTATGTCCATTGCCGCTACCATCAAACCTATCACTTCCATGCACTGCGCTATGGAAGGAAGAGGAACGGAATGAAGTATCCGACAAGAGTTTAGAAGTTTTGTTTTTCTGGTCTCTGCCAGAAAAATCCTCATTTCTAAGGAGTCTATTATTGTTCCCAAGAAGGGAACTCTTGTCGACGGAGATAGAGAACTCTTTTCCACGTTCACTTTCCTCCGTGAGATCTGAGAAAGGCCAGGACTATGTCCGTGTGAGCCTTTGCTTGAGGAAGGGACGACGCTTGAATCAGAATGTCGTCCAAGTAAGGTACTACAGCAATGCCCCTTGGTCTTAGCACCGCCAGAAGGGACCCTAGTACCTTTGTGAAAATCCTTGGAGCAGTGGCTAATCCGAAAGGAAGCGCCACGAACTGGTAATGCTTGTCCAGGAATGCGAACCTTAGGAACCGATGATGTTCCTTGTGGATAGGAATATGTAGATACGCATCCTTTAAATCCACCGTGGTCAAGAATTGACCTTCCTGGATGGAAGGATTGTTCGAATGGTTTCCATTTTGGACGATGGAACCTTGAGAAACTTGTTTAGGATCTTGAGATCTAAGATTGGTCTGAACGTTCCCTCTTTTTTGGGAACTACGAACAGATTGGGGTAGAACCCCATCCCTTGTTCTTTTAGTGGAACAGGATGAATCACCTCCAGAAGATAACCTTGGGAGACTATTTCTAGCGCCCAAGGATCCAGAACATCTCTTGCCCAAGCCTGAGTGAAGAGAGAGAGTCTGCCCCCCACCAAATCCGGTCCCGGATCGGGAGCCCGCATCTCATGCTGTCTTGGGAGCAGTGGCAGGTTTCTTGGCCTGCTTTCCTTTGTTCCAGCCTTGCATTCTCCAGGCTGGATTGGCTTGAGAAGTATTACCCTCCTGCTTAGAGGACGTAGCACTTGGGGCTGGTCCGTTTCTGCGAAAGGGACGAAAATTAGGTTTATTTTTGGCCTTGAAAGACCTATCCTGAGGAAGGGCGTGGCCCTTGCCCCCAGTGATATCAGAGATAACATAATTTATGTAAGAACTTACCTGATAAATTCATTTCTTTCATATTAACAAGAGTCCATGAGCTAGTGACGTATGGGATATACATTCCTACCAGGAGGGGCAAAGTTTCCCAAACCTTAAAATGCCTATAAATACACCCCTCACCACACCCACAAATCAGTTTAACGAATAGCCAAGAAGTGGGGTGACAAGAAAAAAAGTGCGAAGCATATAAAATAAGGAATTGGAATAATTGTGCTTTATACAAAAAAATCATAACCACCACAAAAAAGGGTGGGCCTCATGGACTCTTGTTAATATGAAAGAAATGAATTTATCAGGTAAGTTCTTACATAAATTATGTTTTCTTTCATGTAATTAACAAGAGTCCATGAGCTAGTGACGTATGGGATAATGACTACCCAAGATGTGGATCTTTCCACACAAGAGTCACTAGAGAGGGAGGGATAAAATAAAGACAGCCAATTCCTGCTGAAAATAATCCACACCCAAAATAAAGTTTAACAAAAAACATAAGCAGAAGATTCAAACTGAAACCGCTGCCTGAAGAACTTTTCTACCAAAAACTGCTTCAGAAGAAGAAAATACATCAAAATGGTAGAATTTAGTAAAAGTATGCAAAGAGGACCAAGTTGCTGCTTTGCAGATCTGGTCAACCGAAGCTTCATTCCTAAACGCCCAGGAAGTAGAAACTGACCTAGTAGAATGAGCTGTAATTCTTTGAGGCGGAATTTTACCCGACTCAACATAGGCAAGATGAATTAAAGATTTCAACCAAGATGCCAAAGAAATGGCAGAAGCTTTCTGGCCTTTCCTAGAACCGGAAAAGATAACAAATAGACTAGAAGTCTTACGGAAAGATTTCGTAGCTTCAACATAATATTTCAAAGCTCTAACAACATCCAAAGAATGCAATGATTTCTCCTTAGAATTCTTAGGATTAGGACATAATGAAGGAACCACAATTTCTCTACTAATGTTGTTGGAATTCACAACCTTAGGTAAAAATTGAAAAGAAGTTCGCAACACCGCCTTATCCTGATGAAAAATCAGAAAAGGAGACTCACACGAAAGAGCAGATAATTCAGAAACTCTTCTAGCAGAAGAGATGGCCAAAAGGAACAAAACTTTCCAAGAAAGTAATTTAATGTCCAAAGAATGCATAGGTTCAAACGGAGGAGCTTGAAGAGCACCCAGAACCAAATTCAAACTCCATGGAGGAGAAATTGACTTAATGACAGGTTTTATACGAACCAAAGCTTGTACAAAACAATGAATATCAGGAAGAATAGCAATCTTTCTGTGAAAAAGAACAGAAAGAGCGGAGATTTGTCCTTTCAAAGAACTCGCGGACAAACCCTTATCTAAACCATCCTGAAGAAACTGTAAAATTCTCGGTATTCTAAAAGAATGCCAAGAAAAATGATGAGAAAGACACCAAGAAATATAAGTCTTCCAGACTCTATAATATATCTCTCGAGATACAGATTTACGAGCCTGTAACATAGTATTAATCACGGAGTCAGAGAAACCTCTATGACCAAGAATCAAGCGTTCAATCTCCATACCTTTAAATTTAAGGATTTCAGATCCGGATGGAAAAAAGGACCTTGTGACAGAAGGTCTGGTCTTAACGGAAGAGTCCATGGTTGGCAAGATGCCATCCGGACAAGATCCGCATACCAAAACCTGTGAGGCCATGCCGGAGCCATTAGCAGAACAAACAAGCATTCCCTTAGAATCTTGGAGATTACTCTTGGAAGAAGAACTAGAGGCGGAAAGATATAGGCAGGATGATACTTCCAAGGAAGTGATAATGCATCCACTGCCTCCGCCTGAGGATCCCGGGATCTGGACAGATACCTGGGAAGTTTCTTGTTTAGATGAGAGGCCATCAGATCTATCTCTGGGAGCCCCCACATTTGAACAATCTGAAGAAATACCTCTGGGTGAAGAGACCATTCGCCCGGATGCAACGTTTGGCGACTGAGATAATCCGCTTCCCAATTGTCTACACCTGGGATATGAACCGCAGAGATTAGACAGGAGCTGGATTCCGCCCAAACCAGAATTCGAGATACTTCTTTCATAGCCAGAGGACTGTGAGTCCCTCCTTGATGATTGATGTATGCCACAGTTGTGACATTGTCTGTCTGAAAACAAATGAACGATTCTCTCTTCAGAAGAGGCCAAAACTGAAGAGCTCTGAAAATTGCACGGAGTTCCAAGATATTGATCGGTAATCTCACCTCCTGAGATTCCCAAACTCCTTGTGCTGTCAGAGATCCCCACACAGCTCCCCAACCTGTGAGACTTGCATCTGTTGAAATTACAGTCCAGGTCGGAAGAACAAAAGAAGCCCCCTGAATTAAACGATGGTGATCTGTCCACCACGTTAGAGAGTGCCGAACAATCGGTTTTAAAGATATTAATTGATATATCTTCGTGTAATCCCTGCACCATTGGTTCAGCATACAGAGCTGAAGAGGTCGCATGTGAAAACGAGCAAAGGGGATCGCGTCCGATGCAGCAGTCATAAGACCTAGAATTTCCATGCATAAGGCTACCGAAGGGAATGATTGAGACTGAAGGTTTCGACAGGCTGTAATCAATTTTAGACGTCTCTTGTCTGTTAAAGACAAAGTCATGGACACTGAATCTATCTGGAAACCCAGAAAAGTTACCCTTGTTTGAGGAATCAAAGAACTTTTTGGTAAATTGATCCTCCAACCATGATCTTGAAGAAACAACACAAGTCGATTCGTATGAGATTCTGCTAAATGTAAAGACGGAGCAAGTACCAAGATATCGTCCAAATAAGGAAATACCACAATACCCTGTTCTCTGATTACAGACAGAAGGGCACCGAGAATCTTTGTGAAAATTCTTGGAGCTGTTGCAAGGCCAAACGGTAGAGCCACAAATTGGTAATGCTTGTCTAGAAAAGAGAATCTCAGGAACTGATAATGATCTGGATGAATCGGAATATGCAGATATGCATCCTGTAAATCTATTGTGGACATATAATTCCCTTGCTGAACAAAAGGCAATATAGTCCTTACAGTTACCATCTTGAACGTTGGTATCCTTACATAACGATTCAATAATTTTAGATCCAGAACTGGTCTGAAGGAATTCTCCTTCTTTGGTACAATGAAGAGATTTGAATAAAACCCCATCCCCTGTTCCGGAACTGGAACTGGCATAATTACTCCAGCCAACTCTAGATCTGAAACACAATTCAGAAATGCTTGAGCTTTCACTGGATTTACTGGGACATGGGAAAGAAAAAATCTCTTTGCAGGAGGTCTCATCTTGAAACCAATTCTGTACCCTTCTGAAACAATGTTCTGAATCCAAAGATTGTGAACAGAACTGATCCAAATTTCTTTGAAAAAACGTAACCTGCCCCCTACCAGCTGAACTGGAATGAGGGCCGTACCTTCATGTGAACTTAGAAGCAGGCTTTGCCTTTCTAGCAGGCTTGGATTTATTCCAGACTGGAGATGGTTTCCAAACTGAAACTGCTCCTGAGGACGAAGGATCAGGCTTTTGTTCTTTGTTGAAACGAAAGGAACGAAAACGATTGTTAGCCCTGTTTTTACCTTTAGACTTTTTATCCTGTGGTAAAAAAGTTCCTTTCCCACCAGTAACAGTTGAAATAATAGAATCCAACTGAGAACCAAATAATTTGTTTCCCTGGAAAGAAATGGAAAGTAGAGTTGATTTAGAAGCCATATCAGCATTCCAAGTCTTAAGCCATAAAGCTCTTCTGGCTAAGATAGCCAGAGACATAAATCTAACATCAACTCTAATAATATCAAAAATGGCATCACAGATGAAATTATTAGCATGCTGGAGAAGAATAATAATATCATGAGAATCACGATTTGTTACTTGTTGCGCTAGAGTTTCCAACCAAAAAGTTGAAGCTGCAGCAACATCAGCCAATGATATAGCAGGTCTAAGAAGATTACCTGAACATAGATAAGCTTTTCTTAGAAAAGATTCAATTTTTCTATCTAAAGGATCCTTAAATGAGGTACCATCTGACGTAGGAATAGTAGTACGTTTAGCAAGGGTAGAAATAGCCCCATCAACTTTAGGGATTTTGTCCCAAAATTCTAACCTGTCAGTCGGAACAGGATATAATTGCTTAAAACGTTTAGAAGGAGTAAATGAATTACCCAATTTATCCCATTCCTTAGCAATTACTGCAGAAATAGCATTAGGAACAGGAAAGACTTCTGGAATAACCGCAGGAGCTTTAAAAACCTTATCCAAACGTATAGAATTAGTATCAAGAGGACTAGAATCCTCTATTTCTAACGCAATTAGTACTTCTTTAAGTAAAGAGCGAATAAATTCCATCTTAAATAAATATGAAGATTTATCAGCATCAATCTCTGAGACAGAATCCTCTGAACCAGAAGAGTCCAAAGAATCAGAATGATGGTGTTCATTTAAAAATTCATCTGTAGAGAGAGAAGATTTAAAAGACTTTTTACGTTTACTAGAAGGAGAAATAACAGACAAAGCCTTCTTTATGGATTCAGAAACAAAATCTCTTATGTTATCAGGAACATTCTGCACCTTAGATGTTGAGGGAACTGCAACAGGCAATGGTACATCACTAAAGGAAATATTATCTGCTTTAACAAGTTTGTCATGACAATTATTACAAACAACAGCTGGAGGAATAGCTACCAAAAATTTACAGCAGATACACTTAGCTTTGGTAGATCCAGCAGGCAGAGGTTTTCCTGTAGTATCTTCTGGCTCAGATGCAACGTGAGACATCTTGCAATATGTAAGAGAAAAAACAACATATAAAGCAAAATAGATCAAATTCCTTATAAGACAGTTTCAGGAATGGGAAAAAAATGCCAAACATCAAGCTTCTAGCAACCAGAAGCAAATGAAAAATGAGACTGAAATAATGTGGAGACAAAAGCGACGCCCATATTTTTTGGCGCCAAATAAGACGCCCACATTATTTGGCGCCTAAATGCTTTTGGCGCCAAAAATGACGCCACATCCGGAACGCCGAAATTTTTGGCGCAAAATAACGTCAAAAATGACGCAACTTCCGGCGACACGTATGACGCCGGAAACGGAAAAGAATTTTTTGCGCCAAAAAAGTCCGCGCCAAGAATGACGCAATAAAATGAAGCATTTTCAGCCCCCGCGAGCCTAACAGCCCACAGAGAAAAAAGTCAAATTTTTGAGGTAAGAAAAAATATGATAATTTAAAGCATAATCCCAAATATGAAACTGACTGTCTGGAAATAAGGAAAGTTGAACATTCTGAGTCAAGGCAAATAAATGTTTGAATACATATATTTAGAACTTTATAAATAAAGTGCCCAACCATAGCTTAGAGTGTCACAGAAAATAAGACTTACTTACCCCAGGACACTCATCTACATGTTTGTAGAAAGCCAAACCAGTACTGAAACGAGAATCAGTAGAGGAAATGGTAAATATAAGAGTATATCGTCGATCTGAAAAGGGAGGTAAGAGATGAATCTCTACGACCGATAACAGAGAACCTTATGAAATAGACCCCGTAGAAGGAGATCACTGCATTCAATAGGCAATACTCTCCTCACATCCCTCTGACATTCACTGCACGCTGAGAGGAAAACCGGGCTCCAACTTGCTGCGGAGCGCATATCAACGTAGAATCTAGCACAAACTTACTTCACCACCTCCCTTGGAGGCAAAGTTTGTAAAACTGATTTGTGGGTGTGGTGAGGGGTGTATTTATAGGCATTTTAAGGTTTGGGAAACTTTGCCCCTCCTGGTAGGAATGTATATCCCATACGTCACTAGCTCATGGACTCTTGTTAATTACATGAAAGAAAATCTCTTTCAAGTCAGGGCCAAACAGTGTTTTCCCCTTGAAAGGAATGTCAAGCAATTTGTTCTTGGAAGACACATCCGCTGACCAAGATTTTAACCAAAGCGCTCTGCGCGCCACAATAGCAAACCCAGAATTTTTCGCCGCTAACCTAGCCAATTGCAAGGTGGCGTCTAGGGTGAAAGAATTAGCCAATTTAAGAGCACGAATTCTGTCCATAATCTCCTCATAAGAAGAAGAATTACTAATAATCGCCTTTTCTAGCTCATCGAGCCAGAAACACGCGGCTGTAGTGACAGGGACAATGCATGCAATTGGTTGTAGAAGGTAACCTTGCTGAACAAACATCTTTTTTAGCAAACCTTCTAATTTTTTATCCATAGGATCTTGGAAAGTACAACTATCTTCTATGGGTATAGTGGTGCGCTTGTTTAGAGTAGAAACCGCCCCCTCAACCTTGGGGACTGTCTGCCATAAGTCCTTTCTGGGGTCGACTATAGGAAACAATTTTCTTTAAATATGGGGGGAGGTACGAAAGGTATACCGGGCCTGTCCCATTCTTTATTAACAATGTACGCCACCCGCTTGGGTATAGGAAAAGCTTCGGGGGGCCCCGGGGCCTCTAGGAACTAGTCCATTTTACATAGTGTTTCTGGAATGACCAGATAATCACAATCATCCAAATTGGATAACACCTCCTTAAGCAGAGCGCGGAGATGTTCCAACTTAATTTTAAAAGTAATCACATCAGGTTCAGCTTGTTGAGAAATTTTTCCTGAATCTGAAATTTCTCCCTCAGACAAAACCTCCCTGGCTCCCTCAGACTGGTGTAGGGGCCCTTCAGAAACAAAATCATCAGCGTTCTCATGCTCTTCAGTATTTTCTAAAACAGAGCAGTCGCGCTTTCGCTGATAAGTGGGCATATTGGCTAAAATGTTTTTGATAGAATTATCCATTACAGCCGTTAATTGTTGCATAGTAAGGAGTATTGGCGCGCTAGATGTACTAGGGGCCTCCTGTATGGGCAAGACTGGTGTAGACGAAGGAGGGGATGATGCAGTACCATGCTTACTCCCCTCACTTGAGGAATCATCTTGGGCATCATTTTTTCTAAATTTTTTATGACATAAATCACATCTATTTAAATGAGAAGGAACCTTGGCTTCCCCACAGTCAGAACATAATCTATCTGGTAGTTCAGACATGTTAAACAGGCATAAACTTGATAACAAAGCACAAAAAACGTTTTAAAATAAAACCGTTACTGTCACTTTAAATTTTAAACTGAACACACTTTATTACTGCAATTGCGAAAAAGTATGAAGTATGAATTGTCCAAAATTCACCAAAATTTCACCACAGTGTCTTAAAGCCTTAAAAGTATTGCACACCAAATTTGGAAGCTTTAACCCTTAAAATAACGGAACCGAAGCCGTTTTTATATTTAACCCCTTTACAGTCCCTGGAATCTGCTTTGCTGAGACCCAACCAAGCCCAAAAGGGAATACGATACCAAATAATGCCTTCAGAAAGACTTTTCTATATATCAGAGCTCCACACACATGCAGCTGCATGTCATGCTGTTCTCAAAAACAAGTGCGCCATACCGGCGCGAAAATGAGGCTCTGACTATGATTAGGGAAAGCCCCTATAGAATAAGGTGTCTAAAACAGTGCCTGCCGATATTATTTTACAAAAAATACCCAGATTAAATGATTCCTCAAGGCTAAATATGTGTAAATATGATCGATTTAGCCCAGAAAATGTCTACAGTCTTAATAAGCCCTTGTGAAGCCCTTATTTACTATCTGAATAAAAATGGCTTACCGGATCCCATAGGGAAAATGACAGCTTCCAGCATTACATCGTCTTGTTAGAATGTGTCATACCTCAAGCAGCAAAAGACTGCTCACTGTTCCCCCAACTGAAGTTAATTCCTCTCAACAGTCCTGTGTGAAACAGCCATGGATTTTAGTAACGGTTGCTAAAATCATTTTCCTCATACAAACAGAAATCTTCATCTCTTTTCTGTTTCAGAGTAAATAGTACATACCAGCACTATTTTAAAATAACAAACTCTTGATTGAATAATAAAAACTACAGTTAAACACTAAAAAACTCTAAGCCATCTCCTTGGAGATGTTGCCTGTACAACGGCAAAGAGAATGACTGGGGTAGGCGGAGCCTAGGAGGGATCATGTGACCAGCTTTGCTGGGCTCTTTGCCATTTCCTGTTGGGGAAGAGAATATCCCACAAGTAAGGATGACGCCGTGGACCGGACACACCTATGTTGGAGAAAGTTTAAATAAACTTCCCAAACATGATTCCTATACTGAAACTGTTTAGACTGCAAAGGGAAATACACATAGACCTGACTCATGGCAAATATAAGTAAAATACATATATTTAAAACTATATATTCATACATAAAGCGCCAAACCGTAGCTGAGAGTGTCTTAAATAATGATACATACTTAATGAAAGACACCCATCCACATATAGCAGATAGCCAAACCAGTACTGAAAACTATCAGCAGAGGTAATGGTATATAAGAGTATATCGTCGATCTGAAAAGGGAGGTAGGAGATGAATCCCTACGACCGATAACAGAGAACTCTTGAAAAGATTTCCCGCAAGGAAAACCATAAAATCAATAGGCGATACTCTCTTCACATCCCTCTGACAAACACTGTACTCAGAGGAATTGGGCTTCAGAATGCTTAGAAGCGCTTATCATAGAAGAAATCATAAAAAAACAAGCACAAACTTACTTCACCACCTCCAAAGGAGGCAAAGTTTGTAAAACTGAATTGTGGGTGTGGTGAGGGGTGTATTTATAGGCATTCTGAGGTTTGGGAAACTTTGCCCCCTCCTGGTAGGAATGTATATCACATACGTCACTAGGTCATGGACTCTTGCCAGTTACATGAAAGAAAGTACCCATAAAAGGATTAAATATTTTCAGACACCGTCTTCGCTCATCCTCCATTGACAGAGGCAAAAAGAATGACTGGGGATTATGGGTAAGGGAAATTACACTTAACAGCTTTGCTGGGGTGCTCTTTGCCGCCTCCTGCTGGCCAGGAGTTAAATATCCCACTAGTAATTGGAATGACGTTGTGGACTCTCCATGTCATAGGAAAGAAATAAAAGTTTTTAAATTTGGCCATCATGGTATATACTTGTGCATTTTTTAATTACATTTCAGATATGCTTTCCAGTAACTTTAAAGAGAAGCTATACCATCCAAAAGAATGAATAAATGTAAACCTTAAAAAGGGACATTAAACTGCTGTGTACAACTACAGTACCAGGTTACTAATCACCATAATATTGCATCTCCTACTGTATCTGCAGCTCTCTTTAAAGTTGTTCTGTTATTTTAACTTATTACAGAATTAAGCTGCTAAAGCTCTGTATTTTTTACTGGGTGCCGCCATTTTTTAGCGTGTGTATTGCAGCATCATGTGACTTTCACAGTGCACTTTCACAGCTGTACCTTTCACATAAAGGGTAGAAGCATTCAATTTTTCGATTTTTTTTTGCAGTTTAAAAGTTACATAAAAAATAAGCTCCAAGATGGCGGCACCCAGTTTAAAGATGCTAACACTAACTGATAATTGTAAGGGGTTAAAATAAGAGAACAAGTCTGACGACAGCTGCAGGAGACAAAACAGTAGCATAGGGAATAGTAACCATGCTAAATTAGTTCTAATCAGCAGTTTAATGTCTCTTTAAAAAGGGACAGTCTACTGTAGAATTTTTATTGTTTAAAAAAAAGAAAATTTATGCTTACCTGATAAATTTCTTTTTTGACACGATGAGTCCACGGATCATCTTAATTACTAATGGGATATTCACCTCCTGGTCAGCAGGAGGAGGCAAAGAGCACCAAAGTTAGAAAGAGAAAGGAAAAGCCAAGGTGCAGAGGTGTCTGAAGTTTACAATAACCCACAACCTGTCAAAAAGAACAGGGCGGGCCGTGGACTCATCGTGTAAAAAAAAATAAAAAAATTATCAGGTACGTACACAGATCATCTTAGTTACTAATGGGATTCAATACCCAAGCTAGAGTTCACAGATGATACGGGAGGGACAAGACAGGTAACCTAAACGGAAGGCACCACTGCTTGAAGAACCTTTCTCCCAAAAGCGGCCTCAGCCTAAATAAAAATATCAAATTTTTTAAAGAACTTTGAAAAAGTGTGAAGAGAGGACCAAGTTGCAGCCTTGCAAAGCTGTTCCACAGAAGCTGCATTCGTTAGTGCCCATGAGGAAGAAACAGCCCTCACGGAATGAGCCGTAACCCTCTCCGGAGGCTGCTGTCCGGCAGTCTCATATGCAAAACATATGATACTCATCAGCCAAATAGAAAGGGAAGCAGCAGTAACCTTCTGTTCCTTTACATTGACCTGAGAAAACCCCAAACAAAGAATAAGACAGATGAAAGTCCTTAGAAGCCTGCAGGTAAAACTTTAAAGCACGGACCACGTTCAAGTCGTGCAGAAGTCCTTCCTTCTGAGAAGAAGAACTAGAATACAAGGAAAAAACAACAATCTCCTGATTAATGTTCCGATCAGAAACAACCTTAGGAAGAAATCCTTATTTTAATACGTAAAACTACCTTATCTGAATGAAAAATAAAGGTAAGGTGACTCACTGCAATGCCGAGAGTTGACACTCTCCGCGTAGAAGAAATAGAAACAACAGATAAAACTTTCCAAGATAACAACTTAATAGCGAAGGAAAGCATAGGCTCAAACAAAGCCCTTTGAAAAGCTTTGAAAACTAAATCAAGACTCCCCGTAGGAGCAACTGGAATGAACACAGACCTGATCCTGACCAAGATCTGACAGAATGATTGTACATCTGGAACAGCCGCCAGACATTCATGTAACAAAAACATAATTTATGCTTACCTGATAAATTTATTTCTCTTGTAGTGTATTCAGTCCACGGGTCATCCATTACTTATGGGATATATTCCCTTCCCAACAGGAAGTTGCAAGAGGATCACCCAAGCAGAGCTGCTATATAGCTCCTCCCCTCACATGTCATATCCAGTCATTCGACCGAAACAAGACGAGAAAGGAGAAACCATAGGGTGCAGTGGTGACTGGAGTATTAATTAAAATTTAGATCTGCCTTAAAAAAGACAGGGCGGGCCGTGGACTGAATACACTACAAGAGAAATAAATTTATCAGGTAAGCATAAATTATGTTTTCTCTTGTTAAGTGTATTCAGTCCACGGGTCATCCATTACTTATGGGATACCAATACCAAAGCTAAGTACACGGATGATGGGAGGGACAAGGCAGGAACTTAAATGGAAGGAACCACTGCCTGTAGAACCTTTCTCCCAAAAACAGCCTTCGAAGAAGCAAAAGTGTCAAATTTGTAAAATTTTGAAAAGGTGTGAAGCGAAGACCAAGTCGCAGCCTTGCAAATCTGTTCAACAGAGGCCTCATTCTTAAAGGCCCAGGTGGAAGCCACAGCTCTAGTGGAATGAGCTGTAATTCTTTCAGGGGGCTGCTGTCCAGCAGTCTCATAGGCTAAACGTATTATGCTACGAAGCCAAAAGGAGAGAGAGGTTGCCGAAGCTTTTTGACCTCTCCTCTGTCCAGAGTAAACGACAAACAGGGAAGAAGTTTGACGAAAATCTTTAGTTGCCTGTAAATAGAATTTCAGGGCACGGACTACGTCCAGATTATGCAAAAGTCGTTCCTTCTTTGAAGAAGGATTAGGACATAATGATGGAACAACAATCTCCTGATTGATATTCCTGTTAGAGACTACCTTAGGTAAAAACCCAGGTTTAGTACGCAGAACTACCTTGTCTGAATGGAAAATCAGATAAGGAGAATCACAATGTAAGGCGGATAACTCAGAGACTCTTCGAGCCGAGGAAATAGCCATCAAAAACAGAACTTTCCAAGATAAAAGTTTAATATCAATGGAATGAAGGGGTTCAAACGGAACTCCTTGAAGAACTTTAAGAACCAAGTTTAAGCTCCACGGAGGAGCAACAGTTTTAAACACAGGCTTAATCCTAGCCAAAGCCTGACAAAAAGCCTGGACGTCTGGAACTTCTGCCAGACGCTTGTGCAAAAGAATAGACAGAGCAGAAATCTGTCCCTTTAAAGAACTAGCTGATAAGCCTTTTTCCAAACCCTCTTGGAGAAAGGACAATATCCTAGGAATCCTAACCTTACTCCATGAGTAACTCTTGGATTCGCAACAATACAGGTATTTACGCCATATCTTATGGTAGATTTTCCTGGTAACAGGCTTTCGTGCCTGTATTAAGGTATCAATAACGGACTCGGAGAAGCCACGCTTTGATAGGATCAAGCGTTCAATCTCCATGCAGTCAGTCTCAGAGAAATTAGATTTGGATGGTTGAAAGGACCTTGTATTAGAAGGTCTTGCCTCAAAGGTAGAGTCCATGGTGGACAGGACGACATGTCCACTAGGTCTGCATACCAGGTCCTGCGTGGCCACGCAGGCGCTATCAGAATCACCGATGCTGTCTCCTGTCTGATCTTGGCAATCAGTCGAGGTAGCAGAGGAAACGGTGGAAACACATAAGCCATGTTGAAGAACCAAGGGGCTGCTAGAGCATCTATCAGCGTCGCTCCCGGGTCCCTGGACCTGGATCCGTAACGAGGAAGTTTGGCGTTCTGGCGAGACGCCATGAGATCCAGTTCTGGTTTGCTCCAACGATGGACCAGTTGAGCAAACACCTCCGGATGGAGTTCCCACTCCCCCGGATGAAAAGTCTGACGACTTAGAAAGTCCGCCTCCCAGTTCTCCACGCCTGGGATGTGGATCGCTGACAAGTGGCAAGAGTGAGACTCTGCCCAGCGAATTATCTTTGAGACTTCTAACATCGCTAGGGAGCTCCTGGTTCCCCCTTGATGGTTGATATAAGCCACAGTCGTGATGTTGTCCGACTGAAATCTGATGAACCTCAGTGTTGCTAACTGAGGCCAAGCTAGAAGAGCATTGACTATTGCCCTTAACTCCAGAATATTTATTGGGAGGAGTTTCTCCTCCTGAGTCCACGATCCCTGAGCCTTCAGGGAATTCCAGACTGCGCCCCAGCCTAGAAGGCTGGCATCTGTTGTTACAATCGTCCAATCTGGTCTGCAAAAGGTCATGCCCTTGGACAGATGGACCTGAGATAGCCACCAGAGAAGAGAATCTCTGGTCTCTTGATCCAGATTTAGTAGGGGGGACAAATCTGAGTAATCCCCATTCCACTGACCTAGCATGCACAATTGCAGCGGTCTGAGATGCAGGCGCGCAAATGGCACTATGTCCATTGCCGCTACCATTAAGCCGATTACTTCCATGCACTGAGCAACTGACGGGCGTGGAATGGAATGAAGGACACGGCAAGCATCTAAAAGTTTTGATAACCTGGCCTCCGTCAGGTAAATTTTCATTTCTACAGAATCTATCAGAGTCCCCAGGAAGGAGACTCTTGTGAGTGGTGATAGAGAACTCTTTTCCACGTTCACCTTCCACCCATGCGACCTCAGAAATGCCAGAACTATCTCTGTATGAGACTTGGCAATTTGAAAACTTGACGCCTGTATCAGGATGTCGTCTAGATACGGAGCCACCGCTATGCCTCGAGGTCTTAGAACCGCCAGAAGAGAGCCCAGCACCTTTGTAAAGATTCTCGGGGCCGTAGCCAACCCGAAGGGGAGAGCTACAAATTGGTAATGCCTGTCTAGAAAGGCAAATCTTAGGAACCGATGATGATCTTTGTGAATCGGTATGTGAAGGTAGGCATCCTTTAAATCCACTGTGGTCATGTACTGACCCTCTTGGATCATGGGTAGGATAGTCCGAATAGTTTCCATTTTGAATGATGGAACTCTTAGGAATTTGTTTAAGATCTTTAGGTCCAAAATTGGTCTGAAGGTACCCTCTTTCTTGGGAACCACGAACAGATTTGAATAAAATCCCTGTCCTTGTTCCGTCCGCGGAACTGGGTGGATCACCCCCATTACTAGGAGGTCTTGTACGCAGCGTAGGAATGCCTCTTTCTTTATCTGGTTTTCTGATAACCTTGAAAGATGAAATCTCCCTTGAGGAGAAGAAGCCTTGAAGTCCAGAAGATATCCCTGAGATATGATCTCCAACGCCCAGGGATCCTGGACATCTCTTGCCCACGCCTGGGCGAAGAGAGAAAGTCTGCCCCCTACTAGATCCGTTTCCGGATAGGGGGCCATCCCTTCATGCTGTCTTAGGGGCAGGCTTTCTGGCCTGCTTGCCCTTGTTCCAGGACTGGTTAGTTTTCCAGGCCTGTCTGTAACGAGCAACAGTTCCTTCCTGTTTTGGGTTGGAGGAAGTTGACGTTGCTCCTGCCTTGAAGTTTCGAAAGGCACGAAAATTAGACTGTTTGGCCTTCGATTTGGCCCTGTCCTGAGGAAGAGTATGACCCTTACCTCCAGTAATGTCAGCGATAATTTCTTTCAAGCCGGGCCCGAATAAGGTTTGCCCCTTGAAAGGAATATTAAGCAATTTAGATTTAGAAGTCACGTCAGCTGACCAGGATTAAGCCATAGCGCTCTGCGCGCCTGGATGGCGAATCCGGAGTTCTTAGCCGTTAGTTTAGTTAAATGTACAATGGCATCAGAAACAAATGCATTAGCTAGCTTAAGTGCTTTAACCCCTTAATGACCGAGGACGTGCAGGGTACGTCCTCAAAAAAAAGGCAGTTAATGCCTGAGGACGTACCCTGCACGTCCTCGGTGTGGAAAGCAGCTGGAAGCGATCCTGCTCGCTTCCAGCTGCTTTCCGGTTATTGCAGTGATGCCTCGATATGGAGGCATCCTGCAATAACCTTTTGAAGCCATCCGATGCAGAGAGAGCCACTCTGTGGCCCTCTCTGCACCGGAGATCGGTGGCTTCCTTCGTTGGTGGGTGGGAGCAGTACCGGGAGGCGGGGGGCGGCCATCGATGGCCCTGGAGATGTGGAGGGGGGCGGGATCGTGGGCGGGGATGCCCAGGGGCGCGCACGGACGCGCGCGCGTGCACGGGAGGGCGGGGGCGGGCGCGTGCACGGGGAGGGAGCGGGTGGGAACCGCTACACTACAGAAAAAGGCAATCAGTTCAAAAAATGTATATAAAAAAAAATACGATCAATGAGATGGTGGGGGTTTGTGGTGGGGGGGGGGTGTTTGGGGAAGCTACACTACAGAAAAAAAATACATAAGAAAGAAAAATAACACTAAGAAAGAAAAAAAAAAGCCCTTTTTTGTGCAAGCTGGGTACTGGCAGACAGCTGCCAGTACCCAAGATGGCCCCCAATAAGGCAGATATGGAAGGGTTACAGAGCTGTTTTGGGGGGGATCAGGGAGGTTGGAGGCTAAGGGGGGTCCTACACAGCAGAAGAATTATTTTTTTATTTTTTAAAAAAACCTAAACCCCCAAAAAGCTTTTATTTTAGTACTGGCAGACTTTCTGCCAGTACTTAAGATGGCGGGGACAATTGTGGGGTGGGGGAGGGAAGGGAGCTGTTTGGGAGGGATCAGGGGGTCTGATGTGTCAGGTGGGAGGCTGATCTCTACACTAAAGCTAAAATTAACCCAGCATGCTCCCTACAAACTTCCTAATTAACCCCTTCACTGCTAGCCATAATACACGTGTGATGCGCAGCAGCATTTTGCGGCCTTCTAATTACCAGAAAGCAACGCCAAAGTCATATATATCTGTTATTTCTGAACAAAGGGGATCCCAGAGAAGCATTTACAACCATTTGTGCCATAATTGCACAAGCTGTTTGTAAATGATTTCAGTGAGAAACCTAAAATTGTGAAAAATTTAACGTTTTTTTTTTATTTGATCGCATTTGGCGGTGAAATGGTGGCATGAAATATACCAAAATGGGCCTAGATCAATACTTTGGGTTGTCTACTACACTACACTAAAGCTAACATTAACCATACAAGCTCCCTACAAGCTCCCTAATTAACCCCTGCACTGCTGGGCATAATACACGTGTGGTGCGCAGCGGCATTTAGCGGCCTACTAATTACCAAAAAGCAATGCCAAAGCCATATATGTCTGCTATTTCTGAACAAAGGGGATCCCAGAGAAGCATTTACAACCATTTGTGCCATAATTGCACAAGCTGTTTGTAAATAATTTCAGTGAGAAACCGAAAGTTTGTGAAAAAATTTGTGAAAAAGTGAACGATTTTTTGTATTTGATCGCATTTGGCGGTGAAATGGTGGCATGAAATATACCAAAATTGGCCTAGATCAATACTTTGGGATGTCTTCTAAAAAAAAATATATACATGTCCATTGATATTCAGGGATTCCTGAAAGATATTAGTGTTCCAATGTAACTAGCGCTAATTTTGAAAAAAAGTAGTTTGGAAATAGCAAAATGCTACTTGTATTTATGGCCCTATAGCTTTCAAAAAAAGCAAAGAACATGTAAATATTAGGTATTTCTAAACTCAGGACAAAATTTAGAAACTATTTAGCATGTTTTCTTTTTGGTGGTTGTAGATGTGTAACAGATTTTGGGGGTCAAAGTTAAAAAAAGTGTGTTTTTTTCCATTTTTTCCTCATATTTTATAAAATTTTTTATAGTAAATTATAAGATATGATGAAAATAATGATATTTTTAGAAAGTTAATTTAATGGCGAGAAAAACGGTATATAATATGTGTGGGTACAGTAAATGAGTAAGAGGGAAATTACAGCTAAACACAAACACCGCAAAAATGTAAAAATAGCCTTGGTCCCAAACGGACAGAAAATGGAAAAGTGCTGTGGTCATTAAGGGGTTAAGCTTGTCCATAATTTCATCCAATGGAGCTGAGTGAATGGCCTCTTCTAGAGAATCAAACCAGAATGCCGCAGCAGCAGTGACAGGCGCAATGCATGCAAGGGGCTGTAAGATAAAACCTTGTTGAACAAACATTTTCTTAAGGTAACCTTCTAATTTTTTATCCATTGGATCCGAAAAAGCACAACTATCCTCCACCGGGATAGTGGTACGCTTAGCTAAAGTAGAAACTGCTCCCTCCACCTTAGGGACCGTCTGCCATAAGTCCCTGTGTAGTGGCGTCTATTGGAAACATTTTCCTAAATATAGGAGGTGGGGAAAAGGGCACACCAGGTCTATCCCACTCCTTGCAAATAATTTCTGTAAGCCTTTTAGGTATAGGAAAAACGTCAGTACACACCGGTACTGCATAGTATCTATCCAGCCTACATAATTTCTCTGGAATTGCAACTGTGTTACAGTCATTCAGAGCCGCTAAAACCTCCCCTAGCAATACACGGAGGTTCTCAAGCTTAAATTTAAAATTAGAGATCTCTGAATCCGGTTTCCCTGGATCAGATCCATCACCCACAGAATGAAGCTCTCCGTCCTCATGTTCTGCAAACTGTGACGCAGTATCGGACATGGCTCTCATAGCACCAGCGCGCTCTGTTCTTATCCCAGAGCAATCGCGCTTGCCTCTTAATTCTGGCAATTTAGATAATACTTCTGTCAGGGTATTATTCATAATAGTAGCCATGTCTTGTAAAGTGATTTGTATGGGTGTCCCTGATGCACTTGGCGCCACAATATCACGCGCCTCCTGAGCGGGAGGCGAAGGTACTGACACGTGAGGAGAGTTAGTCGGCATAACTTCCCCCTCGTTGTCTGGTGATAATTCCTTTATAGATAAAGACTGACCTTTATTATTTAAAGTGAAATCAATACATTTAGTACACATATTTCTATGGGGCTCAACACTTGCCTTCAAATATAGTGAACAAACAGATTCATCTGTGTCAGACATGTATAAACAGACTAGCAATAAGACTAGCAGACTTGGAAAACACTGTAAATAATTTTACAAGCAATATAGAAAAACGCTACTGTGCCTTTAAGAAGCACAAAAAAACTGTCACAGTTGAAATAACAATGAACCAAATCAGTTATAGCAACCAAATTTTCACAGTAAATGTATTAAGTTAGCAGAGCATTGCACCCACTTGCAAATGGATGATTAACCCCTCAATACCCAAAACGGATATAATAGAGAAAAAAACGTTTTTTAACACAGTCAAACACACTGTCACAGGTCTGCTGTGACTGATTACCTCCCTCAAAATGACTTTTGAAGTCCTCTGAGCTCTCTAGAGACGTCCTGGGTCATGCAGGAAGAAGCAGGAAGACTGAGACTGAAGTTTTACTGCGCAAAAAAGCGCTAAAATAGGCCCCTCCCACTCATTATTACAACATTGGGAGTTTCAGTTAACTGTTTCTATGCAGAAATACAAGTCAGCCATGTGGAAAAAATTTATGCCCCAATAAGTTTTATCACCAATGTACCTCACAAAACGATTAAACATGCCAGCAAACGTTTTAAACATCCTTTTTTAAAGAGTATGTATCTCTATTGATAAGCCTGATACCAGTCCTTCTACTGTATTTAAGGCTTATTACATCACTTCAGTATTAATAGCATTTTCTTAGTCAAATTCCATTCCTTAGAAAATTACTTTACTGTATATATTTTAATCAGCCTGATACCAGTCGCTTTCACTGCATTAAAGGCTTTACTTACATTACATCGGTATCAGCAGTATTTTCTTAGTCAATTCCATTCCTTAGAAAAATAATTTACTGCACATACCTTATTTGCAGGAGACCCCGCACGCTATTCCCTTTCTGAAGTTACCCCACTCCTCAGAATGTGCGAGAACAGCCAGTGGATCTTAGTTACTTCTGCTAAGATCATAGAAAACACAGGCAGATTCTTCTTCCAAATACTGCCTGAGAAAAAACAGCACACTCCGGTGCCATTTAAAATAACAAACTTTTGATTGAAGAAATAAACTAAGTATAAAACACCACAGTCCTCTCACGACCTCCTATCTAGTTGAGGGTTGCAAGAGAATGACTGGGTATGACATGTGAGGGGAGGAGCTATATAGCAGCTCTGCTTGGGTGATCCTCTTGCAACTTCCTGTTGGGAAGGGAATATATCCCATAAGTAATGGATGACCCGTGGACTGAATACACTTAACAAGAGAAATAAATAATACCGAGATTTGCCCCTTCAGGGAACTCGTCGATAAACCTTTCTCCAGGCCTTCCTGGAGAAAAACCAAAATTCGAAGAATCCTAACTCTACTCCATGAGTAGCCCTTGGATTCACACCAATAGAGATATTTACCCCAAATCCTATTTGTAAATCCTTCTAGTTACAGGCTTTCGAGCCTGAATCATGGTCTATATGATCGAGACAGAAAATCCCCGCTTGGATAAAATTAAACGTTCCTTCAAAGAAACTAAATTTGGGTGAAGGAAAGCCCCTAAATCAGAAGATCTTTTCCCAACGGAAGTCTCCAAGGTCAACTCTGTGCAATAAAAGTTTTAAGTTTATTTTAACCAACTTGAGCCTGGAGATTGATTGTGAGCATACCACTACCAGACAGTTAATTTATCGGAGAGCCGCAGCAACTGAAGATTAGCCGGAGAGAGCAAGCTGGCCAGCTCTGATTGCCAGCACGTTTCCACAAGCACACTGGTGTGCTGTGTTAAAGTGTGAGTACCCTGTGTACAAATCCTCTGAAGTGTGTACTTCCCTTATCTCTATCGATACACACATTTGTGCGCCTCTCTTTTTGTCTTCGTTTTTTAGAAAATACGTGTTCCACTTGGGATCGGTTTGGAGAGTGCAGCCGAAAAGGGGAAAAAAGGAAAGGAAAAAAGTGTTCAAGTGATCCTATCCTGGGGTTGAATCGGATCCACAGGACTTCATATATATCAGTTGACACTGGGACATTTCCATCACGGACTTCCAATCGAACATCATTTAATGAGGTTCCACTTTCCATTTCTTTTAATATTGCAAGATTGTTTTATATGACCCAGCATTGATATATTAGAAACATTTTGTTATAATACAAGTTGTGTATATAAAATGTATACTATATTTTAATTTACAAATAGTTTCGCACGAGCGCCCTCTGGTGACCCAGTGGTCATTACTATAAGGTGGTAGAGATGTCATCTCCACCAGATCCGCATACCAAATCCGCAAGACCAGGCCGGCGCTATGAGGATCACCGAAGCCTTTTCCTGTGTAATTCGAGCAAGTACTCGAGGAAGAAGGGCAAATGGAGGAAACAGGTATGCTAGAATTGAAGATTCAAGGAGTCGCCAGAGTATCTATCAGATCCACCAGGGAGTCCCTGTACCGGGACCCGTATCTCGTGAGGTTGGCATTCTGTCGCAATGCCATGAGATCCAATTCCGGCTGACCCCACTAGAAAATCAGGCTGGATAATACTTCCGGATGAAGTTCCAACTCCCTCGGATGAAAAGATCTGCCCACTCAAGAAATTCGCCTCCCAGTTGTCCACCCCTGGGATGTGGATCGCCAACAGGCAGCAAAAATGGACCTCCATCCACTGAATTATATTGGATACCTCAGTCATCACGAAGGAACTCCTTGTTCCTCCCTGAGGATTGATGTAAGTCACTGACGTCATGTTGTCCGACTGCAACCTGATAAACTGTACCAAAGCTAATTGAGGATAGGCCCGAAGAGCATTGTAGATCGCTCTCTGTTCCAGAATGATAAAGGGTAGAACAGACTCCGACCGAGTCCACATTCCCTGAGCCTTTAGAGAGCCCCAGACTGCTTCCCCCCTAGAAGGCAGGCATCTATTGTCTCAATCACCCAAGATGGTCTGCGAAAGCAGGTTCCCTGGGAGAGACGATCCAGAAACAACCAGCCTTGTAAAGAATCTCTTGTCTCCTGCTCAAGTAAACAAGGAGACAAGTCTGCATAATCTCCGTTTATCTGAACATGCTAAACCGAAGAAGTCTGAGATGGAAGCGAGCAAACAGGAAGATGACTGAAAAAATCTTCATAAATAGGTAGTCTATTAAAGTTCCTAAGAAAGTTACCCTTATATTTGGAACTAAGGAACTCTTCCCCAAATTTACCATCCACTAGAGAAACCACAGGAAGGATAATACCATGTCTGTGTGAGATCTTGCTTGATGTAAGGATGTCGCCTGGACTAGGATGTCGCCCAGATAGGGCACCAATGCAATGCCCCTTAATTAGGGCATCGTCAACAGAGATACCAGAACCCTTGAGAAAATCCTGGGATTTGTGATAATCTCTGTGAACAGGAACATACAGATATGTGTCCTTTAACTCCATGGTTGTCATAAAGTGATCCTCTTGGATCAACGGAAGAATGGAATGAAAAGCTTCCATCTGAGGTCAGTACTCTGAAAAATCTGTTTAAACCCTTGAGATTTAAAATAGGTCTGAAGGTTCCTCTATTTTTTTTTATTAACCACGAATAAGTAGGAATAAAATCCCAGACCCTGTCCTTGAAACCGAACAGGAAATCTATATTGTATCCATGGGATACAGAATCCTCCTGGATTGAGGACAGGCCTGTCATATTGACTTTGATTCATCAGCAGGATCTTCAGATTGCTGCCTATTCCAAGATTGGCTGTCAACAGTAAAATTTGGACGACTCCTGATTGAAGGAAAAAGCTGAACAACTTCCTTTGAAAAATTGAAGGAAGCAAACTATACAGACAACTGTTTTCTTATTCTGAGGGAAGGAATTACCCTTACCTCATGTAATATCAGAGAGAGTCTCCGTTAAAAAAAAACGGAACCAAACAAGGTCTTCCCCTTGTAGGGAAATAAAACATACCGAGAATGCAACCCAGAAGCTTTTGCTATTGTTGTGCAGTGTGCAAATCCTGGATTGTGCACCTGTGCCTGGAATTGATCCTGGGACCTCTGGTCTCTGGCCAATTACCTTAGCCTGAGCCACTGGAGGATTCCTTATCACCCGAAGGTAGAATCGAACCCAGGACCTACTGCTTGCAAGCCCAGTGAGCTAGCCGCAAATTCACAACAGAGCATTCACCAAAAATGTATACTCAGATGAGGCATTCGCAGTCTTATCGTTCTGCAGGCCTCATAACAAAGTCTGAAAACCTAGCTCCCCCTTGAAGTGGAGCATCTGACATAGCAGCGTTAGCTAAATTAATTGCCACAACCCAATTCTGGATTTCCTCGAGAGGAATGTCTGTCCTAATAGAAACAGACAAAGCATCAACCAGTATGCCACTGCATCGGTGACAAAGTAACGCAAACCGCAGGTAGTTGTAACTCTAAACATACACACATTCCCTGGGTACCATTGAAATTAGACTCCTTAATAGAGTCTGCTAAATCTGGAGAAAACGGGATACTCCAATCATCCTTATAGATTGCTGGAAATAAAGAAAATGTCTACACCGAAGAATTCTGCGTTGTCCAGGGTAGCTCAAACCTCCTAAAATAACAAACGGAGGTGTTCAGGCTTGACTGAAAGAAACACACTTCAGCATCATACAAAGGATTTACACAGACAGAGTCTGAGGTTTCCCCTTATATAGTATCGAAGTATCCTCCTCATCATGCTTCAGGGAGGAAATTTGGAATAGATACTACAGTATTAGCAACATTTCCTCAAGCGATTTCCCTACAGTATGGGGAAAAAAAAACAGATAATACAACAGAGATCGCTTAAAAGATTGTATGGAAGCGATGTCTGGAGAATAGAGGAAGCGCAGGGCACTGCATGTGTGGGCTATAAAAAATTTGTACATTTGCGAGCAATATTTTATTCCTCTTGAAAAAACCTCTCACAACATAGGGAACAGAAAAACACATGATTAATCAAATAAAAGGTTTTTAATAAAATTAACATATAAAACCGTTACTGTCTCTTTAAAAATTTGAAAGAATAACACCTTTACGTTAAGTGGCAGTTCTTTAACAACATAGAGAACAGAAACAAAACGATTAATCCATAACAATCTGAACTTTATAATAAAAGTGAATAAATAAAAAACGTTACCGTCTCTTTAAATGTTAAAGAGCAACTTTTTTATTTTTTTTTGTCTGGGTGTGCAGAAATGACTTAAAGAGCCACTAAACCCAAAATCTTTCTTTCATGATTCAGATAGAAAATAGAAAATTAAACAACATTACAATTTACTTCCATTATTTATTTTGCTTCATTGTTTAAATATCCTTAGTTGAAAAAAAAAAGCAATGCACATGGTGAGCCAATCACACGAGGCTTCTATGTGCAGCAACCAATCAGCAGCTAGTGAGCATATCTAGATATGCTTTTCATCAAAGAATATCAAGAGAATAAAACAAATTAGATTATATAAGTAAATTAGAAAGATGTTTAAAATTGCATTCTCTTTCTAAATCATAAAAGAAAAAATGTGGGTGGCATGTCCCTTTAATAGATCACGTAACAGACACTAAGTTAATTTCAAAATAAAAACTGTCTATTTTAATGTAAGCATAAAACAGGGTTGGATCTGTACATAAGGAAGTCCGTATGCCATTTAAGATCGTTGCCTCAGCAAACCCCCTCTACCACTCAGCTTAGCGCAGCTGAGGTGCCTGTCAGCCCATCCGCACAGAATAGTCCGGCAAAGAAGCCCTGCTCTAAGCGCCAAAACTTTCAACTAAACTGTGTTTCTGAAAAAACGGAAGAAAAGAAACAGCTGCGCAACTAAAATGGCGCCACATAAGTACCGCCCATCGTGGGCGTATCAAGAACTCACCGCCGCCATTAACTTTGTAAATAATTGCGTAGTCCGGTATCATCAATACAAAAAAAAACCTACGCACTGAGCCTGCTCTAATGTTCATGCAGCAGCGCTCAAACCCATAATAGACAACGTGTACTCTCCCGGTCGGTTAAGTTATGTTATGAAACCGCCAGGAGATGTCAGCCCAAGTTCCTGCGTCTAAGCTTGCCTAGTAGCTCCTAACACAGTAGGAGAACAATGTGGCTTGTAGAAAAATAATAGCCAAACTGTCAAAGTGTCCCCTAATTTAAAATAGGAGAAGCTATTCCTTACTGGAAATGAGGCTTTGAATAAAGTAATACATACCCAAACTTTTTTCTGAGATTTCCCTTCTATCCCTAGATAAAAAGTCAGCACTTACCTCATCTGCTGCCTGACAGCAAGGCAGATCCCAGGTTTAAGAGGTCCTCTCCCTCCTATTGACCTGTGGAAAAAAAGGCATGCTGAGTAATCTTTTTCCTCAGACTAAGGCATACAGGGCAGCATCAGTATGGGAGGCGCAGTGAGAATTATGTCCCACAAGTTCCCATTGCTTTAAAGCTACCAAAAGCTCTACTGTAGAGACTGATATGGACTATGGCTACACACTAGAACAAAGCAGCACTCTCTGGCACTACTTTAAGAATAAACTCTTGATTGAAGAATCTATACTAACACCTCACTTTACCTCTTCCTATCACTAACGTAGGCAAAGAGAATGACTGGGGTGGGAGGGAAGGGAGGAGCTATTTAAACAGCTCTGCTGGGGTGCTCTTTGCCTCCTCCAGCTGACCAGGAAGTGAATACCCCTTAGTAATTAAGATGATCCGTGGACTCATCGTGTCTAAAAAAAGAAAGATAATCCCTTTATTACCCACTACCAAGTTTTGCAAAATCAACAGAGTTATATTAATACACTTTTTTACCTCTGTGATTACCTTGTATCTAAGCCTCTGCAGACTGCCCCTTATCTCAGTTCTTTTGAGACTTGAATTTTAGCTATGTAACTCCACAAGAGTGAGCACAATGTTATCGTTATGGAACACATAAATCAGTGCTTTTTAGCTGTGAAAATCTGACAAAATGCACTAAGAGGCATCCATCAAGGGCTTAGAAATTAGCATATGAGCCTACCTAGGTTTAGCTCTCAACAAAGAATACCAAGAGAACAAAGCAAATGTAATGATAAAAGTAAATGACATGCCGTATCTGAATCATGACAGTTTAATGTTGACTATACTGTCCCTTTAATAATAGAATCAAATAGCTATTAGTGTTCTCTACAAGGCTACAGATTACTCTAGTATGCCACTGCAGTAATAAGTCAGAATACAAAGCAGATATTGAAAGGGAAAAAGTGTGACAATTACTTCACATTTATCATTACTAACCTGCCCCAGAGATGTTATTCGCTTACCTGTCAATTCCTGTATCTAGTTTCACCTCCATTTGTTCTATTATCTCTTTTTTCTTCTGAAGACACTCTGACAGTTTTGGAGAAGAGCTAAAAGAAAACAGGTTATAGAATTGTCATAAAGATCACAGACCCTGGCATTTTAAAAACATATTTATGTGAAGCACATTTTTACACTGCACCACATATAATCATATCGGAGCGCAGCTCTGAATCTAAACATGTCATCACTAGAATGAAAGCGGAAATCTTTCACTATCTGGGAGTATACAATAAATCTAAATGAGCATTACAAAGGTCATATCTCTTGTAGCAAAGGGTTGGAATATGAGGGTTTACTCTTGCAACATGATTTAATGTGGTTCATGTGCAATGCTTCAATAAAGGTTACCAGTCTCCCCCAAGATTAGGGTATATATGTGATTGGTAAAGAATGTGAAACATAGACCACCCTTGGTGAACATGTTGGTCTTGCTAGATAGTTACACACTTTATACTGAATCATAATGACTTCCATTTTGAAGGTAGCTTGTACGCACAAATCCAAGCGACAGAATTTGTCCCTTGTATGCAACATTATATATGGTTAAAATCAAGGCGAACTATATTTAGAAAAAAAATGATTTTGGAACTCCATAGGTTTGCTACTTTCATGAAATTATTCTTATCTGGAAGGGGGAAGATGAGTGAGCTTTGAGCGTTATTTATTTATTAGACAGAATTATTGTGAACTTGAAATTCTCCAAAAAAATGTACAAGGAACAGGTTAATTTTTTGGATTTAGTTTTGTTTTGGGATCAAGCCAACAATAATCTGTGAAGAAGCATAGGAAACAGCTTCCTAAATGCGAACATCGGACATCTGAAAATATGTGAAGAAAATCCCATTTTAAATACTATTCTAGGAGAAAAAACCCCAGAAATAATCTATAGAAAAAAATAAAAATTGTTTGAAAAAATCTCCTAGACCCAAGCAAACTGACCTAGGAGAAGAAACAAGATATGTGATCATATGAAGGTGGCGCTCTCTGTGAAGTGGAAAAAAAACTTTTATTAAAGTGAATGTAAATTTAAATGAATAAGTGCCCGGTTGTAAAAAAAAAAAAAAAAATATTAAATACAGGGACACTTTCATTTATTAAACTTTTTTTTTTTTTTTTAAATACTTACCATTCTCTTTAGGAAACCCAGACCGGCGATCCTCCACCCGCAGCTCCTCAGTAATTAGCATCGCAATGACGACACCGGCTTGTTCTAATCATGGTGTGCACCCGGGGCGTCCATCTCTGCAACGATTGGAGGAAGCCGGTTTCGCAATTGCTAAGGTAAGTAGAGGAGCTGCAGGCAGAGAATTGACGGTCTGGGTTTCCTAAAGAAATAGGTAAGTATTTAAAAAAAATGCTGCAATGTAAAATGTAATGAATGAAAGTGCCCCTGTGTTTAATAGTATTTATAAAAATCAGACACTCATTCATGAAACTTTACATTCACTTTAAGCTAAAAACATTAGCAACATTTCAGGGCTAATGCCTCTTTGTCACAGAGAGCGCCACCTTGATATGTTTGCATGTTTGGATAGCTGCATGGGTCCAAAGGAGAGACCTAAAAATGTGTTGCACGCACATTGGAGAATACATTAAAAAAACAACTATGTTGAAGGGGAGTGCCGTTCTATAACGACAGATTTGTAAGAAACAAGACCGGCTAGGAAATAAACTGCTGTAGTGAATGTGCCAATATGTATCAAATGAGATTAGGGTGAAAATGGTAGAATGTGTTTAACAAAGTGTTTTTGATCACAATAGACTTCTCAAATTGCTAAAACTGTAAACATTCTGGATCAAGGAATTGAGAAGCCTTCCCCCCCAAGGCTTTAAAGGGATATGAAACCTAAAATGCTTCTTTTGTGATGCAGAGAGAGCATCCAGTTTCAAACAACTTTCCAATTTACTTCTATTATTAATTTTGCTTTGTTGGTACTTTTGATAAAGGAGCAGTAATGCACTACTGGAAGCCAGCAAAACACACTGGCTGAGCCAATGACAAGCAGCATATATGTGCAGCCACCAATCAGCAGCCAGCTCCCAGTAGTGCACTGTTACTCTTGAGACTCTCTAGGTATGCTTTATAACATAGGATACCAAAAGAATCAAGCAAATTAAAGAACAGAAATAATTTGACATTTGTTTAAAATTACACGCTCTAACTGAATCATGGAAGAAAACAATATGGGTTTCATGTCCCTTTAATGAAAAACAGAATTTATGCTTACCTGATAAATTACTTTCTCCAACGGTGTGTCCGGTCCACGGCGTCATCCTTACTTGTGGGATATTCTCCTCCCCAACAGGAAATGGCAAAGAGCCCAGCAAAGCTGGCCATATAGTCCCTCCTAGGCTCCGCCTACCCCAGTCATTCGACCGACGGACAGGAGGAAATATATATAGGAGAAACCATATGGTAACGTGGTGACTGTAGTTAGAGAAAATAATTCATCAGACCTGATTAAAAAACCAGGGCGGGCCGTGGACCGGACACACCGTTGGAGAAAGTAATTTATCAGGTAAGCATAAATTCTGTTTTCTCCAACATAGGTGTGTCCGGTCCACGGCGTCATCCTTACTTGTGGGAACCAATACCAAAGCTTTAGGACACGGATGAAGGGAGGGAGCAAATCAGGTCACCCAAACGGAAGGCACCACGGCTTGCAAAACCTTTCTCCCAAAAATAGCCTCCGAAGAAGCAAAAGTATATAATTTAAAAAATTTGGTCAACAGGAACCTCATTCTTGAAGGCCCATGTGGAAGCCACAGCCCTAGTGGAGTGAGCTGTGATACTTTCAGGAGGCTGCTGTCCGGCAGTCTCAAAAGCCAATCTGATGATGCTTTTAAACCAAAAGGAAAGAGAGGTAGAAGTTGCTTTTTTACCTCTCCTTTAACCAGAATAAACAACAAACAAAGAAGATGTTTGTCTAAAATCTTCAGTAGCCTCTAAATAGAATTTTAGAGCACGGACAACGTCCAAATTGTGTAACAAACGTTCCTTCTATGAAACTGGATTCGGACACAAAGAAGGTACAACTATCTCCTGGTTAATATTTTTGTTGGAAACAACCTTCGGAAGAAAACCAGGCTCAGTACGTAAAACCACCTTATCTGCATGGACCAGATAGGGCTGAGAACACTGCAGAGCAGATAACTCAGAAACTCTTCTAGCGGAAGAAATTGCAACCTAAAACAAAACTTTCCAAGATAATAACTTAATATCTACGGAATGTAAGGGTTCAAACGGAACCCCTTGAAGAACTGAAAGAACTAGATTAAGACTCCAGGGAAGAGTCAAAGGTCTGTAAACAGGCTTGATTCTAACCAGAGCCTGAACAAACGCTTAAACGTCTGGCACAGCTGCCAGCCTTTTGTGAAGTAAAACAGATAAAGCAGAGATCTGTCCCTTAAGAGAACTCGCAGAAAATCCTTTCTCCAAACCTTCTTGTAGAAAGGAAAGAATCTTAGGAATTTTTATCTTGTTCCATGGGAATCCTTTAGATTCACACCAACAGATATATTTTTTCCATATATTATGGTAAATTTTTCTAGTTACAGGCTTTCTAGCCTGAATAAGAGTATCTATTACAGAATCTGAAAACCCACGCTTTGATAAAATCAAGCGTTCAAACTCCAAGCAGTCAGTTGGAGGAAAACCAGATTCGGATGTTCGAATGGACCCTGAATAAGAAGGTCCTGTCTCAAAGGTAGCTTCCATGGTGGAGCCGATGACACATTCACCAGGTCTGCATACCAAGTCCTGCGTGGCCACACAGGAACTATCAAGATCACCGAAGCCCTCTCCAGATTGATCCTGGCTACCAGCCTGGGAATGAGAGGAAACGGTGGGAATACATAAGCTAGGTTGAAGATCCAAGGTGCTACTATTGTATCCAATAGAGTCGCCTTGGGATCCCTGGATTTGGACCCGTAACAAGGGACCATGAAGTTCTGACGAGAGGCCATCAGAACCATGTCTGGAATGCCCCATAATTGAGTTATTTGGGCAAAGATTTCCAGATGGAGTTCCCACTCCCCCGGATGCTCCTCCATCGCCAGGGAACTCATTGTTACCCCCTGATGGTTGATATATGTAACAGTCGTCATGATGTCTGATTGAAACCTTATGAATTTGGCCTTTGCTAGTCGAGGCCAAGCCTTGAGAGCATTGAATATCGCTCTCAGTTCCATTATGTTTATCGGGAGAAGAACAAAAACTACATTTAAACACCAAAAAACTCTAAGCCATTTCCGTGGAGATGTTGCCTGTGCAACGGCAAAGAGAATGACTGGGGTAGGCGGAGCCTAGGAGGGACTATATGGCCAGCTTTGCTGGGCTCTTTGCCATTTCCTGTTGGGGAGGAGAATATCCCACAAGTAAGGATGACGCCGTGGACCGGACACACCTATGTTGGAGAAATTAGTTTCCTTCACAGCTCTTTGTGAGGTTTTGAGATGATTTTTGTATTTGAACAAGTTAGAAAAGAAAAAAAAAACCTGAGTAAGGATTTCAATAAGCGGTAGTTTGTATAAATTTCACAACAGATCTAATTGTGACCAGTGAAAGGCAACTTTTCAGTAAATGAAAGTTAAGTCGCAAATATCGATTTAGTAATAAAAAAAAACTAACTTGTCAAAGCTTGGCCATTTGTCGTTCAGCGCTATACTTTTTTAAAAGTATTTTTTTTGTGTGCAAGTATTTATATTTATTTTCATGCAGTAATAATGTATTTTCACTTACAGGTTTTGTATTATGATATTTCAGGCCAAAGAAAGAATTAATGCAAAGGAAAATGTTTTTGTAGAATGTGATAATATTAACACCGATATTCTTTTTCCAGAGACTATGGTTTTATTTGTAACCTGTATAGACTTTGTAATTTAACGAGGAGCAGCATTATCCCATAACACAGGGATCCGCAACCTTGGGCCCCTAGATGTTTTGGAACTACATTTCCCATGATGCTCAGACAGTCTAAAGAGTGTCTCAGCATCATGGGAAATGTAGTTCCAAAACATCTGGGGGCCCAAGGTTGCATCTGAATATAGCGATTAAAACTGAAAGTTGATATATGTCTAGATGTTAATTTGCATGGTTTAAGGTAAAGTAAATCCTAGCGTTTTACAAACGCTAGGATTTACTATTGAAACAAATAAAGGGCACTTTTATTCATGAAGTATAAGATACTTCATGTAGAAAGTGCCTTTATTTGATTCAACCGATCGCCGCTCTTAGCTCCTACAGCAGCGCCTATGGGCGCCAAGCCGGATTTACCGCACGGCTATTGGCTAAGAGGTGAAAACGTCACCTCTTAGCCAAAAATGTTTTTAGCCATGGGCTGCTGTAGGAGCTAAGAGCGGCAATCGGTTGAATCAAATAAAGGAGCTTTTTACATGAAGTATTTTATACTTCATGATTGAAAGTGCCCTTATTTTTTTCAATAGTAAATCCCATCGTTTGTAAAATGCTAGGATTTACTTTCACTTAAACCATGCAAATTAACATTTAGACATATATCAACTTTCACAGTTTTAATCGCTATATTCAGATGTATAAATTCAAAAGCGGAGTTTTTAATATTTACAGAAAGCATGCATAATCAGTTTTTTCACTAAGGACATGGGGTGCTAATGTATTAAGTCTATACATCCAGCAGGAGTCATTTTGCACTCACTCACTTGGTGATGTTGTTTAATATGTTGTATGCCAGTTACTTTCATGATTGTAAAATCTGAACCATGATGCGTTTCAAAATGCCTGGCAACAGGGCTCTCCTGTACCCTCCCTTTTATATTGTCCCTATGTTCCCTGACCCGATCTTTCAAGTGTCTTAATTTTGCCTATATAATACATGGGACAGGAGCAATGTAAAAGATAAATGACACCTGTCATGTTACAAGTAATCCATTGCTTAATGTTATACTGCTAACTTATACTTGTCCCAAATGTATAAATTTTTTGTATAAATCTGCAATACACGCAATGTGCACACGGACTGCATCCTTTAGCTCCTAACCATGTCTGTGGTGTGACCCCTTTCCTATATTCACTTTGCACTAGTCTATCCGTAAGACTTGTCGCGATTAAAACTGGGAAAGTCTGTAAATATTACTCTACAAAACTCCGCTTTTGAATTTATACATCTGAATATAGCGATTAAAACTGTGAAAGTTGATATATGCCTAGATGTTAATAAGCATGGTTAAGCTGATAAAACTTTTTTTTATATACTAATTAGTTCTGCGCCATGATGTTCACTTTCTAGAATTTGCCATTTTGTTACACGTGTCAAATATGCAGTTTATTTAAAAGATGCATATACACACTGTTATATGGTAGTAATAAAGTTATTATATACAAAGTAACATATATGTTTGAAATGTATTGCTGGTGTTACTTTTAAATTCAAGAGGAGGAGCATTATAATGAATGAGTATTTCAGGTGCTATAAAAAGGCTAGATCTAACAGAAATCAGCATCTGACGAAGCCCTAAGGTGAGCCCAGGAAGGGGAGGGGCGAAACGCGTCATGTCTAACACTACTATAACTGGCAATTTCGAATCAAGCTAATCCACAAGCTGCTATCTCAGTGTGTCCGGAATATTTTTGTTGCAGTTTTCAAGTCCCTGAAAAATTCCTGGAAGTATACCACTAGGTGCTGGATAGAGCATCAATACGGAGGATAACTTTTATTAAAATATCACTCTTTGATAAAGCCGTCAAGCGGCGAAACATGTTAGGGTCCTGGTGAGGAGTCTAGGCAACTCCTGGGTTTTAGGGCGTCTTGAGGGCTCGAGTAGCGTGACCCTTTATTTCCTATACAGATTGTTTTATGCCTATACTGTTCTTGTAGCATGCTTCAGTATAAGGTGCCATATTGAGAGATTGCACTGTGGGCTTCTATATAATTTAGCTGTCCTGCTCGGATATTGGGTTTGGTATATAGCTATTTTTGGTTGAACTAATAATAGTTAAAATTACTGGATGCAAATGCTCACTAAGCTTGTTCACTACATATGACAGCGTATACTATATATTAACATAAACGCACTTCTCAGTGACAACTATATTCAAGCTGCTCTATTATCTAGCAAGACATTTAGCCATTGCTTGGTCGCATCATTATTGGCAACATTACCACATGCAAGCGCATATTATGTAAGTTATGCATGAATATTAAATACTTTAGTGCATATAATACAAGTGCACACTACATATGTATTGATATAACCATATATTATTAGATATCTCTACAATACTAAGCAAATGCGATAAATCAATTCTTAGAGGCAATGACTTAAAGAGCTTATGGTTGCAGCTTTGTATTCAAGCATTTTTTGCTTCACCTTTCGTGCCTTACCACTATATAGTTACATATTATATGTTACGTTATAACCGCTGGTATCGCACCACTTATGCTTAAACCAGCTTCGGAAGCTAATCCAGGTTATTATTCCAATCCAGGGCACAGTACTAGTATATGTGCTTAAAATTGAAGCACATCAATACACTTATACTTAACTGCTAGTCATGAATCCCCTTGCATTACTCCGCATTAAATTAAAGGTTAACTACTAATATACCACTCTTAAGGGTTATGCTTAACCACACAGCACTATCACAATGACCAGTGGTCACTGGTATATCTACCTCAACAATAGTCATTAATGTGTTACCCTGACTTGGAATCTTATTAACCCATTATATATGCGACAATATAGTATAATACCACTATTTTACTTTACCCAGTTACCTCGGGACATTAAGCCACATTGTTTACACTGTATACCTCTAACTAATCCAATAAAGGGTATTTAATCATTCTGACCCATAATCAGCAAATTGCTGAATCAGTAGTATAACTCATAACCCATGCTATTTCAACCTCAAGTCATAATTTTAAGTCATAACCCTGTTTTTCTAATGATATTTTAATAAAAGTTATATTTTATTTATACCAGAGTATCTCATTCCCAGTTTGGAGACATATTCCTTTTGGGTCATTTCGGTGATTATTTTCTTTGGACTCTGGAGTGCTATTAGTGTATACTGCAGAGGAATCTATTCCTCTTCCTCCGTCTCTTCTTGCTCATTTATCTACCACTGTGTTCCATGCCTGGATTACCTTGGTGTTTTATGTGAATTTTACTTTTGTTTCAACTTGGTGATTCTGTGTGTCCTAGATACTGGTGAAGAGGTTTAAATAAAACTATTTTCTTTGTTTTGGATCCGAGTGCTGCCTTGTCATTCTTTAATAATCATATATTTATTGATTATTCTCTCTTTTTACTTATTTTTCATAATTCTTATGACTGCAAGTACCTGTTTGATCCTGAGTGCACACATATTTGAACATTATTTCAGATTACTGTGCCCCTTACAGTCCACCAAACACCTTCCAGTTGGAGGAAGATCTGCAATTAGTTTAGCATCATAATACAATATTCAAATGCAAAGGAGATTAAATGATATAACGCCGGGAGTTTTTTTTCACACAGACTTTGCAATAACTTTTTTATAACGTGTCTTTCTATTTGTGCATATCTTATTACATTTGCTTTTACCTTGATTTGTTATTGCTCCTCTGTTTTTCTAGCACTTGACAAATTCAGCAAGCCAGGGAACCATGCCCGATTTTAATTTTGGATGCTAATATTTTGTATCTCTCTCTCTCTGTATCTCTCTCTCTGTGTGTATATATATATATATATATATATATATATATATATATATATATATATAATTTTCTACATGACTATTGGTTTCATGTACTAAGCCACTGAGCCTGCTGTACGCAAGTTAAGAATTAGTGGTCATATGACCGCTAATTCTTAATGTCTCCACCATTACATGTACAATGATAACTGTCAAGGGTGGAAATATAGTTTTATGGGCAAAAGATGAATATATGACAGAGGCCATGAGACAACTTACAAACACAGATTGCTTTAAAAGAGTATTATTGAATCCATATCCAGGTTACACTCTGACACCCGCCAACCTCTACCGACCACGCACGAAATCTAGGCGTCATCCTGGACTCCTCGCTCTCCATGTACCAACAAATCAATGCCGTCTCCTCTTCATGCTACCACGTACTGAACCTGCTGCGAAAGATCTTCAAGTGGATCCAACCGAGACCAGGAAGACAATCACCTACGCCCTCGTCAGCAGCCGACTAGATTACGGCAAAGCACTCTATGCCGGCATCACCATCAAGCTGCAAAAGAGGCTCCAGCGCATCCAGAACACCTGGGCCAGACTCATAAAGATATCCCTCGCCAATGCCCCATCACCAAACACCTGCCGGACCTGCACTGACTCCCCATCAACAAAAGGATCAACTTCTCACCCACGCGTTCAAGGCCCTCCACAACATCGGTCCCGAATACATCAACCACCACGTCACCTTCTACACACCCGCCAGACAGCTTCAATCGTCAGACCAAGCCTTCGCAATCGTTCCCCGCTTCAGGAAAACCACAGCTCAAGGCAGATCCTTCTCTCACCTAGCAGCCAAGACATGGAACACTCTCCCACTGCACCTCCCAACCCAAGTTCAGAAAAGACCTCAAGACCTGGCTCTTCGACTGAACTTCAACATCCCCCAGCGCCTTGAGACCCTCACGGGTGATTAGCCACGCTTTACAAGAACCCGAAAGATAGATAAACACAGTACAATATAATAAAATGATTATGGACACATGGTATAATCAAATTATTACAAAAGAAGAAAAGATAAATTATGCTTACCTGATAATTTCATTTCCATCTGTGGGAGGAGAGTCCACTGCTTCATTCATTCATTACTTGTGGGAATTAAAAACCTGGCCACCAGGAGGAGGCAAATACACCCCAGCCAAAGGCTTAAATACCTCCCCCACTCCCCTCATCCCCCAGTCATCCTGCCAAGGGAACAAGGAACACTAGGAGAAATATCAGGGTATAAATGGTGCCAGAAGATAATTAAATTTAGGTGCGCCCCCCGGAGAAACGGGCGGGAGCAGTGGACTCTCCTCCCACAGATGGAAATTAAATTATCAGGTAAGCATAATTTATGTTTTCCATCTTAATGGGAGGAGAGTCCACTGCTTCATTCATTACTTGTGGGAACAAAATACCCAAGCTCTAGAGGACACTGAATGAACAAAACGGGAGGGTAAAAGGAGGCGGACCCTATAATGAGGGCACCATAGCCTGTAAAACCTCTCCTTCAAAAACAGCTTCCGCCGAAGCAAAAACAGATTTTATACTTACCTGATAAATTACTTTCTCCAACGGTGTGTCCGGTCCACGGCGTCATCCTTACTTGTGGGATATTCTCTTCCCCAACAGGAAATGGCAAAGAGTCCCAGCAAAGCTGGTCACATGATCCCTCCTAGGCTCCGCCCACCCCAGTCATTCGACCGACGGACAGGAGGAAATATATATAGGAGAAACCATATGATACCGTGGTGACTGTAGTTAGAGAAAATAATTCATCAGACCTGATTAAAAAACCAGGGCGGGCCGTGGACCGGACACACCGTTGGAGAAAGTAATTTATCAGGTAAGTATAAATTCTGTTTTCTCCAACATATGTGTGTCCGGTCCACGGCGTCATCCTTACTTGTGGGAACCAATACCAAAGCTTTAGGACACGGATGAAGGGAGGGAGCAAATCAGGTCACCTAAATGGAAGGCACCACGGCTTGCAAAACCTTTCTCCCAAAAATAGCCTCCGAAGAAGCAAAAGTATCAAATTTGTAAAATTTGGCAAAAGTGTGCAGTGAAGACCAAGTCGCTGCCTTACATATCAGGTCAACAGAAGCCTCGTTCTTGAAGGCCCATGTGGAAGCCACAGCCCTAGTGGAGTGAGCTGTGATTCTTTCAGGAGGCTGCCGTCCGGCAGTCTCATAAGCCAATCGGATAATGCTTTTAAGCCAAAAGGAAAGAGGTAGAAGTCGCTTTTTGACCTCTCCTTTTACCAGAATAAACAACAAACAAGGAAGATGTTTGTCTGAAATCTTTATTAGCCTCTAAATAGAATTTTAGAGCACGGACTACGTCCAAATTGTGTAACAAACGTTCCTTCTTTGAAACTGGATTCGGACACAAAGAAGGTACAACTATCTCCTGGTTAATATTTTTGTTGGAAACAACTTTCGGAAGAAAACCAGGCTTAGTACGCAAAACCACCTTATCTGCATGGAACACCAGATAGGGCGGAGAACACTGCAGAGCAGATAACTCTGAAACTCTTCTAGCAGAAGAAATTGCAACCAAAAACAAAACTTTCCAAGATAATAACTTAAAATCTACGGAATGTAAGGGTTCAAACGGAACCCCTTGAAGAACTGAAAGAACTAGATTTAGACTCCAGGGAGGAGTCAAAGGTCTGTAAACCGGCTTGATTCTAACCAGAGCCTGAACAAATGCTTGAACATCTGGCACAGCTGCCAGTCTTTTGTGAAGTAAAACAGATAAAGCAGAGATCTGTCCCTTCAGAGAACTTGCAGATAATCCTTTCTCCAAACCTTCTTGTAGAAAGGATAGAATCTTAGGAATTTTTATCTTGTTCCATGGGAATCCTTTAGATTCACACCAACAGATATATTTTTTCCATATTTTATGGTAAATTTTTCTAGTTACAGGCTTTCTAGCCTGAATCAGAGTATCTATTACAGAATCTGAAAACCCACGCTTTGATAAAATCAAGCGTTCAATCTCCAAGCCGTCAGTTGGAGGGAAACCAGATTCGGATGTTCGAATGGACCCTGAACAAGAAGGTCCTGTCTCAAAGGTAGCTTCCATGGTGGAGCCGATGACATATTCACCAGGTCTGCATACCAAGTCCTGCGTGGCCACGCAGGAGCTATCAAGATCACCGAGGCCCTCTCTTGATTGATCCTGGCTTTCCAGCCTGGGAATGAGAGGAAACGGTGGGAATACATAAGCTAGGTTGAAGGTCCAAGGTGCTACTAGTGCATCTACTAGAGTCGCCCTTGGATCCCTGGATCTGGACCCGTAGCAAGGAACCTTGAAGTTCTGACGGGACGCCATCAGATCCATGTCTGGAATGCCCCATAATTGAATTATTTGGGCAAAGATTTCCGGATGGAGTTCCCACTCCCCCGGATGGAATGTCTGACGACTCAGAAAATCCGCTTCCCAATTTTCCACTCCTGGGATGTGGATTGCAGACAAGTGGCAGGAGTGATCCTCCGCCCATTGGATTATTTTGGTCACTTCTTCCATCGCTAGGGAACTCCTTGTTCCCCCCTGATGATTGATATATGCAACAGTCGTCATATTGTCTGATTGAAACCTTATGAATTTGGCCTTTGCTAGTTGAGGCCAAGCTTTGAGAGCATTGAATATCGCTCTCAGTTCCAGAATGTTTATCGGGAGAAGAGATTCTTCCCGAGACCATAGACCCTGAGCTTTCAGGGGTTCCCAGACCGCGCCCCAGCCCACCAGGCTGGCGTCGGTCGTGACAATGACCCACTCTGGTCTGCGGAAGCTCATTCCCTGTGACAGATTGTCCAGGGTCAGCCACCAACGGAGTGAATCTCTGGTCTTTTGATCTACTTGAATCGTCGGAGACAAGTCTGTATAATCCCCATTCCACTGTCTGAGCATGCACAGTTGTAATGGTCTTAGATGAATTCGTGCAAAAGGAACTATGTCCATTGCTGCAACCATCAATCCTATTACTTCCATGCACTGCGCTATGGAAGGACGAAGAACAGAATGAAGTACTTGACAAGAGCTTAGAATTTTTGATTTTCTGACCTCTGTCAGAAAACTCCTCATTTCTAAGGAATCTATTATTGTTCCCAAGAAGGGAACTCTTGTTGACGGGGACAGAGAACTTTTTTCTTTGTTCACCTTCCATCCGTGAGATCTGAGAAAGGCTAGGACGATGTCCGTATGAGCCTTTGCTTTTGACAGAGACGACGCTTGAATCAGGATGTCGTCCAAGTAAGGTACTACTGCAATGCCCCTTGGTCTTAGAACCGCTAGAAGGGACCCTAGTACCTTTGTGAAAATCCTTGGAGCAGTGGCTAATCCGAATGGAAGTGCCACAAACTGGTAATGCTTGTCCAGAAAAGCGAACCTTAGGAACTGATGATGTTCCTTGTGGATAGGAATATGTAGGTACGCATCCTTTAAATCCACGGTAGTCATAAATTGATTTTCTTGGATAGTAGGTAGGATCGTTCGAATAGTTTCCATTTTGAACGATGGAACCTTGAGAAATTTGTTTAGGATCTTGAGATCCAAAATTGGTCTGAATGTTCCCTCTTTTTTGGGAACTATGAACAGGTTGGAATAAAAACCCATCCCTTGTTCTCTTATTGGAACTGGATGAATCACTCCCATTTTTAACAGGTCTTCTACACAATGTAAGAATGCCTGTCTTTTTATTTGGTTTGAAGATAATTGAGACCTGTGGAACCTTCCCCTTGGGGGTAGTTCCTTGAATTCCAGGAGATAACCTTGAGAAACTATCTCTAGCGCCCAAGGATCCTGAACATCTCTTGCCCAAGCCTGAGCAAAGAGAGAAAGTCTGCCCCCCACCAGATCCGGTCCCGGATCGGGGGCCATCCCTTCATGCTGTTTTGGTAGCAGTGGTAGGCTTCTTGGCCTGCTTACCCTTGTTCCAGCCTTGCATTGGTCTCCAGGCTGGTTTGAGTTGTGAAGTATTACCCTCTTGCTTAGAGGATGTAGAATTAGAGGCTGGTCCGTTTCTGCGAAAGGGACGAAAATTAGGCCTATTTTTAGCCTTAAAAGACCTATCCTGTGGGAGGACGTGGCCCTTTCCCCCAGTGATGTCTGAAATAATCTCTTTCAAATCAGGTCCAAATAATGTTTTACCCTTGAAAGGGATGTTAAGCAATTTTGTCTTGGAAGACACATCCGCTGACCAAGACTTTAGCCAAAGCGCTCTGCGCGCCACGATAACAAACCCTGAATTTTTCGCCGCTAATCTAGCTAATTGCAAAGCGGCATCTAAAATAAAAGAGTTAGCCAATTTAAGTGCTTGAACTCTGTCCATAACCTCCTCATACGAAGATTCTTTATTGAGCGACTTTTCTAGTTCCTCGAACCAGAAACACGCTGCCGTAGTGACAGGAACAATGCATGAAATTGGTTGTAGAAGGTAACCCTGCTGAACAAAAATCTTTTTAAGCAAACCTTCTAATTTTTTATCCATAGGATCTTTGAAAGCACAACTATCTTCGACAGGAATAGTAGTGCGTTTATTTAGAGTAGAAACCGCCCCCTCGACCTTGGGGACTGTCTGCCATAAGTCCTTTCTGGGATAGACTATAGGAAATAATTTCTTAAATATAGGGGGGGGAACAAAAGGTATGCCGGGCCTTTCCCACTCCTTATTTACTATGTCCGCCACCCGCTTGGGTATAGGAAAAGCGTCGGGGGGCACCGGAACCTCTAGGAACTTGTCCATCTTACATAATTTCTCTGGAATTACCAAATTGTCACAATCATCCAGAGTAGATAATACCTCCTTAAGCAGTGCGCGGAGATGTTCTAATTTAAATTTAAATGTCACAACATCAGGTTCAGCTTGTTGAGAAATTTTTCCTGAATCTGAAATTTCTCCCTCAGACAAAACCTCCCTCATGGCCCCTTCAGATTGGTGTGAGGGTATGTCAGAACAGTTATCATCAGCGTCCTCTTGCTCTTCAGTGTTTAAAACAGAGCAATCGCGCTTTCTCTGATAAGTAGGCATTTTGGATAAAATGTTTGCTATAGAGTTATCCATTACAGCCGTTAATTGTTGCATGGTAATAAGAATTGGCGCACTAGATGTACTAGGGGCCTCTTGTGTGGGCAAAACTGGTGTAGACACAGAAGGGGATGATGTAGTATCATGTTTACTCCCCTCATTTGAGGAATCATCTTGGGCAATATCATTATCTGTGGCATTGCTGTCCCTACTTTGTTTGGACACTATGGCACAAATATCACATAAATTTAAATGGGGAGACACCTTGGCTTTCATACATATAGAACATAGCTTATCTGATGGTACAGACATGTTAAACAGGCTTAAACTTGTCAACAAAGCACAAAAAACGTTTTAAAATAAAACCGTTACTGTCACTTTAAATTTCAAACTGAAAACACTTTATTACTGAATATGTGAAAAAGTATGAAGGAATTGTTCAAAATTCACCAAAATTTCACCACAGTGTCTTAAAGCATTAAAAGTATTGCACACCAAATTTCAGAGCTTTAACCCTTAAAATAACGGAACCGGAGCAGTTTTTACATTTAACCCCTATACAGTCCCAGCTATATGCTTTGCTGAGACCCAACCAAGCCCAGAGGGGAATACGATACCAAATGATGCCTTCTATAAGCTTTTTTAGTGATTCTTAGCTCCTCACACATGCATCTGCATGCCTTGCTCTCCAAAAACAACTGCGCATTAGTGGCGCGAAAATGAGGCTCTGTCTATAACTAGAAAAGGCCCCCATCTGAAAAAGGTGTTCAACACAGTGCCTGCCGTTTTTCTAAACAATCCCCAAGATTATAATAACCATTAATAGTTAGAATCTGCAAAATATGCCTAGCAAAGCAATCGTTTTAGCCCAGAAAAATGTCTACCAGTTTTTTAAGCCCTTATGAAGCCCTTTATTCTTTTATTTAACTAAGAAAATGGCTTACCGGTCCCCATAAGGGGAAATGACAGCCTTCCAGCATTACATAGTCTTGTTAGAAATATGGCCAGTCATACCTTAAGCAGAAAAGTCTGCCAACTGTTTCCCCCAACTGAAGTTACTTCATCTCAACAGTCCTGTGTGGAAACAGCAATCGATTTTAGTAACTTCTGCTAAAATCATCTTCCTCTTACAAACAGAAATCTTCATCTTTTTTCTGTTTCAGAGTAAATAGTACATACCAGCACTATTTTAAAATAACAAACACTTGATTGAAGAATAAAAACTAGATTTAAACACCAAAAAACTCTAAACCATCTCCGTGGAGATGTTGCCTGTGCAACGGCAAAGAGAATGACTGGGATGGGCGGAGCCTAGGAGGGATCATGTGACCAGCTTTGCTGGGACTCTTTGCCATTTCCTGTTGGGGAAGAGAATATCCCACAAGTAAGGATGACGCCGTGGACCGGACACACCTATGTTGGAGAAATTATCAAATTTGTAAAATTTTGCAAAAGTATGTAAGGAGGACCAAGTAGCTGCCTTACAAATCTGCTCAACAGAGGTCTCGTTCTTAAAAGCCCAAGAGGAGGCCACAGCCCTAGTTGAGTGAGCCGTAATCCTCTGAGAAGGCTTACGTCCCACTGTCTCGTAGGCCAAACGAATAAAGCTCCTCAACCAAAAAGACAGTGAAGTGGAAGAGGCCCTCTGCCCCCAACGCTTCCCTGAATACACGACAAATAAGGACGAAGTCAGTCTGAATTCCTTCATGGCCTGAAGATAAAACTTCAAGGCTCGAACTACGTCCAAGTTATGAAGTAACATTTCCTTAGACAAAGAAGGGTTAGGACACAAGGAAGGAACTACTATCTCCTGGTTGATGTTACGATCTGACACCATCTTAGGGAAAAATCCCAACCCAGTGAGAAGCAGCCTTATCAGCATGAAAAGCCAGGTAAGGGGGCTCACATTGCAAAGCCGCTAACTCAGACTCTGCAAGCCGAAGCAATAGCCAGTAGAAATAGAACCTTCCAGGAAAGAATCTTAATGTCAAGCGCATGCATAGGCTCAAACGGAGCCCTCTGCAAAACCTTAAGAACCAAATTTAAACTCCAAGGAGGAGCAGAAGTTCTAAATACCGGTCTGATTTGTCAGGGTATATATATATATATATATATATATATCCAAGCAGTTTTCCAGGTCAACCCACCAAGAGGCAACAGCCTGGGTGCAAATATAAATAGCATACAAGGACAAAAGTAGATGCACTCTCAGGTCTTCCACGATTTACTTTATTGTAACGGTTGTGAACCTCGAAAACGTTACAATAAAGTAAATCGTGGAAGACCTGAGAGTGCATCTACTTTTGTCCTTTTATATATATATATATATATATATATATATATATATATATATATATATATATATATATATATATATATATATGGTGAGACCATACAATTAATTAAATATGAGGCCGTTTACAAAAATGCTATTTCACTATAAATCACAAACCCCCCCTGCCAAATGGTTTTGGCTGGGTGAAGACATGTTTATCCTAATTTAAAGTTAATAGCTTTTGAAGCTCACCTCCTGCTGTGTATGGAGACAACATTCTGGGCCTATAAACTAGATAAGCAGGTAAAATTCTGACTACATAGTGATTAGCATAGACTTGTTAATTAGTTCCTGCTGTGAAATTGAGACAGTAAAAATTTGACCAGCTAAAAACACATGTTCTAAATTATACTCTTAAACCCATTGTTAAAAGACAACATATTATATATGAATATAGAAATTTGGGAGTTTGTCTAATTTTCTAATATTACATGAGTATTTGCTAAGCTTGATAGGTGACTATTTTAGTCGGTCTAAAATGTTTAACTGTCAGAATAATAACCTTTTAGACATATGATAACAAGATGTCCTATGAATATGAACCATAGACCAGATTCATGCATTCAGAATTTATTAGAAATATGAAATATATTATATTAATGTTGAAATGCAATGCAATGTCGGGATACTGAATGCTATTTTTAAATGGATTTTAAAATGCTATAATTTTGGAAATTAGCAGTATAATTGCTTTGATATAATATAATGTTAAAAACATATTATATTTCATATTAAAATAATCAGAATAAATAATGTGACATAATACAGTACATATGAACATATAACTTATTAATGTAAGGAAATTATGGCATTTATTATACATTTTAAAGAAATATGTTTAAATGTTAGAAATGATTAAATGTATCTGTTTTGTTTGTCATGTTGCCCCCGATGGACAAAATCCGGTATTACAACTAAAAGACGATTGGTTGTTACAAAGATGCATCTCCCTGACAACATACATTCACAAAATAAACTAATGAGAAGGGACAAGCACCGTGGGCGTGAACGAAAAAGATCATCAATGATTAGATTTAAGGAATGGCTAAATGCAAACAAGGGACAGTTTTTGTGTGACTTGCTTAGACTAGTGATTGATAACTGGCGGCCATACTTGGGAACACATTCACTTAAGCAAGAAACTGAAAACTTACCTTGATCTATGCGATAACTTTCCTTCAAATGAGATGATCTAAAGATATTTGGAAAAGACAGCTGCGAATTGGTTCAGATTGGTGATGTATAATTGTCCTAATTTTTAATATTTGAAACAAAGATTATTGGTAAGACCATATTTAAATTATAGTTAAGAGATTTAAAGGAGCATTCAGTATTTTTAAACTGTGTTCATAGTCCTGTATAGTGTTGTTTGTCTCTTAATGCTAAGTTGTTTTATCTGTGCAACTATAGAGTTATAACTTTGGTTATTGGCACAAATAATATTTACAATTTCTGATGTTTTAATAAAAGTGTATATTGTCCTATAGTTTGACTTAGCACTGTTGATTGTACCAGTCTTAATGTTTGTAGCTAATATCTTAGTCTCATTGTATTACTTTAAATGCAATTCTGATTTGGGAGGCTATTGTGAATAAGACAACTTTTATGAGATTTGTATAGCATATTTTAATAATTCATATACGTGTATAGTATTGATTCATATGCTTGTTCCTACAAATATATTTCAATGTGTTTATAGATATCAACTAATAATAAAGAATTCATGAATTTATATTAATTTTATGGTTTCTAGTATATGCATATTTTATTGGGGTTCAGTTTAAAGGATAATTATTAAATATATTGTGTTATAACCCTGCCATATACTGACAGATTCTAGCCAAAGCCTGAACAAAGGACTAGATATCAGGCTTATTCTTCTTATCCTGCCAAGGAAAGCACCTTTGCCTCCCATGGCCGTGGATATGATAGAGTCCAGCCCTGGGCCAAAAAGAACTTTCCCTTGAAAAGGAAGGGTTAGTAATCTAGACTTGGAAGTCATGTCTGCAGACCATGACTTTAACCACAGAGTCCTGTGGGCTAGAACCGAGAAACCGGATGTCTTGGCATTCAGACGGATAACCTGCATGTTAACCTCACAGATAAAAAGAATTAGCTACCCTTAAGGCCTTAATCTTTTCCTGTATCTCCTCGAGGGGAGTCTCCACCTCGACCATAGTTGACAGTGCGTCACACCAGTAGGTAGCCGCTCCTGCCCCCACTGCGATCGCCGCTGCCGGTTAAAAAACAAACCCTGTGAGTTAAAACATCTTCCTCAACATGGATTCTAATTTCTTATCCATGGGCTCCTTGAATGGTGAGCTATCCTCGAGGGGAAAAGCGTGGAGATAGCCCCATCCACCTTAGGAATGGCCCCCCATAGCTCAAGCTTAGAGTCCAGGACAGGGAACAGTCTTTTAAAAGAGGTAGAGGGAGAAAAAGACGAACCAAGCTTCTCCTGCTCATCCTTAATAATAGTAGCCATCTTCATGGGAACTGGAAAGGCCTGAGGCACCACTCTGTCCTTGTAAACCCTATCAAGCTTAGGGATCGAAGGTTCTTCCGGAAGTTTCGGCTCCGGAACCCCCAACGTAGCAAGCACTTCTTTCAATAAAAAGCGCAAATGCTCCATCTTAAATTTAAAATCTGGCTCCTGCCGGAGGTCTAGAAGATGCCGATTCCGTCCCAGAGGGAGCGTCCTCCGAAGAGCAAAAGGCGTCCTCATCAGCGGATAATCTATCAGAGACATCCAGTGGAGTAGATGACCCCTGGGACAGAATGCTATGTCTTTCCCTTCACTTGAGCTTCGCAGGGCGTGGTAAGGCATGGAAGGCCACAGAAACCGGCGTTTGTAGCTGGGCCCGCGCGGGAGGATCAGTCGGGCCCTAGGGAGCTGCATGTTTGATCGGAGATGAATGTAGGGAACGCACCTCAGAGGTGGATGGCTCAGTAGTGCTAAATATCTTATTCTTTTTAGATATTGCAATCTTTTCAAATCATGTGGAACACAGTTGAGCAGACGGATCAACCTGCACCTCCTTGCAATAAACACAGGTATTAGATTTAATTAAAGTGTGACAGGTTAGTAGCATCGCTCCTAACATGGACTTGAGTGCATAAAACAGGCAGCTAAACTTGTCAATGCTGATTTCTTAAGCAGCTGTTAATCTGAGTCGGGATGGTTTTGCAGAAAGACACTCCCTGCATCTCCGGACTCTAACTTTCACCCATGCTCTCACTGAGAGGCTGACAGGAGTACTTAAAACTCCAGTCCCATCTCGAAGAGTACTACCTTCCATAAGAGACTACTCAGAATCTTCTGACACTTCTCTGACAACCTCCTGGGGGATGAGGGGAGTGGGGAAGGTATTTAAGCCTTTGGCCTGGCAGACCAAATGTCTCAGGCAACAACAACCTGACAGAGGCAACTAGTAAATATGTGGATCAGAGACTCAGAGAATATTTAACATCCATACCCTCATATGTGAGGGACACTATGGAGGTCTTACAACTTTTTAAAAATATCCAGATTACTGAAAATACTTGGCTCATTACTGCAGATGTAGTCTCTTTACACGACGAACATAATGAATTTATCATTAAATTACTGAATTACGTACTTTTACGACACATAACGTATTTACCTTTAAAGACTGCTTTTATGTTCAGACACAAGGCACAGGGATGGGCACTTCATCACAATGTATTTACTACAGACATGGAGGAATATACTGAATTAATACCAATGTGGCTTAGATACATTGACGTGTATGTGTTTTAATGTGGGAGGGCACGTGGACTGCTTGACAAGTTTCTTATAAAACTAAATGAAAATAACTTTAATATTAAACTCACTTACTAAGAAGAACTTCATTCTATCCTCTTTCTAGACCTAAAAATATCCAAAAACCAAGAAAGTAATATAGTTACCTCCATATTCAGAAAAGAAATGGCAACTAACACTCTGCTACATAAAACTAGTGGTCACCCCTACAGTACTTTAAAATCCATACTATATGGAGAATTCCTAAGAGATGTTACAGTAAGAGAAGCATAAAACATGCGAAATTTAAAACATACAATATGCCAAGAGCTAGTCTCCTTCAACCGAAAGCTAAGACATCAGATCCCCAGAGTGTACCAAGACTCATCACAAGGTATAATCCGCAGGTCTGTCAAGTAGTTAATATACTAAATGATAACTGGCACATTTTAAAAAATGATCTGACCTTGGAAAATTAATTGGGCATAAGGTAACTGTAGGGTATAAAAGACCGTGCAATTTAAAAGACCAACTGGTATCTAGTCTCTATATACAAACTCCTAAAAAAATTGACACCAATCCAGGCATGTATGTGGAACATGTTCAATTTACCTAAAAGCACAGAAAACTAAAGAAATTGTGGACAAAAATGGCAAAAAACATATGCTGAAGAACCATTTTACATGCAGAACGACAGGAGTTATTTACACACTACACTGTCCGTGCAATAAAGTCTATGTAGGGATGACTACCCGCGAAGTACGGGTTAGAATCCTTGAACATATGTGTAACATTAAAAATGCAGAGAAGGAACTAACCAGTGTGGCAAGACATTTCCTACAACATCACCAGAGTCAATCGACACATCTAAAACTTATGGTGGTACAAAAAAAATCTCCCTAGGTATAAGAGGTGGAGACTTAGAAAAAACATTACTTAAAGCAGAGTGTAGATGGATCTATCTACTTGATAGTCTGCAACCGAAAGGCTTAAAGGACCAGTCACCACAGTAGATTTGCATAATCAACAAATGCAAGATAACAAGACAATGCAATAGCACTTAGTCTGAATTTCAAATGAGTAGTAGATTTTTTTTCTGACAATTTTAAAAGTTATGTCTTTTTCCACTCCCCCTGTACCATGTGACAGCCATCAGTCAATCACAAATGCATACACGTACCATGTGACTGCCATCAATCAGCCATTCACAAATGCATACACACTTATTCTTGCACATGCTTAGTAGGAGTTGGTGACTCAAAACGTTTAAATATAAAAAGACTTTGCACATTTTGTTAATGGAAGTAAATTGGGAAGTTGTTTAAAATTGCATGCTCTATCTGAATAATGAAAGTTTAGTTTTGATTGAGTGTCCCTTTAAATGAATATAATAAATACTACACATACCTATAAAAAGATCGATTAATATTTAAAAATTCTAACCTTTTTAAGGAAATTTATCAACATCTTCACAACACTTTCAACAAAGTGAATTTTTAACTCTGCAACTATATATTTAATTTCCACAGTTATATTTCTAACTTAATCAAACACATACTCAATATAAGTCCTGTATACTATTAGGCTCTTTTCACTATTCACAAAGGGTGCACAATGTCAACTTCTTTTTTTAGAAGCTGTTATTTAGTACATTAAATGGGAGTGTACTTCATTTTATCTTGGTAATTGTGTTTGTAATTATGTTCTTTTACTCTTTTTCAATATAATATAGTCACTTTAATATGAGATAAATATTCTCAAATAATGGTATCACGCTGTTAGTTTCCTTTCACTTTTATCACTAATAAATATCACCATCGATAAATACTAATAAGTAATAATATCCAGATGAATATGTAAATATTATCTCGAGTCATAACGAACTCGCTATAGACAAAAGATCTACATTAACTTAAGCAGACAAAGACTGTTCATATACCTAGAAAGAGAGATAACCTTATAGGTCACGTTAGATCCAATTGTCCTATGTGTTCTCTTTTTTAACAATATAATCAATCTGGACATATAATGGTATTGCATTGAAAATATAACTGGTACTCTGTCATTGTTCCATATTCTCATACTTAAATAAAAGCTATATCCCCAGCAGGTTAGTAGTTAAAATCATACACTATCTGTGCAGCTGACGTATTTGCTTTCTAATGGAATATGATCCAACTAATATTGACATTGCAAGTACCTCATTTAAAAGTTAAAGCATGAATCTGGCTACTATATTATTTAATTCTTGGAGGTTGCATAAATCATATTTAGATCTGTCTATTCCATTTTATTATCTATCATTAGCCCCTGCAGGATAATGGTTAAATCTTACACATGATCATTAGTTGTATGATTTTACAGCTGATAACTTACCTTTAACATCACTTTACATTGCAAGTTTTTTTCTAAACACATAAATGGATTGTCTGCCAGCTGTCAAATAATAAAAGCACTAAGTTTTGCCAAGATCGTATCTTTGTAAATATCGCAGTTTGACAATCCAATCACATGTAACAGGAAGTAAAAAGTGATGACCGATAGAAGCAGTTCAAACTGAGTCTTTGATTGACTGTTATGGTTAACTGACAGACCGACACTTATCCTATCAGTATGATAATTGTAATAGAAGCAGATCCAATTGAAGCAAGGAGGTAGGATGTACTATCACTACAATACGGCCTGGAACCAGCCGGCGCGTACCCCTATGAGCAAGCGTTTATGTGAAAAGTGCGTTGGGGCACCTTATTCACAGTGGGCATAGTCCCTCATTTTTAGATGCTTATAAGGATGCGCTCATAATTTACTATTTGCACTCCACTGAGTACACTTAATAATTACTGCAGACAGTGTAAAAGTAATTTAAGTTCCCGCTATAGAAGGAACTTTAACTAGCTTAGTTTAGTAGCAGAAGTCTTAAAATGCTGTAGTCCACCTATTAATCATTGGGGATTAGTTAGCAATAACTGCTGTGATACCTGCTATTAGCATAAACACAATAACGGATCTGCTGATTTGATTTTTCAGTGGTGAATGCTGCATAGATTATATACTTTGTAGAATCATCCTGGTTTATAGCCATTTTTAACTTGTGTATGTGTGCAAATATATGTTGTTGCAACTGGTTCTTTTTTCACTAATAAAGTTATTTGATTTTAAATGATTGTTACTACCAATATGTTTTGTATCTCTATGGCAGAGTAAGGCTACCTTTCTCTTTGTGGTGAAACTTTGTTTGCATTTTTTGGTAAACAATGATAACTTAGTCAGCAGACAAACAGCATCCGCTACCCTCTCACCGCAATGACAGGTGGACAGGTTCCCTAGCTGGGAATGTTTATTTATCACTTAGTATATGGGGCAATATATTTAGACACTAGAGGATTTCTCAAAAAGCCCAAAAGACATTTATTCCTAGGGAAAATGAATTCTAAAAGCATTTAACAGTTTACTTACATTCAGATACAAAGGACTTACCTAATTAAAGGCATGAGATGATCATTAAACTGTTTATCAAACAGATGAAAAATGGTATTGGCCTGATGCACGACATCAAAAAAATATAAACTGGCATTCTTAGAATCCGGAGAGGGGATTGCTGAAACAGTCAAATTGAATAGCACAATATAAAGTATAAAGCAAAACGAACTACACACAATTCACAACACAGACATGCAATACACACATTTTTTAAAAAAATCCAGTGCATTCAGACCCCTTACTTTTTCACATTGTTATGCATTCTTATGCTAAAATGTTTGAAATTATATATTTTTTCACATTAATCTACACTCCATGCCCCATAATGACAAAGTAAAAAATATATATATTTTTGCTAACTTTGCAAATTTATTTAAAAGAAAAAACTGAAATATCACATTGACATAAGTATTCAGACCCGTAACTAAGTATTGGGTTGAAGCAGATTTGGCAGCAATTGCAGCCTCACGTCTTTTTGGGTATGATGCAACAAGCTTTGCACACCTGAAATAGGGGATTCCCTACCATTCTTTTATGCAGATCCCCTCAAGCTATGTCAGGTTGAATAGGGGTCGTTGGTGGACTGCCATTTTAAGATCTCTCCAGAGATATTTGATTGGGTTCAAGTCTCTGGCTGGGCCACTTTAAGGACATTCACAAAGTTGTCCCTAAATCACTCTTGCATTGTCTTGGCTGTATGCTTAGAGTCAATGTCCTGATGGTCTTCAGTCCAGTCTAAGCTCCTGAGTACTCATTAAGCATATCTCTGTATTTTGCTGCATTCAGCTTTCCCTTAACCCTGACCTGTCCCTCATACTGAACCCTCATTCCACCCCAGAATGATGCTACCACCACCATATTTTACCGTTGGGATAGTATTGCACAGGTGATGAGCAGTGCCTGGTTTCCTCCATACAGTTCAATCTTCGTGTCCTCAGATAATCTTTCAGTCCGATAGTCCTTTAGGTGCTATTTTGCAATTCCAAGCAGTCTTTCATGTATCTTGCACTGAGGAGAGGCTACCATCTGTCTTACCACTCTGCCATAAAGTCCAGAATAATAAAGTGTTGCAGTGATGATGTCCTTCTGCAAGTTTCTCCCATCTCCACAAATGATCACTGGCGCTCAACTTGAGTGACCATTGGGTTCTTGTTCCCCTCTCTTAGCAAGGCCCTTCTCTCCCGATTGCTCAGTTTGGCCAGGTGGCCAGCTCTAGGAAGAGTCCTGTTTGTTCCATACTACTTCCATATAAGAATTATAGAGGCCATTGTGCTCTTGAGAACCTTCAATGCAGCCAAAAAAATGTGTTGCCTTCCCCAGACACAATCCTGTCTCTGAACACTGCAGGCAGTTCCTTTGACCTCATGGCTTGGTTTTTGCTCCGATATGAATTTTCAGCTGTGAGACCTTATATAGACAGGTGTGTCCAAATCATGTTCATAATTGAATTTGACACAGGTAGACTCCGATCAAAGTGTAGAGACATCTCAAAGATGAAAAATGTGATGCCCCTGAGCTAAAATTTCAAGTGTCATAGCAAAGTTCTTATGACAATGTGATATTTCAGTTTTGTAAATTATAATAAATTTTCAAAGTTATCCAAAATCTGTTTTTTGCTTTGTCATTATGGGCTGTGGAGTGCAGATTGATGTCATCGTTATATATGGTCAATAAAGAACAGTACAAATAATAAAAATAAATAATAATTTAAACCATGTAGTCCTACAATAGCACGATGGTAGCTAATATGGCACATCAGTTGGATGCAGCAGAAGAGCTTTGTGCTTTTAGACCAATTCCATTTAAATGATGAATACACATCACCTATAACACAGCCTCCAAACTTCAAAATAGCAATACTGTTTTTTTTTAACCCTTATATAGGACCAGGGGCAAACATATCTAAATATGTGGTGAGTGTAGGGGGAAAAAAGGAAGTTAAGGAGTTTTCTTTGGTTAGATTTGTCTGCTAAATATAAAAATAGGAAAGGAGGAAAGGTTCCCGGAAGTCATACACATCTTCCAGATCAGCCCATCCTACCTACATCTTTTGTAAGCATATAAGGAGGCAAAAGTTCTATATCTGTGGTGATCGTATAATACAATACTACGTGTCTTTGTGGCTCAGACACAATTAAACCTTTGTGTTGCTTAAACAGTCAAGACTATATATTTATGGTACAAATACAGCAAAAACATAAATTATGCTTACCTGATAATTTAATTTTCTTCCGTGGGAAAAGAGTCCACAGCCGCATTCATTACTTGTGGGAAATAAGAACCTGCATACTAGGAGGAGGCAAAGACACAAACAAAAAGGTATCTTAAGAACAGAAAAACCGCCTAGACAACTAAGTAGCACACTATAGTGCAGCCACAGATAAAGGGGGGAAAAAAAACCTTGTCTAGCTCCCCAGCTGTAGGGAACCAAATAGAAATGGAACCAGCAAAAACCAAGTTCCTAGACAAGACCCCTGCCATGGAGGGAAAAATCAGAGATCCAAACCCCCCCGAGAGCTCAGAGAGCACCTCAATAGGGACCCACTGTAAACAAAAGAAACAGAGACAGCTGAAAGTTCAAAGATGACCAGAACCACAGCTTAGGATCCTGAGATAAACAGGGACGTCCTCCACAACCGCAGAACCGCAGCAATGAGGACCGCCCACAAACTGAAAAAAATCAACCTGTCAACAGCAATGAAAAATCCAGGGACAGAGTCCCACCCCCCACCCCCCTTAAACGAGAGGGAGGAACACCACCAGCCACCTTGAAAGGGTGTGACCAGAACACCAAACCCAGAAGTCCATTTCCAAGGGCATCTCCATCCCTGAAACAGGGACAAAAGGAACACACCCCCAGGGAAAAAAGTCTACTAAGGAAAGACGGAGGACAAGGGAAAACCTTGCCCCCCGGACACAAACTTGACACAGAGGTCAAAACTAACCCAAAACAAGCCAGCCCCCAAAGGAGCCAAGACTACCCGAGGTAGCAATCTCGTGGCCCCACAGCAGATATCGGTGGGGAAGATCTATGCTGATGCAAGGTTAGAGCACCAGAACAACGGACCCCCAAAGGAAGTCCAGAACACATTCCCGCACAGAAAAACAAAGGCCTCGGGCAGCCATAAGAAGGGGACCAGACACTCCAAAAAGAAAAAAGGAAGAATCCCTTCCAGATACAACCCGAACACCAGCGGGAAAAACCGGGACAAGCATAGACAGAACTATACCAACACCACCCGGAACCTCAGTCCAATCCCAGATCCACAAAGAGACCTAAAGAAAAGGACCCCGACCAAAATTCCGGTCAGACACTCCTCACCCGAGGAAGAAACCAGAGAAAAACGGGAAATCTAGCAAAACCTAAGAAAGGACCATGAAAAAAAAAAAAACGCATAACCAATCTCAAGGCGATAGAACCCACGACACAGAGCAAAACTCTGCGACATTCAGAAACTAGGGCCCCACATCAGCACCCGACCCTAAGAGGGTGGAGAAAAATCTGGAAAAAAACAGAACCAGAACCAAAACAAACAAAGGCGACCCCAATAAAACCGGATTCCAGCTAGAAGAGGCCTCCAGTAGCGAAAAAGGCGAACCAGGCCCCCACGTGGCAAGAATGCAGGCATGATTCCACTATGGGCCATGTATACCAAGCAAACTGCAAGGATGCAGACTTGGATTCGAACTCACAACCTTCCATTCCAAGAGTATCAAATCTAACCACTAAAACAAGCTAGTATGCTCCCTCGCATACCGACTAGCATTCCACCGCTGATCCACGAAGAGGATCCATTAAAAACAGAACGAAAGAAGTCCAGAGACCCTAGGAGTTTAAAACCACCCAAAGGGTAGCAAGAAGACCAAGGCCCAAAAACCGCCTAAGCGGAGAAGGCCCACCCCCCTGAAAGGAGACCAAAGCGACGCGGCGGAAGCCACCGACCCTGCCCCGGGATAGAGTGGCATGCCCAATCACTACCGATATGCGGACCCGAAGACCCGGATGTAGATGTATAGAGTAGTTTGTGAAAACAAACAATAAAAAAAAAAAAAAACACACAAGGTCCCGCCGGACCCGCCAAGCACAACAGGCGTCACTGACAACACAACAAAGTGCACACAAATTCTAGACCCAAAAATCCGCGAACAACTTCCGAAAAAGGAACAAAAAGCAAGTCAATCCCAGAAATGACAGAGGGAACAATCAAATAAAAAAGTATCCTAACCGAATGACAGAAAAGAAGGCATCCGCCAAATAAAACTTTGGGAAAGGACACGAGCGACCGACAGGAGACGATCCACATCCCAAATAGGCTAGCTCGAAACACCATTCGATGACCCAGTCCCCGACTGATAAAGGAGAGGATCCCCCAATAAGTCGTAAAAACGACGGAGTAGAAAGCTCAGCAGCGCAATCCGAAAACGAAAGGTACAACATGGAGGAATATTCACCCCCAGAGGTAACTGAATAGACCCGAAGTCTGGACACCCGGGATAATCGTGCAAGAACACAACCTCGCAGAAACCTCCGGATCCTGCAAGCGAACCAGCGCCATCAATATATTGAAGCGGAAATGACCAGCCATCTCCAGGGCAAACAAAACCCCCTGTGCGGAGAGAGAATTAACATTAGGGTTACCCGCAAATGTAGAGGAAGGGTGTTGTTGGGAATCCGCCACTTGAGGAACAGAGCCCCTAGAGGCTGATAGCTCAATAGGCCCCTGGTTCCCCGAGCCCGAGGAACCAGGTGCTCTAAAAAGGCACAAGAGACAGGACTGATAAACCTGGGGCCGAAGCACTTTCCTCACAAGTGGAAGAATCTGAATCAGAAACAAAGACAGTCTCAGCTTCAGAACCCTCCATGGTTAAAACCAAAGAGAAAATTAGGACAATATAAAAAAACGAACGGCACCTGACAGCCACAATGGCTGGGGCACTCTCCACCTCCTATGACCAGATCCAAAACGAAGCAGAAAATCTTCGTCGCCACACGGTCAAGAATGCGGAAGCATAACAAACCCAGCGTAACGACACCCGGTTATAAGGTGAAGCGCAAAGTCCAAAAAAGAGCGCCAGAAAAAACATAATTTATGTAAGAACTTACCTGATAAATTCATTTCTTTCATATTAGCAAGAGTCCATGAGCTAGTGACGTATGGGATATACATTCCTACCAGGAGGGGCAAAGTTTCCCAAACCTCAAAATGCCTACAAATACACCCCTCACCACACCCACAATTCAGTTTAACGAATAGCCAAGAAGTGGGGTGATAAAAAAGTGCGAAAGCATATAAAATAAGGAATTGGAATAATTGTGCTTTATATAAAATCATAACCACCACAAAAAAAAGGGCGGGCCTCATGGACTCTTGCTAATATGAAAGAAATGAATTTATCAGGTAAGTTCTTACATAAATTATGTTTTCTTTCATGTAATTAGCAAGAGTCCATGAGCTAGTGACGTATGGGATAATGACTACCCAAGATGTGGATCTTTCCACACAAGAGTCACTAGAGAGGGAGGGATAAAATAAAGACAGCCAATTCCTGCTGAAAATAATCCACACCCAAAATAAAGTTTAACGAAAAACATAAGCAGAAGATTCAAACTGAAACCGCTGCCTGAAGTACTTTTCTACCAAAAACTGCTTCAGAAGAAGAAAATACATCAAAATGGTAGAATTTAGTAAAAGTATGCAAAGAGGACCAAGTTGCTGCTTTGCAGATCTGGTCAACCGAAGCTTCATTCCTAAACGCCCAGGAAGTAGAAACTGACCTAGTAGAATGAGCTGTAATTCTCTGAGGCGGAGTTTTACCCGACTCAACATAGGCAAGATGAATTAAAGATTTCAACCAAGATGCCAAAGAAATGGCAGAAGCTTTCTGGTCTTTTCTAGAACCGGAAAAGATAACAAATAGACTAGAAGTCTTACGAAAAGATTTCGTAGCTTCAACATAATATTTCAAAGCCCTAACAACATCCAAAGAATGCAACGATTTCTCCTTAGAATTCTTAGGATTAGGACATAATGAAGGAACCACAATTTCTCTACTAATGTTGTTGGAATTCACAACTTTAGGTAAAAATTCAAAAGAAGTTCGCAACACCGCCTTATCCTGATGAAAAATCAGAAAAGGAGACTCACAAGAAAGAGCAGATAATTCAGAAACTCTTCTGGCAGAAGAGATGGCCAAAAGGAACAAAACTTTCCAAGAAAGTAATTTAATGTCCAATGAATGCATAGGTTCAAACGGAGGAGCTTGAAGAGCTCCCAGAACCAAATTCAAACTCCAAGGAGGAGAAATTGACTTAATGACAGGTTTTATACGAACCAAAGCTTGTACAAAACAATGAATATCAGGAAGAATAGCAATCTTTCTGTGAAAAAGAACAGAAAGAGCAGAGATTTGTCCTTTCAAAGAACTTGCGGACAAACCCTTATCTAAACCATCCTGAAGGAACTGTAAAATTCTCGGTATTCTAAAAGAATGCCAGGAAAAATGATGAGAAAGACACCAAGAAATATAAGTCTTCCAGACTCTATAATATATCTCTCGAGATACAGATTTACGAGCCTGTAACATAGTATTAATCACAGAGTCAGAGAAACCTCTTTGACCAAGAATCAAGCGTTCAATCTCCATACCTTTAAATTTAAGGATTTCAGATCCTGATGGAAAAAAGGACCTGGTGACAGAAGGTCTGGTCTTAACGGAAGAGTCCACGGTTGGCAAGAGGCCATCCGGACAAGATCCGCATACCAAAACCTGTGAGGCCATGCCGGAGCTACCAGCAGAACAAACGAGCATTCCTTCAGAATCTTGGAGATTACTCTTGGAAGAAGAACTAGAGGCGGAAAGATATAGGCAGGATGATACTTCCAAGGAAGTGATAATGCATCCACTGCCTCCGCCTGAGGATCCCGGGATCTGGACAGATACCTGGGAAGTTTCTTGTTTAGATGGGACGCCATCAGATCTATTTCTGGAAGTTCCCACATTTGAACAATCTGAAGAAATACCTCTGGGTGAAGAGACCATTCGCCCGGATGCAACGTTTGGCGACTGAGATAATCCGCTTCCCAATTGTCTACACCTGGGATATGAACCGCAGAGATTAGACAGGAGCTGGATTCCGCCCAAACCAAAATTCGAGATACTTCTTTCATAGCCAGAGGACTGTGAGTCCCTCCTTGATGATTGATGTATGCCACAGTTGTGACATTGTCTGTCTGAAAACAAATGAACGATTCTCTCTTCAGAAGAGGCCAAAACTGAAGAGCTCTGAAAATTGCACGAGGTTCCAAAATATTGATCGGTAATCTCACCTCCTGAGATTCCCAAACTCCTTGTGCCGTCAGAGATCCCCACACAGCTCCCCAACCTGTGAGACTTGCATCTGTTGAAATTACAGTCCAGGACGGAAGCACAAAAGAAGCCCCCTGAATTAAACGATGGTGATCTGTCCACCATGTTAGAGAGTGTCGAACAATCGGTTTTAAAGATATTAATTGAGATATCTTCGTGTAATCCTTGCACCATTGCTTCAGCATACAGAGCTGAAGAGGTCGCATGTGAAAACGAGCAAAGGGGATCGCGTCCGATGCAGCAGTCATAAGACCTAGAATTTCCATGCATAAGGCTACCGAAGGGAATGATTGTGACTGAAGGTTTCGACAAGCTGTAATCAACTTTAGACGTCTCTTGTCTGTTAAAGACAGAGTCATGGACACTGAATCCATCTGGAAACCCAGAAAGGTTACCCTTGTCTGAGGAATCAAAGAACTTTTTGGTAAATTGATCCTCCAACCATGATCTTGAAGAAACAACACAAGTCGATTCGTATGAGATTCTGCTAAATGTAAAGACTGAGCAAGTACCAAGATATCGTCCAAATAAGGAAATACCACAATACCCTGTTCTCTGATTACAGACAGCAGGGCACCGAGAACCTTTGTAAAAATTCTTGGAGCTGTAGCTAGGCCAAACGGCAGAGCCACAAACTGGTAATGCTTGTCCAGAAACGAGAATCTCAGGAATTGATAATGATCTGGATGAATCGGAATATGCAGATATGCATCCTGTAAATCTATTGTGGACATATAATTCCCTTGCTGAACAAAAGGTAAGATAGTCCTTACAGTTACCATCTTGAACGTTGGTATCCTTACATAACGATTCAATATTTTTAGATCCAGAACTGGTCTGAAAGAATTCTCCTTCTTTGGTACAATGAAGAGATTTGAATAAAACCCCATCCCCTGTTCCGGAACTGGAACTGGCATAATTACTCCAGTCAACTCTAGATCTGAAACACATTTCAGAAATGCTTGAGCTTTTACTGGATTTACTGGGACACGGGAAAGAAAAAATCTCTTTGCAGGAGGTCTCAACTTGAAACCAATTCTGTACCCTTCTGAAACAATGCTCTGAATCCAAAGATTGTGAACAGAATTGATCCAAATTTCCTTGAAAAAACGTAACCTGCCCCCTACCAGCTGAGCTGGAATGAGGGCCGCACCTTCATGTGGACTTAGAAGCAGGCTTTGCCTTTCTAGCTGGCTTGGATTTATTCCAGACTGGAGATGGTCTCCAAACTGAAACTGCTCCTGAGGATGAAGGATCAGGCTTTTGTTCTTTGTTGAAACGAAAGGAACGAAAACGATTATTAGCCCTGTTTTTACCTTTAGATTTTTTATCCTGTGGTAAAAAAGTTCCTTTCCCACCAGTAACAGTTGAAATAATGGAATCCAACTGAGAACCAAATAATTGAATTGAAATGGAAAGTAAAGTTGATTTAGAAGCCATATCAGCATTCCAAGTTTTAAGCCATAAAGCTCTTCTAGCTAAAATAGCTAGAGACATAAACCTGACATCAACTCTGATAATATCAAAAATGGCATCACAGATAAAATTATTAGCATGCTGAAGAAGAATAATAATATCATGAGAATCACGATGTGTTACTTGTTGCGCTAAAGTTTCCAACCAAAAAGTTGAAGCTGCAGCAACATCAGCCAAAGATATAGCAGGTCTAAGAAGATTACCTGAACACAGATAAGCTTTTCTTAGAAAGGACTCAATTTTCCTATCTAGAGGATCCTTAAACGAAGTACCATCTGACGTAGGAATGGTAGTACGTTTAACAAGGGTAGAAATAGCCCCATCAACTTTAGGGATCTTGTCCCAAAATTCTAATCTGTCAGACGGCACAGGATATAATTGCTTAAAACGTTTAGAAGGAGTAAATGAATTACCCAAATTATCCCATTCTTTGGAAATTACTGCAGAAATAGCATTAGGAACAGGAAAAACTTCTGGAATAACCACAGGAGCTTTAAATACCTTATCTAAACGTTTAGAATTAGTATCAAGAGGACCAGAATCCTCTATTTCTAAAGCAATTAGTACTTCTTTAAGTAAAGAACGAATAAATTCCATTTTAAATAAATATGAAGATTTATCAGCATCAACCTCTGAGACAGAATCCTCTGAACCAGAGGAATCATCAGAATCAGAATGATGATGTTCATTTAAAAATTCATCTGTAGGGAGAGAAGTTTTAAAAGATTTTTTACGTTTACTAGAAGGAGAAATAACAGACATAGCCTTCTTTATGGATTCAGAAACAAAATCTCTTATATTATCAGGAACATTCTGCACCTTAGATGTTGAAGGAACTGCAACAGGCAATGGTACTTTACTAAAGGAAATATTATCTGCTTTAACAAGTTTGTCATGACAATCAATACAAACAACAGCTGGAGGAATAGCTACCAAAAGTTTACAGCAGATACACTTAGCTTTGGTAGATTCAGCACTTGACAGCGATTTTCCTGTAGTATCTTCTGACTCAGATGCAACGTGAGACATCTTGCAATATGTAAGAGAAAAAACAACATATATATAAAGCAAAATTGATCAAATTCCTTAAATGACAGTTTCAGGAATGGGAAAAAATGCCAAAGAACAAGCTTCTAGCAACCAGAAGCAATAAAAAAATGAGACTTAAATAATGTGGAGACAAAAGTGACGCCCATATTTTTTCGCGCCAAATAAGACGCCCACATTATTTGGCGCCTAAATGTTTTTTGGCGCCAAAAATGACGCCACATCCGGAACGCCGACATTTTTGGCGCAAAATAACGTCAAAAAATGACGCAACTTCCGGCGACACGTATGACGCCGGAAACGGAAATAGAATTTTTGCGCCAAAAAAGTCAGCGCCAAGAATGACGCAATAAAATGAAGCATTTTCAGCCCCCGCGAGCCTAACAGCCCACAGGGAAAAAGTCAAATTTTAAGGTAAGAAAAAACATAATTTATGCTTACCTGATAAATTCCTTTCTTCTGTAGTGTGATCAGTCCACGGGTCATCATTACTTGTGGGATATTATCTGCTCCCCTACAGGAAGTGCAAGAGGATTCACCCAGCAGAGTTGCTATATAGCTCCTCCCCTCTACGTCACCTCCAGTCATTCGACCAAGGACCAACGAGAAAGGAGAAGCCAAGGGTGTAGTGGTGACTGGAGTATAATTTAAAAAATATTTACCTGCCTTAAAAAACAGGGCGGGCCGTGGACTGATCACACTACAGAAGAAAGGAATTTATCAGGTAAGCATAAATTATGTTTTCTTCTGTTAAGTGTGATCAGTCCACGGGTCATCATTACTTGTGGGATACCAATACCAAAGCAAAAGTACACGGATGACGGGAGGGATAGGCAGGCTCTTTATACAGAAGGAACCACTGCCTGAAGAACCTTTCTCCCAAAAATAGCCTCTGAGGAAGCAAAAGTGTCAAATTTGTAAAATTTGGAAAAAGTATGAAGCGAAGACCAAGTTGCAGCCTTGCAAATCTGTTCAACAGAGGCCTCATTCTTAAAGGCCCAAGTGGAAGCCACAGCTCTAGTGGAATGAGCTGTAATTCTTTCAGGAGGCTGCTGTCCAGCAGTCTCATAAGCTAAACGAATTATGCTACGAAGCCAAAAAGAGAGAGAGGTAGCAGAAGCTTTTTGACCTCTCCTCTGACCAGAGTAAACGACAAACAGGGAAGACGTTTGTCGAAAATCTTTAGTTGCCTGTAAATAAAATTTAAGGGCACGAACTACATCCAGATTGTGCAAAAGACGTTCCTTCCTCGAAGAAGGATTTGGGCACAAGGATGGAACAACAATCTCCTGATTGATATTCCTGTTAGTGACTACCTTAGGTAAGAACCCAGGTTTAGTACGCAGAACTACCTTATCCGAGTGAAAAATCAAATAAGGAGAATCACAATGTAAGGCTGATAACTCAGAGACTCTTCGAGCCGAGGAAATAGCCATTAAAAATAGAACTTTCCAAGATAACAACTTTATAACAATGGAATGAAGGGGTTCAAACGGAACACCCTGTAAAACGTTAAGAACAAGGTTTAAACTCCATGGTGGAGCCACAGCTTTAAACACAGGTTTAATCCTGGCCAAAGCCTGACAAAAAGCCTGAACGTCTGGAACTTCTGACAGACGCTTGTGTAACAGAATGGACAGAGCTGAGATCTGTCCCTTTAAGGAACTAGCGGATAACCCCTTTTCTAAACCTTCTTGTAGAAAAGACAATATCCTAGGAATCCTAACCTTACTCCAAGAGTAACCTTTGGATTCGCACCAATATAGGTATTTACGCCATATTTTATGGTAAATCTTTCTGGTAACAGGCTTCCTAGCCTGTATTAAGGTATCAATAACTGACTCAGAAAAACCACGCTTTGATAAGATCAAGCATTCAATTTCCAAGCAGTCAGCTTCAGAGAAGTTAGATTTTGATGTTTGAAAGGACCCTGAATCAGAAGGTCCTGTTTCAGAGGTAACGACCAAGGTGGACAGAATGACATGTCCACCAGATCTGTATACCAAGTCCTGCGTGGCCATGCAGGCGCTATTAGAATCACTGATGCTTTCTCCTGTTTGATTCTGGCAATCAATCGAGGAAGCATCGGGAAAGGTGGAAACACATAAGCCATCCTGAAGGTCCATGGTGCTGTCAAGGCATCTATCAGGACCGCTCCCGGATCCCTGGATCTGGACCCGTAGCGCGGAAGCTTGGCGTTCTGTCGAGACGCCATGAGATCTATCTCTGGTTTGCCCCAACGTCGAAGTATTTGGGCAAAGACCTCTGGATGAAGTTCCCACTCCCCCGGATGAAAAGTCTGACGACTTAAGAAATCCGCCTCCCAGTTCTCCACTCCCGGGATGTGGATTGCAGACAGGTGGCAAGAGTGAGACTCTGCCCAGCGAATTATCTTCGATACTTCCATCATTGCTAGGGAGCTTCTTGTCCCTCCCTGATGGTTGATATAAGCTACAGTCGTGATGTTGTCCGACCGGAACCTGATGAACCCCCGAGTTGTTAACTGGGGTCAAGCCAGAAGAGCATTGAGGACTGCTCTCAATTCCAGAATGTTTATTGGAAGAAGACTCTCCTCCTGATTCCATAGTCCCTGAGCCTTCAGAGAATTCCAGACAGCGCCCCAACCTAGTAGGCTGGCGTCTGTTGTTACAATTGACCAGTCTGGCCTGCTGAATGGCATTCCCCTGGCCAGATGTGGCCGATAAAGCCACCATAGAAGAGAATTTCTGGTCTCTTGATTCAGATTTAGAGTGGGGGACAAATCTGAGTAATCCCCATTCCACTGACTTAGCATGCACAGTTGCAGTGGTCTGAGATGTAGGCGTGCAAAAGGAACTATGTCCATTGCTGCTACCATTAGTCCGATTACCTCCATGCATTGAGCTACTGACGGGTGTTGAATAGAATGAAGGACACGGCATGCACTTTGAAGTTTTGTTAACCTGTCCTCTGTTAGGTAAATCTTCATTTCTACAGAATCTATCAGAGTCCCCAGGAAGGGAACTCTTGTGAGTGGAAAGAGAGAACTTTTCTTTTCGTTCACTTTCCATCCATGCGACCTTAGAAATGCCAGTACTATCTCTGTATGAGATTTGGCAGTTTGAAGGCTTGAAGCTTGTATCAGTATGTCGTCTAAGTACGGAGCTACTGAAATTCCTCGCGGTCTTAGTACCGCCAGAAGAGTGCCCAGAACCTTTGTGAAGATTCTTGGAGCCGTAGCCAGTCCGAATGGAAGAGCTACAAACTGGTAATGCCTGTCTAAAAAGGCAAACCTTAGATACCGGTAATGGCTTTTGTGAATCGGTATGTGAAGGTAAGCATCCTTTAAATCCACTGTGGTCATGTACTGACCCTCTTGGATCATGGGCAAAAATGTTCGAATAGTTTCCATCTTGAACGATGGAACTCTTAGGAATTTGTTTAGGATCTTTAAATCCAAGATTGGCCTGAAGGTTCCCTCTTTTTTGGGAACTACAAACAGATTTGAGTAAAACCCTTGTCCTAGTTCCAACCGCGGAACTGGATGGATCACTCCCATTAATAAAAGATCTTGTACGCGGCGTAGAAACGCTTCCTTCTTTGTTAGGTTTGTTGACAACCTTGACAGATGAAATCTCCCTCTTGGGGGAGAGGATTTGAAGTCCAGAAGGTATCCCTGAGATATGATCTCCAACGCCCAGGGATCCTGAACATCTCTTGCCCAAGCCTGGGCGAAGAGGGAAAGTCTACCCCCCACTAGATCCGGTCCCGGATCGGGGGCCCTCAATTCATGCTGTCTTAGGGGCAGCAGCAGGTTTTCTGGCCTGTTTGCCCCTGTTCCAGGACTGGTTAGGTTTCCAGCCTTGTCTGTAGCGAGCAACAGCTCCTTCCTGTTTTGGTGCAGAGGAAGTTGATGCTGCTCCTGCTTTGAAATTACGAAAGGAACGAAAATTGGACTGTCTAGCCTTGGCTTTGGCCTTGTCCTGAGGCAGGGCATGACCTTTACCTCCTGTAATGTCAGCAATAATCTCTTTCAAGCCGGGCCCGAATAAGGTCTGCCCTTTGAAAGGAATATTAAGCAATTTAGATTTAGACGTAACATCAGCTGACCAGGATTTCAGCCACAGAGCTCTGCGTGCCTGAATGGCGAATCCTGAATTTTTAGCCGCAAGTTTAGTTAAATGTACTACGGCATCTGAAATAAATGAATTAGCTAACTTAAGGAATTTAAGTTTGTGTGTGATGTCATCTAGTGTGGATGATTGAAGTGTCTCTTCCAGAGACTCAAACCAAAATGCTGCTGCAGCCGTGACAGGCGCAATACATGCAAGAGGTTGCAATATAAACCCTTGTTGAACAAACATTTTCTTAAGGTAACCCTCTAATTTTTTATCCATTGGATCTGAAAAAGCACAGCTATCCTCCACTGGGATAGTGGTACGCTTAGCTAAAGTAGAAACTGCTCCCTCCACCTTAGGGACCATTTGCCATAAGTCCCGTGTGGCGGCGTCTATTGGAAACATCTTTCTGAATATAGGAGGGGGTGAGAAAGGCACACCGGGTCTATCCCACTCCTTAGTAACAATGTCAGTAAGTCTCTTAGGTATAGGAAAAACGTCAGTACTCGTCGGTACCGCAAAATATTTATCCAACCTACACATTTTCTCTGGGATTGCAACTGTGTTACAATAATTCAGAGCCGCTAATACCTCCCCTAGTAACACACGGAGGTTCTCAAGCTTAAATTTAAAATTTGAAATGTCTGAGTCCAGTTTATTTGGATCAGAACCGTCACCCACAGAATGAAGCTCTCCGTCTTCACGTTCTGCAAACTGTGACGCAGTATCAGACATGGCCCTTGCATTATCAGCGCACTCTGTTCTCACCCCAGAGTGATCACGTTTACCTCTTAGTTCTGGTAGTTTAGCCAAAACTTCAGTCATAACAGTAGCCATATCTTGTAATGTGATTTGTAATGGCCGCCCAGATGTACTCGGCGCTACAATATCACGCACCTCCTGAGCGGGAGATGCAGGTACTGACACGTGAGGCGAGTTAGTCGGCATAACTCTCCCCTCGTTGTTTGGTGAAATATGTTCAATTTGTACAGATTGACTGTTTTTTAAAATAGCATCAATACATTTAGTACATAAATTTCTATTGGGCTCCACTTTGGCATTAACACATATAGCACAGAGATATTCCTCTGAATCAGACATGTTTAACACACTAGAAAATAAACAGCAACTTGAAAATACTTTTCAAAGTAATTTACAAATAATATGAAAACGAACTGTGCCTTTAAGAAGCACAGAAAAAAATTATAACAGTTATAGCATCAATCTTTGTCAGAATATACAGTTTTAGCAAAGGATTGTTCCCCTCAGCAATTAAACAACACAACTTTAGCAAAGGTTTAATCCCATTAGCAAAGATAACAATTTCTGAAAGCAGGAAACAAATTACAGAATAAACGTTTTTATCTCAGTCAAACTATAATTCTCACAGCTCTGCTGAGAGAAAATATTTGATGCATAGTAAAAGCGCCCCTCCCCCACACACACAGCAGTGAGGGAGAACAGAAACTGACAGAAAAAACAGATTTAAGCAACTGCCAAGTGGAAAAATAGTGCCCAAACATTTATTCACTCAGTACCTCAGTAAATGAAAATGATTTTACATTCCAGCAAAAACATTAAACATAATCTCTAGTTATTAAACAGCTTTATGTCTTTCTTACAGTGTAATTCTAGTGAATTACCATTCTCCCAGAATACTGAAGTGTAAAGTATACATACATGACATTATATCGGTATGGCAGGATTTTCTCATCAATTCCATTGTCAGAAAATAAAAACTGCTACATACCTCTATGCAGATTCATCTGCCCGCTGTCCCCTGATCTGAAGTTTACCTCACTCCTCAGATGGCCGAGAAACAGCAATATGATCTTAACTACTCCGGCTAAAATCATAGCAAAACTCTGGTAGATTCTTCCTCAAACTCTGCCAGAGAGGTAATAACACACTCCGGTGTTATTTTAAAATAACAAACTTTTGATTGAAGATATAAAACTAAGTATAATCACCATAGTCCTCTCACACGACCTATCTAGTTGCTGGGTGCAAGAGAATGACTGGAGGTGACGTAGAGGGGAGGAGCTATATAGCAACTCTGCTGGGTGAATCCTCTTGCACTTCCTGTAGGGGAGCAGATAATATCCCACAAGTAATGATGACCCGTGGACTGATCACACTTAACAGAAGAAATGTTAAATTAAAATGCATTATCCCAAATATGAAACTGACTGTCTGAAAATAAGGAAAGTTGAACATTCTGAGTCAAGGCAAATAAATGTTTGAATACATATATTTAGAACTTTATAAACAAAGTGCCCAACCATAGCTAGGAGTGTCACAGAAAATAAGACTTACTTACCCCAGGACACTCATCTACATATAGCAGATAGCCAAACCAGTACTGAAACGAGAATCAGCAGAGGTAATGGTATATATAAGAGTATATCGTCGATCTGAAAAGGGAGGTAAGAGATGAATCTCTACGACCGATAACAGAGAACCTATGAAATAGACCCCTTAGAAGGAGATCACTGCATTCAAATAGGCAATACTCTCCTCACATCCCTCTGACATTCACTGCACGCTGAGAGGAAAACCGGGCTCCAACTTGCTGCGGAGCGCATATCAACGTAGAATCTAGCACAAACTTACTTCACCATCGGAGGCAAAGTTTGTAAAAACTGAATTGTGGGTGTGGTGAGGGGTGTATTTGTAGGCATTTTGAGGTTTGGGAAACTTTGCCCCTCCTGGTAGGAATGTATATCCCATACGTCACTAGCTCATGGACTCTTGCTAATTACATGAAAGAAAGGTGGCAATTGGGACCCACTAACCTTAAAGCAATTTTCCCGTCTCAGCCCCAGAGCCAATACCCAATACACAAAGCAGGGAGGTCACATAAACATGATTAAGGAACCCCATCCTATTCACAAATCCCCCCCCAAGGAAGGAATTATCCCATGATTCCCAGATCCAAACAGAGGAGTCTCACTGAGACCCATACCTATCTGTCACACAACAACATAACATTCATAGTGATAAAATCTAACTATCTTACCAGAATCTACGCCATGGAACAGGAACACGGCCCTTCAAGTGTGACGGATAGTAGCATCGCCTCCGTCATGGACTTGAGAGCAGGTAGTGAAGCGAAGGGTCGGCAATGCCAAGAGCTAGAGGAGCTGTTAATACGAATCGGGATGGTGTCGCAGAAAGAACTTCCACTGCATCTCCAGACTCTAACATTCGCCCAGGCCCTCACTGAGAGACTAGCAGGACTACTTAAAACTCCTGTCCCATTGCGAAGAGTACTACTCTCCATGAGAGACACACGTAAAAATTAATAAAAAGTATTTTCTTTAAAAAATAAAAACTTCTGACACTTCTCTGCCAACCTCCTGGGACGAAAGGCAAAGAATGACTGGGGGATAGGGGAAGTGGGAGGAGTATTTAAGCCTTTGGCTGGTGTGTCTTTGCCACCTCCTGGTGGCCAGGTTCTTATTTTCCACAAGTAATGAATCCAGCTGTGGACTCTTTCCCATTAGGAAGAAAACCTATATTATTATCATCATTTATTTGTATAGCACTGCAAAATTCTGTAGTGCTGGGTACAGAGATAGGGGTAAACAATGAAAGATTTGTGATAAGACACCAAAACATGACAGACTAAACAAAACTAGTACAGATGGAAGAGGGACCTGCAGTCTACAGGTTGAGTGTGCCGAGGCATAAGGTTTGGGGGTATAATCTGTACATATACAACATCAAATATTTTTGATTTTTCAATTTCATTACATTTAGGATTCAAGGAGGCTACAATATATTATTTTTAACATGAAAGAACTATAGCTACAAGCCATTCATTGTATTTTGTATTTTTTTATTAGCTTTTAATTTTATAGTATTACTACTGATTTTTAAAATGTGAATCCTAAAATGTTAATATTTAAGGGACTAATTCTCAAAAGCTCTCCGGGAGTGAATCATCTTGCAAATTTTACACAAATAGGCCTTACTGAATTCTAAGCAAATGATCAGAACCTGCAATTTCAATAGAGATGAGTAAGGCCACCCACAAAATGGAATCTCACAGGGGAGAGTGAGGTTAACAGGGAAGCACCCGGTGCTGATTAAACAATCTCAGTTTGCAGCAAATACAATCCCAAATACACTATTATATACAAAATTAAATGCATTAAAAACAAAATCCAAAAACACAGAAAGTATAATGTTTAAAATGTAATAAGAAAAAATCTGTAGTCCAAAGTAAATTAAAATATAAAGCACAAAGAGGAAACACAACAAAACATACAGTGCTGAATTGTACCGAGCTTGTCTCAGACACCAAGAAATGCGTGAAACGTCCCTTCAGATACAGCAAAATTTGACGTTTTTAGAATTTTATGGAGGTACCTTGTATTGCTGACAGATCTATTTGCGATGTTCTCACATAAAACCCAAAATCTTTCTTTCAGGATTCAGATAGAACATACAATTTTAAACAACTTTTCAATTTACTTCTATTATCAAATTTGCGTTTTTCGGTATTTTGTTGAAGAGCATACCTAAGTAGGAGCAAGGACAGCAGTGCATTACTGGAAGCTACCTATTGATTGGTGGCTGCTCGTATATGCCTAGTCATTGGTTCACCTTATGTGGTCAGCTGGCTCCCAGTAATGCATTGCTGCACCTTTAACAAAGGATACCAGAAGAATGATCAACATTTGACAATAGAAGCAAATTGGAAGTTGTTTAAAATGGTATGCTCTACATAAATCATGAAAGAAAACAAGTGGGTTTCAACTCCCTTTCAGTATCTAACGTGTGCTAAAGAAATACACTGCCTCTGGGAATCCTCGTTTAGAGAGTAGAGATGCCATATTTGCATTTCAGCAGCGTCGATTAGATCCCCATTTTACACTGGTTGCACATAAACAGAAGATGGATCTGATAAATGTAACCCTATGGCAGGTACAAAGTCTCAGACACTGGTTCCCACGGGATTAAGTAATTCTCTAGCAATCAGTTTAGAATTTGTTAGGCACTACACAAAAAGATGAGAAACCAGATCTTACCTACTAGTCCTATTTCCAAGGCATAATCAATGTGCTCAATGCATAAATAATCCACCAGAATTAAAAATATTCTGAATGCATTTTTGGGAAGATCAGATGGATCTGAAAGCTAAGGAAAAATTACAACAGCACACAGATTAGAAAGCACTTTTTAAAAATATACCTTTACATAAATATACAGGAAATATTGAAAACACAAACTTTAAATAATATGGTTAGAAATACTAAAAACATTTTGTATAAGGAATAAATTATGAGAAAAGTAAAAAAACATAATTTAGTCTTACCTGATAAATTTATTTCTTGACACGGTGAGTCCAAGGATCATCTTAATTACTGTTGTGGATATCACTCCTGACCAGCAGGAGGCGGCAAAGAGCACCACAGCAAAAGCTGTTAAATACCACTCCCCCTACCCACAATCCCCAGTCATTCGACCAAAGGGAAAGGAAGTAATCTAAGGTGCAGAGGTGCATGATGTTTATAGAAAAGAAAACTATCTGAAAAAAAGGGCGGGCCGTGGACTCACTGTGTCAAGAAATAAATACATTTATCAGGTAAGAATAAATTATGTTTTCTTTCTAATGACACAGTCAGTCCACGGATCATCTTAATTACTGTTGGGAACCAATACCCAAGCTAGAGGACACGGATGATAAGTGAGGGACAAGACAGTTATCCTAAACAGTAGGCACCACTGCTTGAAGAACCTTTGTCCCAAAAGAAGCCTCTGCTGAACCAAAAGTATCAAATTTAGAAAATTTAGAAAAAGTATGCAAAGATGACCAAGTCACAGCCTTGCAAAGCTGATCTACAGAAGCTCCATTTTTGAAAGCCCAAGAAGATGAAACAGACCTCATGGAATGAGTCGTGATTCTCTCAGGAGGCTGCTGACCAGCAGTCTCATATGCCAAGCGAATAACACTTCTCAACCAACAAGAAAGAGAAGTAGCCGTAGCTTTCTTACCCTTACACTTCCCAGAAAAGACAACAAATAAAGAAGACTGGCGAAAACCCATAGTCGCCTGCAAATAATATTTCAATGCACGAACCACCTCCAGGTTGTGCAACAAACGCTCCTTATGAGAAGAAGGATTAGGACACAAAGAAGGAACAACAACCTCTTAATATTCTTATCAGAAACAACCTTGGGAAGAAAACCCAAGGCAGTATGCAGAACTACCTTATCAGAGTGAAAAATAAGAAAAGGGGATTCATACTGTAAGGTTGAAAGCTCCGAAACTCTTCGAGCCGAAGAAATAGCCACCAGAAACAAAAACTTCCAAGATAACATCTTAAGAATGCATAGGTTCAAACAGAGCCTATTGAAGGACTCTAAGAACCAAATTAAGACTCCAAGGTGGAATAGTAGACTTAAACACAGGCCAAATTCTAACCAAGGCCTGACAAAAAGAATGAACATCTGGCACATCCGCCAGGGGCTTGTGCAATAAAATAGATAAAGCAGAAATTTGACCCTTCAGGGTACTAGCAGATAAACCTTTCTTCAAACCCTCCTGGAGAAAAGACAAAATCCTAGGAATCCTAACTCTACTCCACGAGTAGCCTTTGGATTCACACCAATACAAATATTTACGCCAAATCTTATAATAATTCTTCCTAGTAACAGGCTTACGAGCCTGAATCATAGTCTCAATGACTGACTCAGAAAAACCACGCTTAGAAGGAATCAAGCGTTTAATCTCCAAACAGTCAGCTTCAGGGAAATGAGATTTGGATGAAGGAAGGGACTCTGCAGAAGCAGGTCCTTCCTTAATGGAAGACGCCAAGGTGGAAGGGAAGACATCTCCACCAGATCTGCAAACCAGATTCTGCGAGGCCACGCCAGAGCAATGAGAATCACCAATGCCCTCTATTGTTTGACCCGAGCAATGACCCGAGGAAGAAGAGCAAACGGAGGAAACACATATGCCAGACTGAAAGTCCAAGGAACTGCCAGAGCATCTATCAGAACAGCCTGAGGATCCTTTGACCTCGACCCGTACCTCGGGAGCTTGGCATTCTGACGAGATGCCATGAGATCCAACTCCGGCTGCCCCAACAAAGAATCAAGCTAGAAAATACCTCTGGATGAAGTTCCCACTTCCCCAGGTGAAAAGTCTGTTTGCTCAGAAAATCTGCTTCCAAATTGTCCACCCCTGGAATATGGATAGCAGACAGACAAAAGTTGTGAATCGCCGCCCACTGAATAATCTTGGCTACCTCTGTCATGGCCAAGGAACTCCAAGTTCCTCCCCGATGATTGATGTAAGCCACCGACATTATGTTGTCCGACTGAAACCTGATAAACTGGGTTGAAGCTAGCAGAGGCCAGGCTAGAAGAGCATTGAAAATTGCTCTCAGTTTCAAAACATTTATTGGAAGAACCGACTTCTCCCGAGTCCATAGACCCTGAGCCCTTAATGAACCACAGACAGCACCCCAGCCCAGCAAACTGTCATCTGTGGTTACAATCACCCAGGCAGGTCTGCGAAAGCAAGTTCCCTGAGAGACAAGATCCTGAGACAACCACCATGGAAGAGAATCTCTGGACATCTGATCTAGAACAATCTTTGGAGATAGATCCGCATAATCCCTGTTCCACTGCCTGAGCAAGCATAACTACAGAGGTCTGAGATGGAACCGAGCAAACGGAATGATGTCTATGACTGAAACCATCAGACCAATAACCTCCATGCACTGAACCACTGATGGCAGAGGAAGGGACTGAAGAGCAAGACACGTATTGAAAATCTTTGACTTTCTTGATTCTGTCAGAAATTTTTTTTTTTCATCTCTAGAGAATCTATACTGGTCCCCAAAAATACCACTCTTGTAGCCAGAAGTAAGGAACTTTTTCCTAAATTCACCTTCCAACCGTGGGAGCGCAGAAAAAAACAAAACCAACAACAACTCCATGTGGGAGTTTGCTAGTTGAAAAGATGGAGCATGAACTAGAATGTCATCCAGATAAGGAGCCACTGCAACACCCCTCAATCGAAGCACCGCCAACAATGCTCCCAGAACCTTTGAAAAAATTCTGGGAGCTGTTGCCAGACCAAAAGGAAGAGCTACAAACTGAAAAGGTTTGTCTAGAAATGCAAATCTTAGGAACCTGTGATGATCCCTGTGAATGGGAATATGCAGATACGCATCCTTTAGATCCACTGTGGTCATGAACTGACCTTCCTGAACCAAATGAAGAATGGAACGAATAGTTTCCATCTTGAAAGACGGAACCCTGAGAAACTTGTTTACACACTTGAGAGCTAAAATAAGTCTGAAAGTTCCTTCCTTTTTGGGAACGACAAAGAGATTGGAATAAAAACCCAGACCCTGTTCCTGAACCAGAACAGGAACGATCACTCCCATGTCAGAAAGATTCTGAACAGAACGTAAGAACGCCTCTCCTTTTATCTGGTTTACAGATAACCTGGAGAGAAGAAACCTGCCTCTTGGAGGAAAATTATTGAACTCCAGTTTGTAACCCTGGGACACGATATCTACCACCCAGGGATCCTGAACATCTCGAACCCAAGCTTGAGCGAATTAAGAGAGTCTGCCCCCCACAAGATCCAATCCCAGATCGGGGGCATACCCTTCATGCTGATTTTGAGTCAGCAACAGGCTTCCTGGACTGCTTCCCCTTATTCCAAGACGGATTTGATTTCCAAGATGGCTTGGACTGTACCTGCTTGGAGGAAGGAGGAGGAAGATTTACCAGAGAAGTTACGAAAGGAACAAAAAATTACTCTGCCGACCCTTCTGATTATTTCTTTTATTCTGAGGAAGAAAATGCCCCTTCCCTCCCGTAATATCAGAAATAATCTCAGCCAAACCTGGCCCAAACAAGGTCTTACCCTTGTAAGGAATAGACAAAAGCTTAGACTTAGAGGACACATCCGCAGACCATAAAGCTCTGCGATCTAAAATGGCAAAACCAGAAATTTTAGCTCCCAACTTGATGACATGTAGAGAAGCATATGCAATAAAGGAATTAGCCAACTTCAAAGCCTTGATTCTATCTTGAATTTCTTTAAGAGGAGTATCTTGCGGAATAGAATTAGACAATGCATCAACCCAATATGCCGCCGCACTAGTAACCGTAGCAATAATGCAGCCGGTTGCCATTGATACCCCTGGTGAACATAAATATTTTTAAGCAAAGCTTCCAACTTCTTATCCATAGGATCTTTAAAGGAACAGCGGTCCTCAATAGGAATAGTGGTCCTCTTGGTCAGAGTGGAAACTGCTCCCTCCACCTTAGGAACCATCTGCCAAGATTCCTTAAAAGAATCAGCAATAGGAAACATCTTACTAAAAATTGGAGAAGGGGCAAAAGGAATCCCAGGCTTCTCCCATTCTCGTGCAATAATATCTGAAACACGATCTGGTATAGGAAAAAAACTTCCACCGAGGAAGGGACATAAAAAACTTATTAAGTTTACTAGATTTCTTAGGAATAACCATGACTGATGCCTCAGAGTCTTCCAAGGCAGCCAAAACCTTCTTGAGTAACAAACGGAGGTGCGCCAGCTTAAACCTAAAGGAAACAACCTCAGGTTCAGAAGAAGGATGTACACTATCAGAATCCGAGATCTCACCCTCAGATGCTACTGAAGTATCTTCCTCTTCAGACTTATGAAAAGAAACACTAGACAATTGCAACAGAATCAGAAACCTTATACTTCCTCTTGTGCTTTCCCTGTAACATAGGAAAAGCAGACAAAGCCTCAGATACTACCGAGGATATATGGGTAGCCATATCCTGCAAGGAAAAAACAACCTGAGACGAAACACAGGGCACTGCAGAAGATTAGGACGTATGAGGAGAAAACTGCGGATTAGCCTGAACAGGAGACTCCTGAACAACATCCGCCCTAGACAATGAAGGCTCAGAATCAAAAAGTCTATCCTTGTAATGTAATGTTCTCTCAATACAAGAGGAACAAAAAGGGATAGGAGCCTCAACATTAGTATTTAAACAGAGAGAACAAGCAACAGCTTGCAGGGCCTCTTGGTCCACCTTATTCCAAATGAAAAAAGTTCAAATCAGAATTTTAATGAAACAAAAAACCGTTACTGTCGCTTTACATTTTAAACAGACTTTTTTTTTCTCAAACCAGAAAATCCTTAAATAGACTGCACAATAAATCTTGCAGCAACAATTTTTCACAAAATGAATGCAAAAAGAGACACAAACGTTATAGTCCCTGAAATTCAGACAGAAACTTAAATATAAACAGAGCAACAGCCCCACAAAAATATAGGCAACCTCCACACCTCAGCAAGCTCTGCTGAGATGCCTACCTGACCTCCTTGCTGCCGGAAACTAAGTCAGAAAATGATCCGGACACCCATAAAGCGGCACCTGAGAGAACGCTGAACCACCTCTGAGGAGCTATGCAACAGAGCTGCAACATCCAGTAAAAACAGGAAACAGCTAAAAAGGGGCCAAAAACGTCCTTGCTATCTCAGATAAGCCCGCCTATTGTGGGCGTGGCCTAACAAACCTCCCGGTAGCCATTAATACACAAACAAAAAACATGTACACCAAAGTGAAAACATAATAAACTGAGCCAAACATCCCCAGTGCCTGCAAAACTGCCATACAATAAACCGTTAACCTAGAAGGCTGATTGTATATTTAGACAGAATTAACCGTCAAAGTGCCAAATTATCCTATATCAAAACAGGGAAAGAAATAGGCACTTACCTCAAAAATCTGTCCGGCAGCAGGACAGCTCACTTGGTATGAGAGGGGCTTCCTACCTCACATGGACCTGTGGAAAAAAGAAAAGGCTGAGTAAACTTACTTAAACTTTCAACCAAGGGCAGCATGAAATTACTTGGGAGGCCCAGTGGGGATTATACCCCACAAGTTCACAAATGCCTAAAAGCCACCACTTGCTTTACTGAAGAGACTGACATGGACTATGACTAAACCCCCAAAAAAACAGAGCAAACTTGCTCTGCTTAAAAAATAAACTCTTGATTGAAGAATCAGACACCTAACTTTACCCCTCCTTGCAACTGATACGAGAAAGAGAATGACTGGGGATTGTGGGTAGGGAGAGTGCTATTTAACAGCATTTGCAGTGGTGCTCTTTGCCTCCTCCTGCTGGTCAGGAGTGATATTCCCAACAGTAATTAAGATGATCCGTGGACTTACCGTGTCATTAGAAAGAAATGGTTTGTAGAACTGACAAACCAGTGGTGTTATAGTACTGTATATTTATGGAATAAAGTAGCTAAGCCCCATAATGATAATAGGGAATTGTGAAACATTGCTTAAAAAGTATATGGTCGTAGGTCATATGTTGTATGGTTACTAAAAAATGCAAACTTTCATATTTTACGTATTTGTACTGCATGACCTACTTACATCGTGATCGTAAACTTAAACACACATAATTAAAAGGGATGTGAAACCCAAAAATGTTCTATTGTGGTTCAGACAGAACAAAACATTTTTAAAAAGTTACCAATTTACTTCTATTATCAAATGTGCTTTGTTCTCAAGATATTCTGTGTTAAAGAAATACTTACATAGGCATCTGGAGCACTACATTGCAGGAAATCGTACTGCCAACTAGTGCTCTTACAAATGCATAACATTCTTGCAAAGCTGCTGCCATATAGTGCTCCAGACATGGGCTCCAAAGCTTACGTCCCTGCTTTTCAACAAAAGATACCAAGAGAATGAAGAATATTTGCTAATAGAAGGAAATTAGAAAGTCTGTTAAAATTGCATTCTCTGTCTGAATCATGAAAGAAAAATGTGCTTCATATCCTTTTAAACATTTTATATTACAATCTCATCCTGTTTAATATCCCTTTACTGCTATTATCCTGAAGGGGAATATTAGCACTGTTAAAGGGTAATGTGTAAAGGGGTCATTCATATCACAGAGAAGGCATAAGCTCAGAAAGGGGATCTATCAGATCACAGAGGAGGCATAAGCTCAGAAAGGGGATCTATCAGATCACGGAGGAGGCATAAGCTCAGAAAGGGGATCTATCAGATCACAGAGGAGGCATAAGCTCATAAAGGGGATCTATCAGATCACAGATGAGGCATAAGTTTAGAAAGGGGATCTATCATATCACAGAGGAGGCATAAGCTCAGAAAGGGGATCTATCAGATCACAGAGGAGGCATAAGCTCAGAAAGGGGATCTATCAGATCACAGAGGAGGCATACGCTCAGAAAGGGGATCTATCATATCACAGAGGAGGCATACGCTCATAAAGGGGATCTATCATATCACAGAGGAGGCATAAGATCAGAAAGGGGATCTATCATATCACAGAGGAGGCATAAGCTCAGAGAGGGGATCTATCAGATCACAGAGAAGGCATAAGCTCAGAAAGGGGATCTATCAGATCATGGAGGAGGCATACGCTCAGAAAGGGGATCTATCAGATCACAGAGGAGGCATAAGCTCATAAAGGGGATCTATCAGATCACAGAGGAGGCATACGTTTAGAAAGGGGATCTATCATATCACAGAGGAGGCATACGCTCAGAAAGGGGATCCATCATATCACAGAGGAGAGGCATAAGCTCAGAAAGGGGATCTATCATATCACAGAGGAGGCATACGCTCAGAAAGGGGATCTATCAGATCACAGAGGAGGCATACGCTCAGAAAGGGGATCCATCATATCACAGAGGAGAGGCATAAGCTCAGAAAGGGGATCTATCATATCACAGAGGAGGCATACGCTCAGAAAGGGGATCTATCAGATCACAGAGGAGGCATACGCTCAAAAATGTCTCTTGCTTTTAAAGCATCAGGGGAGTTTGAAAATCAGTAAATGTAAAATTAAGCCAATTTCCTATTTTATACTCCTTTAAATGATATAAATGAAAAAAACAATACTGTGACTCACTTTATGACACCTCTCAAAGGCATGCTTAGTTTCTTGCAAGAGGTTGACCACCACTTCTTGAGACAAGAAGGTTTCTCCGTGCGTATCAATGCTGGGGCCCAGAGACAGGTTTGTACGCTGCCTTATCCTTTCTTTTAGGTCTTGAATTCTATGAGCGTTTTAAAACAAAGCACATGGTTAAAATGCTGTATGTGAATAAATATGATGGAGTTAATTACAACTAGAACATGATTACATGAAACACTAAATTTACTGTGATAGAGGTGAGTGCATTAATAGAACATAATTACATATAAGCCCTTCTAGTGCATTAGACAATTAATTATGCTGTATTACAGAGCTTCACATTATTTAAATAAAAATCGTTTAAAAACACAAAAAGTCTCACTATATCAATATCATCGTAGGAGCATGTGAATTGTGAGAGACCATCACACATTTTAATTTCCTTGCGTGCATATAATTATGTGATTAACCTGTTCAAATGGGTTAAACACATGGTTAAAGTGAGCTCCAGAGCAGCTATGCACTACTGGAAGCTAGGTGATCGCATCTGGTGAGCCAATAAGACATATATGAGTGTAGCTACCAAGCACCAGCTGTAATAATGCCTATGCAATGACCTTTATGTACAGAGAGAGATAAGATAAGCAGGTCTGCTCTTTAAGTAGGTGCAACCCATTTGAATGGTCATGCTCTCGAGAATGTGCAAAAAGTCTAAGATGTTACCTTTTTTCCCCCTCCCATGTCTGTTATTAATGATGTTAAAATAAACATGGATTTTAAGAAGCTTTGGAGTGTGACTTCAATTTTGTGTTCATTCATGTTCATCGAGAACAATGGGTTCAGGCTCCAATGAGAAAACAACAACAACAACAACCCCCCCAGCTATTTCATATACAGAAGTAAACCTAAATGAACAATGAATCGTAGACTATTTTTCCTGTACAGTGTCCCTTTAATACACAAACATGTCTAAGACTTGTTTAATTCACACAAATGTTCTTTTTACACAATACAAGGTTATTACAGCTAATCGCATTATAAAAAGCTCCAGAATACACCGGCTTTAAGGCTTTAGACTTCCTCACACTTAGTAAGTAAAGAATATATTTCATGTACTTTGTTACGCAGCCGTAATAAACATCAGAACACTCACCCTCCGCCGCCAATTGGCCTCTTCTGATGGTTCTTGGAATCATAATAACGCTGTAAAATTGTGGAACTGCGGCTTTTCAAATAAGCAGTTTCCATATCAATATAGTTCTCCAGGTAGCTGATAAAAATGGACTTGATGAGCTTTGACAGAAACGTCTGTTTATCAGTTCCCAAGTTGAACTCCATCAGCTTACTAGACAGACTAGTCGTTCTGCACAGAAGAAAGCAAATCATATTGTATGCAATACTTATTCACAATATGCTACGTGCATTACAGCTCTTTAACTGTATATACAATTACATATATGGGTACTGCAGAGAAACCTATTGTTGCACGTAAATTACAGATGAGTGCACAGGTCAAGGTAGTTATCTTAAAGGGACACAAATAATGCTGAAGTTGTTAAAGTGAATGTCAATTCAGATGAATCGGTGCCCTGTTTTTAATAATCCTTCTATAAACAAGGGCACTTTAATTCATCAAAATTTACATTTCACTTGTTTTCTTCAAATACTTACCTTTTAATCTTCACAGCCGCTCCAGTGATTCCCCCAGCCGTCGGAAGCCTCTTCATACGTCAGAAATGACGAATACAGCTTCCTCCAATCACGGCTCCCCCCCCCCCCTGGGGGAATCATGGCCTGAGGCAACGCCATGATTGGAGGAAGCCGGATTCGTCATTTTGAACCCGCAAAGAGGGCTTGCGTCGGGCAGAGGAAGTGCTGCAGCGGCTGTCAGGATTAAAAGGTAAGCATTTGAAGAAATGAGTGAAATGTAAATTGATGAATTAAAGTGCCCTTGTTTTAAAAAGGATTATTAAAACCCGGGCACCGATTCATCTGAATTGACATTCACTTTAAAGGGACATAAGACTCAAAAAATAAATTCACATAAATGCATTTCAGTTTTGAATATGATTTGCATGATTCTTATACTGTATTAGGAAAAAAATGTTTCTAGCAAAAGTTAGCGATGTAACTTTGCTAGGAGCATTTTTGCTAATGCATGTGTGCTGCAATAATATCTTTATTCAAAACTGAAATACATAAAAGTCCATATGTCCCATTAAAAGGACAATAAATACCTCTTGCTTTTTGCTGGTCAATGCAATTTGCTGCATTTTGTTTTCTGGACTCTCCAGGGGGCGTGTGGAACAAAGTCCAATTTGTACATAAAGTTAAAGGGACAGTCCACACTCAAATAGCTATTGTTTAAAAAGATAGATAATGCCTATCCCCAGCTTTGCACAACCAACGTTGTTAGATTAATATACTTTATAACATTTAAACCAAGCCACTATAGACAGCCTCTAAATCACATGCTTTTTTTTATTAGCTTTTCACAACAGGGGAGTGCTAGTTCATGTGGGTCATGTAGATAACATTGTGCTCACGCCCGTGGGTTGTGCACAACACAGCACTAATTGGCTAAAATGCAAGTCAATCGATAATAAATAAAAAGTCATGTGATCAGGGGGTTGTCAGAAGAAACAAGGTAATCACAGAGGTAAAATTAGAATTTAACTAATCAACAGCAGAAAATTTTATTCCTTTACCTATGTACCTAAATATTACTCACCAGGGCTCTCATCCCTTGCTCTTTAATCCTATGATGGAAAGTCTAGGTATAAGTGAGGTCATCTTCATATAGGTAAAGGGGCATGGTTAGTTCTGCCCATGCCCCTCCTTGGAGGGGATCTAACCTGGTAAGCATTGGCTAGGTATGGTCAAGATATAACCTAGTATGTGCCTTAGTGCAGAGCACATAAAGAAGCTCCTTTTTAATAACATTATTCCCTGAGACCATCTGGTGATAAATCAGCTGTAATATACACATCGTTCCGCCCTCTTTACGTTTATATTTAAATCAGTGAGATATTGTTTTTATATCGTTCTAGTCTATTGCTCAGTATTTTTCAGCAGCAATTAAAGAGGATTATTGTAAAGTGTTAGCAACATTTTTGTTTTTAAACTCTATTAATTCTTTTATTATTTAACCCTTTAAAGTGAATGTAAATTTTCTCTACTTTGAACGTTTATCTTATTTGCTTTTTGGTGTACAATTCAAACCGCCACTTTTTTTTTTTTTTTAAATGTAAAATAAATATTATACTTTTATTACCAATTTGGTCCGTTTTATGGACCAGCTCCTCCCATCCACAACTTCCTGATTTTGTTCCATGTTACATATACAGCGGTCCCACCCGCTGTTTACGTAGAGGAAATGCGCGCTCCCGGCTATCGGCACATCTGCGCATGCGTTACACGCCAATGTAATTGTATAGTAACATAGTATTCAATGAATGAAAACATTCATTGAATACTATCGTTGAAGACAGTACAGCAGCAATCGAGCCAGCCCCTGTATGATCGCTACATACCTTGCGATCCAAAATTGGGGAATAAATTACTAAGACCCAAAATCGTTGAAGAGCGCATGCGCAAAATGTGAACGCGTGTCTGAGATCAGTATTAGAACAGCACTCTAATGCAAGCACATTACGGACGCATGACGTAGAGAAAAAGTTTTGGTCCCCTCGTGGTGGATTCACTGATTGGTTGACAAGATCGAGCCTACTATGTCAATCAATCATCAAAGATGGCGGGCGGAGGATTAAAAGTACGATCACAGCTATCTAAATACAAAATACTCGGTAAATACAAATTTATTACAAAAATCATCAATTAAAGTATACCTATTTTCAAATACATTTTAATGCTGTGTTTAGCAGCCAGAATGACTTTACATTCACTTTAACTGCCTAAAGTTTTAGGTGCTGCTCAAATTTAAATGAAACCCAAATTTGTTCTTTCATGATTCGTATAGGGCATGTGATTTGAAACAACTTTTCGATTTACTTCTATTATCAAATTATTATTTTTTTCTGCTGGTATCCATTGTTGAAAGAGTAGAAATGCACTACTGGGACCTAGCTGAACAAATCAGGTGAGCAAGACAAAAGCCATTTATGTGCAGCCACCAAAGAGCAGCTAGCTCCCAGTAGCGCACTGCTGCTCCTGAGCCTACGGAGGTATGCTTTGTTAAAAAGGACACCAAGAGAACAAAGCAATTAGATAATAGAAGAAAAATGGAAAGTTGTTTACAATTGTATGTGCTATCAGAATCATGGAAAAAATATTTTGGGTTTCGTATTCCTCTAAGCCCGACTGTAGGTCAGTTTTAGTGAGAAATCCACAAAAATCATGAAAGTGGGAACAATAGTGTGTGCTTTGTCAAAACAAAAAGACAAAGGGGTTATCTACATATAAAAATGGCCCTTTAGGTACATGTATATCATTTTGATCGGCAAATAGGGGCTCCCATGATCCTCTACTCAAGTAAATGCATATTAATTCACGCTATTAAAATCTATATATGGGCATGTTTTATTAAAAAGGCGCTTCTGGGCTTTAAATCTAGGGGTCTTGGGGGTCTCTAGGCCTTTTCGATGAGCTGTTGCAGCCCCATAGAGACCCCATTTCATACAAAATGTGTACGTGTTATTTAATTTTTAAAACAATGTGGTTTTACTTTACACCCTAAGTTACCCACAGTATGAAAGAGCAGACAATTACCTTTCAATCAATGGGATTTGGGTCTCAGCTTAAGGGAGCTTCAATACTTACCGTCTCCATCCATTGCCCTTAAACCCTCTGCAGCAACCCGGCACTTCCGGCTACTAGATCACCAGGGATGCAAGGGTAAATACAGGGGGGAGCTGAAATTAGCACCGAAAACACCCCCACGCCTGGGATGACTAAAAGCATTGCGCAGATGACAAACATGTGGTGTCATATGCAGAGAAGAGGTTAAAGAGATATAAAACATAATTTATGCTTACCTGATAAATTCCTTTCTTCTGTAGTGTGATCAGTCCACGGGTCATCATTACTTCTGGGATATTACTCCTCCCCAACAGGAAGTGCAAGAGGATTCACCCAGCAGAGCTGCATATAGCTCCTCCCCTCTACGTCACTCCCAGTCATTCGACCAAGGACCAACGAGAAAGGAAAAGCCAAGGGTGAAGTGGTGACTGGAGTATAAATTAAAAAATATTTACCTGCCTTAAAAACAGGTCGGGCCGTGGACTGATCACACTACAGAAGAAAGGAATTTATCAGGTAAGCATAAATTATGTTTTCTTCTGTTAAGTGTGATCAGTCCACGGGTCATCATTACTTCTGGGATACCAATACCAAAGCAAAAGTACACGGATGACGGGAGGGATAGGCAGGCTCTCTATACAGAAGGAACCACTGCCTGAAGAACCTTTCTCCCAAAAATAGCCTCCGATGAAGCAAAAGTGTCAAATTTGTAAAATTTGGAAAAAGTATGAAGCGAAGACCAAGTTGCAGCCTTGCAAATCTGCTCAACAGAGGCCTCATTCTTGAAGGCCCAAGTGGAAGCCACAGCTCTAGTAGAATGAGCTGTAATTCTTTCAGGAGGCTGCTGTCCAGCAGTCTCATAAGCTAAGCGAATTATGCTACGAAGCCAAAAAGAAAGAGAGGTAGCAGAAGCTTTTTGACCTCTCCTCTGCCCAGAGTAAACGACAAACAGAGAAGACGTTTGTCGAAATTCCTTAGTTGCCTGTAAGTAAAATTTTAGAGCACGGACTACATCCAGGTTGTGCAGTAGACGTTCCTTCTTCGAAGAAGGATTTGGGCACAAAGAAGGAACAACAATCTCTTGATTGATATTCCTGTTAGTAACTACCTTAGGTAAGAACCCAGGTTTAGTACGCAGAACTACCTTATCCGAATGAAAAATCAAATAAGGAGAATCACAATGTAAGGCTGATAATTCAGAGACTCTTCGAGCCGAGGAAATAGCCATTAAAAATAGAACTTTCCAAGATAACAACTTTATATCAATGGAATGAAGGGGTTCAAACGGAACGCCCTGTAAAACATTAAGAACCAGGTTTAAACTCCATGGTGGAGCAACAGTTTTAAACACAGGCTTAATCCTGGCCAAAGCCTGACAAAAAGCCTGGACGTCAGGAACCTCTGACAGACGTTTGTGTAACAGAATGGACAGAGCTGAGATCTGTCCCTTTAATGAACTAGCAGATAAACCCTTTTCTAAACCTTCTTGTAGAAAAGACAATATCCTAGGAATCCTAACCTTACTCCAAGAGTAACCTTTGGATTCACACCAATATAGGTATTTACGCCATATCTTATGGTAAATCTTTCTGGTAACAGGTTTCCTAGCCTGTATTAAGGTATCAATAACTGACTCAGAAAACCCACGTCTTGATAAAATCAAGCGTTCAATTTCCAAGCAGTCAGCTTCAGAGAAGTTAGATTTTGATGTTTGAAGGGACCCTGTATCAGAAGGTCCTGTTTCAGAGGTAGAGACCAAGGTGGACAGGATGACATGTCCACCAGGTCTGCATACCAAGTCCTGCGTGGCCGCGCAGGTGCTATTAGAATCACTGATGCTCTCTCTTGTTTGATTCTGGCAATCAATCGAGGAAGCATCGGGAAGGGTGGAAACACGTAAGCCATCCTAAAGTCCCAAGGTGCTGTCAGGGCATCTATCAGGACTGCTCCTGGATCCCTGGATCTGGACCCGTAACGAGGAAGCTTGGCGTTCTGTCGAGACGCCATGAGATCTATCTCTGGTTTGCCCCAACGTCAAAGTATTTGGGCAAAGACCTCCGGATGGAGTTCCCACTCCCCCGGATGAAAAGTCTGACGACTTAAGAAATCCGCCTCCCAGTTCTCCACTCCCGGGATATGGATTGCTGACAGGTGGCAAGAGTGAGACTCTGCCCAGCGAATTATCTTTGATACTTCCATCATAGCTAGGGAGCTTCTTGTCCCTCCCTGATGGTTGATGTAAGCTACAGTCGTGATGTTGTCCGACTGAAACCTGATGAACCCCCGAGTTGTCAACTGGGGCCAAGCCAGGAGGGCATTGAGAACTGCTCTCAATTCCAGAATGTTTATTGGCAGGAGACTCTCCTCCTGACTCCATTGTCCCTGAGCCTTCAGAGAATTCCAGACGGCACCCCAACCTAGAAGGCTGGCGTCTGTTGTTACAATTGTCCAGTCTGGTCTGCTGAATGGCATTCCCCTGGACAGATGTGGCCGAGAAAGCCACCATAGAAGAGAATTTCTGGTCTCTTGATCCAGATTCAGAGAAGGGGATAAGTCTGAGTAATCCCCATTCCACTGACTTAGCATGCACAGTTGCAGTGGTCTGAGGTGTAAGCGTGCAAAGGGTACTATGTCCATTGCCGCTACCATTAAGCCGATTACCTCCATGCATTGAGCCACTGACGGGTGTTGAATGGAATGAAGGGTGCGGCAAGCACTTTGAAGTCTTGTTAGCCTGTCCTCTGTCAGGTAAATCTTCATTTCTACAGAATCTATAAGAGTCCCCAGGAAGGGAACTCTTGTGAGTGGAACGAGTGAACTTTTCTTTTCGTTCACCTTCCATTCATGTGACCTTAGAAATGCCAGTACTAACTCTGTATGAGACTTGGCAGTTTGAAAGCTTGAAGCTTGTATCAGAATGTCGTCTAGGTATGGAGCTACCGAGATTCCCCGCGGTCTTAGTACCACCAGAAGAGCACCCAGAACCTTTGTGAAGATTCTTGGAGCTGTAGCCAATCCGAATGGAAGAGCCACAAACTGGTAATGCCTGTCTAGGAAGGCAAACCTTAGGTACCGGTAATGATCTTTGTGAATCGGTATGTGAAGGTAAGCATCTTTTAAATCTACAGTGGTCATGTACTGACCCTTTTGGATCATAGGTAAAATTGTCCGAATAGTCTCCATCTTGAACGATGGAACTCTTAGGAATTTGTTTAGGATCTTTAAGTCCAGGATTGGTCTGAAAGTTCCCTCTTTTTTGGGAACCACAAACAGATTTGAGTAAAACCCCTGTCCCTGTTCCGATCGTGGAACTGGATGGATTACTCCCATTAACAAGAGCTCTTGTACGCAGCGTAGAAACGCCTCTTTCTTTGTCTGGATTGTTGACAACCTTGACAGATGAAATCTCTCTCTTGGAGGAGAGTATTTGAAGTCCAGAAGGTATCCCTGAGATATTATCTCTAGCGCCCAGGGATCCTGGACATCTCTTGCCCAAGCCTGGGCGAAGAGAGAAAGTCTGCCCCCCACTAGATCCGATCCCGGATCGGGGGCCCTCAATTCATGCTGTTTTAGGGGCAGCAGCAGGTTTCCTGGTCTGCTTGCCCTTGTTCCAGGACTGGTTGGGTTTCCAGCCTTGTCTGTAGCGAGCAACAGCTCCTTCCTGTTTTGGTGCAGAGGAAGTTGATGCTGCTCCTGCTTTGAAATTACGAAAGGAACGAAAATTAGACTGTCTAGCCTTAGCTTTGGCTTTGTCCTGAGGCAGGGCATGGCCTTTACCTCCTGTAATGTCAGCGATAATCTCTTTCAACCCGGGCCCGAATAAGGTCTGCCCTTTGAAAGGTATATTAAGCAATTTAGACTTAGAAGTAACATCAGCTGACCAGGATTTTAGCCACAGCGCCCTGCGTGCCTGAATGGCGAATCCTGAATTCTTCGCCGTAAGTTTAGTAAGATGTACTACGGCCTCCGAAATGAATGAATTAGCTAGTTTAAGGACTCTAAGCCTGTCCGTAATGTCGTCCAGAGTAGCTGAACTAATGTTCTCTTCCAGAGACTCAATCCAGAATGCCGCTGCAGCCGTGATCGGCGCAATGCATGCAAGGGGTTGCAATATAAAACCTTGTTGAACAAACATTTTCTTAAGGTAACCCTCTAATTTTTTATCCATTGGATCTGAAAAAGCACAGCTATCCTCCACCGGGATAGTGGTACGCTTAGCTAAAGTAGAAACTGCTCCTTCCACCTTAGGGACCGTTTGCCATAAGTCCCGTGTGGTGGCGTCTATTGGAAACATTTTTCTAAATATCGGAGGGGGTGAGAACGGCACACCGGGTCTATCCCACTCCTTAGTAACAATTTCAGTAAGTCTCTTAGGTATAGGAAAAACCTCAGTACTCGCCGGTACCGCAAAATATTTATCCAACCTACACATTTTCTCTGGTATTGCAACTGTGTTACAATCATTCAGAGCCGCTAACACCTCCCCTAGTAATACACGGAGGTTTTCCAGTTTAAATTTAAAATTTGAAATATCTGAATCCAGTCTGTTTGGATCAGAACCGTCACCCACAGAATGAAGTTCTCCGTCCTCATGTTCTGCCACCTGTGACGCAGTGTCTGACATGGCCCTAATATTATCAGCGCACTCTGTTCTCACCCCAGAGTGATCACGCTTACCTCTTAGTTCTGGTAATTTAGCCAAAACTTCAGTCATAACAGTAGCCATATCCTGTAATGTGATTTGTAATGGCCGCCCAGATGTACTCGGCGCTACAATATCACGCACCTCCCGAGCGGGAGATGCAGGTACTGACACGTGAGGCGAGTTAGTCGGCATAACTCTCCCCTCGTTGTTTGGTGAAATTTGTTCAATTTGTACAGATTGACTTTTATTTAAAGTAGCATCAATACAGTTAGTACATAAATTTCTATTGGGCTCCACTTTGGCATTGCAACAAATGACACAGGTATCTTCCTCTGAATCAGACATGTTTAACACACTAGCAAATAAACTTGCAACTTGGAATACAATTAAATTAGAATAATATTAAAAACGTACTGTGCCTTTAAGAAGCACAGAAGATCTATGACAGTTGAAAATTAATAAATTGAAACAGTTATAGCCTCAATCTTTATAAACAACACAACTTTAGCAAAGGTTTAATCCCATTAGCAAAGATAACAAATTCTGAAAGCAGGAAATAAATTACAGAAACAGAATTTATGTTTACCTGATAAATTACTTTCTCCAACGGTGTGTCCGGTCCACGGCGTCATCCTTACTTGTGGGATATTCTCTTCCCCAACAGGAAATGGCAAAGAGCCCAGCAAAGCTGGTCACATGATCCCTCCTAGGCTCCGCCTACCCCAGTCATTCGACCGACGTTAAGGAGGAATATTTGCATAGGAGAAACCATATGGTACCGTGGTGACTGTAGTTAAAGAAAATAAATTATCAGACCTGATTAAAAAAACCAGGGCGGGCCGTGGACCGGACACACCGTTGGAGAAAGTAATTTATCAGGTAAACATAAATTCTGTTTTCTCCAACATAGGTGTGTCCGGTCCACGGCGTCATCCTTACTTGTGGGAACCAATACCAAAGCTTTAGGACACGGATGAAGGGAGGGAGCAAATCAGGTCACCTAAATGGAAGGCACCACGGCTTGCAAAACCTTTCTCCCAAAAATAGCCTCAGAAGAAGCAAAAGTATCAAACTTGTAAAATTTGGTAAAAGTGTGCAGTGAAGACCAAGTCGCTGCCCTACATATCTGATCAACAGAAGCCTCGTTCTTGAAGGCCCATGTGGAAGCCACAGCCCTAGTGGAATGAGCTGTGATTCTTTCGGGAGGCTGCCGTCCGGCAGTCTCGTAAGCCAATCTGATGATGCTTTTAATCCAAAAAGAGAGAGAGGTAGAAGTTGCTTTTTGACCTCTCCTTTTACCGGAATAAACAACAAACAAGGAAGATGTTTGTCTAAAATCCTTTGTAGCATCTAAATAGAATTTTAGAGCGCGAACAACATCCAAATTGTGCAACAAACGTTCCTTCTTTGAAACTGGTTTCGGACACAGAGAAGGTACGATAATCTCCTGGTTAATGTTTTTGTTAGAAACAACTTTTGGAAGAAAACCAGGTTTAGTACGTAAAACCACCTTATCTGCATGGAACACCAGATAAGGAGGAGAACACTGCAGAGCAGATAATTCTGAAACTCTTCTAGCAGAAGAAATTGCAACTAAAAACAAAACTTTCCAAGATAATAACTTAATATCAACGGAATGTAAGGGTTCAAACGGAACCCCCTTGAAGAACTGAAAGAACTAAGTTGAGACTCCAAGGAGGAGTCAAAGGTTTGTAAACAGGCTTAATTCTAACCAGAGCCTGAACAAAGGCTTGAACATCTGGCACAGCTGCCAGCTTTTTGTGAAGTAACACAGACAAGGCAGAAATCTGTCCCTTCAGGGAACTTGCAGATAATCCTTTTTCCAATCCTTCTTGAAGGAAGGATAGAATCTTAGGAATCTTAACCTTGTCCCAAGGGAATCCTTTAGATTCACACCAACAGATATATTTTTTCCAAATTTTGTGGTAAATCTTTCTAGTTACAGGCTTTCTGGCCTGAACAAGAGTATCGATAACAGAATCTGAGAACCCTCGCTTCGATAAGATCAAGCGTTCAATCTCCAAGCAGTCAGCTGGAGTGAAACCAGATTCGGATGTTCGAACGGACCCTGAACAAGAAGGTCTCGTCTCAAAGGTAGCTTCCAAGGTGGAGCCGATGACATATTCACCAGATCTGCACACCAAGTCCTGCGTGGCCACGCAGGAGCTATCAAGATCACCGACGCCCTCTCCTGAGTGATCCTGGCTACCAGCCTGGGGATGAGAGGAAACGGCGGGAACACATAAGCTAGTTTGAAGGTCCAAGGTGCTACTAGTGCATCCACTAGAGCCGCCTTGGGATCCCTGGATCTGGACCCGTAGCAAGGAACTTTGAAGTTCTGACGAGAGGCCATCAGATCCATGTCTGGAATGCCCCACAGCTGAGTGACTTGGGCAAAGATTTCCGGATGGAGTTCCCACTCCCCCGGATGCAATGTCTGACGACTCAGAAAATCCGCTTCCCAATTTTCCACTCCTGGGATGTGGATAGCAGACAGGTGGCAGGAGTGAGACTCCGCCCATAGAATGATTTTGGTCACTTCTTCCATCGCTAGGGAACTCCTTGTTCCCCCCTGATGGTTGATGTACGCAACAGTTGTCATGTTGTCTGATTGAAACCGTATGAACTTGGCCCTCGCTAGCTGAGGCCAAGCCTTGAGAGCATTGAATATCGCTCTCAGTTCCAGAATATTTATCGGTAGAAGAGATTCTTCCCGAGACCAAAGACCCTGAGCTTTCAGGGATCCCCAGACCGCGCCCCAGCCCATCAGACTGGCGTCGGTCGTGACAATGACCCACTCTGGTCTGCGGAATGTCATCCCTTGTGACAGGTTGTCCAGGGACAGCCACCAACGGAGTGAGTCTCTGGTCCTCTGATTTACTTGTATCTTCGGAGACAAGTCTGTATAGTCCCCATTCCACTGACTGAGCATGCACAGTTGTAATGGTCTTAGATGAATGCGCGCAAAAGGAACTATGTCCATTGCCGCTACCATCAAACCGATCACTTCCATGCACTGCGCTATGGAAGGAAGAGGAACGGAATGAAGTATCCGACAAGAGTCTAGAAGTTTTGTTTTTCTGGCCTCTGTCAGAAAAATCCTCATTTCTAAGGAGTCTATTATTGTTCCCAAGAAGGGAACCCTTGTTGACGGAGATAGAGAACTCTTTTCCACGTTCACTTTCCATCCGTGAGATCTGAGAAAGGCCAGGACAATGTCCGTGTGAGCCTTTGCTTGAGGAAGGGACGACGCTTGAATCAGAATGTCGTCCAAGTAAGGTACTACAGCAATGCCCCTTGGTCTTAGCACAGCTAGAAGGGACCCTAGTACCTTTGTGAAAATCCTTGGAGCAGTGGCTAATCCGAAAGGAAGCGCCACGAACTGGTAATGCTTGTCCAGGAATGCGAACCTTAGGAACCGATGATGTTCCTTGTGGATAGGAATATGTAGATACGCATCCTTTAAATCCACTGTGGTCATGAATTGACCTTCCTGGATGGAAGGAAGAATAGTTCGAATGGTTTCCATCTTGAACGATGGAACCTTGAGAAACTTGTTTAAGATCTTGAGATCTAAGATTGGTCTGAACGTTCCCTCTTTTTTGGGAACTATGAACAGATTGGAGTAGAACCCCATCCCTTGTTCTCTTAATGGAACAGGATGAATCACTCCCATTTTTAACAGGTCTTCTACACAATGTAAGAATGCCTGTCTTTTTATATGGTCTGAAGACAACTGAGACCTGTGGAACCTCCCCCTTGGGGGAAGCCCCTTGAATTCCAGAAGATAACCTTGGGAGACTATTTCTAGCGCCCAAGGATCCAGAACATCTCTTGCCCAAGCCTGAGCGAAGAGAGAGAGTCTGCCCCCCACCAGATCCGGTCCCGGATCGGGGGCCAACATTTCATGCTGTCTTGGTAGCAGTGGCAGGTTTCTTGGCCTGCTTTCCCTTGTTCCAGCCTTGCATTGGTCTCCAAGCTGGCTTGGCTTGAGAAGTATTACCCTCTTGCTTAGAGGACGTAGCACTTTGGGCTGGTCCGTTTCTACGAAAGGGACGAAAATTAGGTTTATTTTTTGCCTTGAAAAGCCGATCCTGAGGAAGGGCGTGGCCCTTACCCCCAGTGATATCAGAGATAATCTCTTTCAAGTCAGGGCCAAACAGCGTTTTCCCCTTGAAAGGAATGTTAAGTAGCTTGTTCTTGGAAGACGCATCAGCTGACCAAGATTTCAACCAAAGCGCTCTGCGCGCCACAATAGCAAACCCAGAATTCTTAGCCGCTAACCTAGCCAATTGCAAAGTGGCGTCTAGGGTGAAAGAATTAGCCAATTTGAGAGCATTGATTCTGTCCATAATCTCCTCATAAGGAGGAGAATCACTATCGACCGCCCTTATCAGCTCATCGAACCAGAAACATGCGGCTGTAGCTACAGGGACAATGCATGAAATTGGTTGTAGAAGGTAACCCTGCTGAACAAACATCTTTTTAAGTAAACCTTCTAATTTTTTATCCATAGGATCTTTGAAAGCACAACTATCCTCTATGGGTATAGTGGTGCGTTTGTTTAAAGTGGAAACCGCTCCCTCGACCTTGGGGACTGTCTGCCATAAGTCCTTTCTGGGGTCGACCATAGGAAACAATTTTTTAAATATGGGGGGAGGGACGAAAGGAATACCGGGCCTTTCCCATTCTTTATTAACAATGTCCGCCACCCGCTTGGGTATAGGAAAAGCTTCTGGGAGCCCCGGGACCTCTAGGAACTTGTCCATTTTACATAGTTTCTCTGGGATGACCAACTTGTCACAATCATCCAGAGTGGATAATACCTCCTTAAGCAGAATGCGGAGATGTTCCAACTTAAATTTAAACGTAATCACATCAGGTTCAGCTTGTTGAGAAATGTTCCCTGAATCAGTAATTTCTCCCTCAGACAAAACCTCCCTGGCCCCATCAGACTGGGTTAGGGGCCCTTCAGAACCATTATTATCAGCGTCGTCATGCTCTTCAGTATCTAAAACAGAGCAGTCGCGCTTACGCTGATAAGTGTTCATTTTGGCTAAAATGTTTTTGACAGAATTATCCATTACAGCCGTGAATTGTTGCATAGTAAGGAGTATTGGCGCGCTAGATGTACTAGGGGCCTCCTGAGTGGGCAAGACTCGTGTAGACGAAGGAGGGAATGATGCAGTACCATGCTTACTCCCCTCACTTGAGGAATCATCTTGGGCATCATTGTCATTGTCACATAAATCACATTTATTTAAATGAATAGGAATTCTGGCTTCCCCACATTCAGAACACAGTCTATCTGGTAGTTCAGACATGTTAAACAGGCATAAACTTGATAACAAAGTACAAAAAACGTTTTAAAATAAAACCGTTACTGTCACTTTAAATTTTAAACTGAACACACTTTATTACTGCAATTGCGAAAAAACATGAAGGAATTGTTCAAAATTCACCAAATTTTCACCACAGTGTCTTAAAGCCTTAAAAGTATTGCACACCAAATTTGGAAGCTTTAACCCTTAAAATAACGGAACCGGAGCCGTTTTTAACCTTAACCCCTTTACAGTCCCTGGTATCTGCTTTGCTGAGACCCAACCAAGCCCAAAGGGGAATACGATACCAAATGACGCCTTCAGAAAGTCTTTTCTAAGTATCAGAGCTCCTCTCACATGCGACTGCATGTCATGCCTCTCAAAAACAAGTGCGCAACACCGGCGCGAAAATGAGGCTCTGCCTATGATTTGGGAAAGCCCCTAAAGAATAAGGTGTCTAAAACAGTGCCTGCCGATATTATTATATCAAAATACCCAGAATAAATGATTCCTCAAGGCTAAATATGTGTTAATAATGAATCGATTTAGCCCAGAACAAGTCTACAGTCTTAATAAGCCCTTGTGAAGCCCTTATTTACGATCTTAATAAACATGGCTTACCGGATCCCATAGGGAAAATGACAGCTTCCAGCATTACATCGTCTTGTTAGAATGTGTCATACCTCAAGCAGCAAGAGACTGCTCACTGTTCCCCCAACTGAAGTTAATTGCTCTCAACAGTCCTGTGTGGAACAGCCATGGATTTTAGTGACGGTTGCTAAAATCATTTTCCTCATACAAACAGAAATCTTCATCTCTTTTCTGTTTCTGAGTAAATAGTACATACCAGCACTATTTCAAAATAACAAACTCTTGATTGAATAATAAAAACTACAGTTAAACACTAAAAAACTCTAAGCCATCTCCGTGGAGATGTTGCCTGTACAACGGCAAAGAGAATGACTGGGGTAGGCGGAGCCTAGGAGGGATCATGTGACCAGCTTTGCTGGGCTCTTTGCCATTTCCTGTTGGGGAAGAGAATATCCCACAAGTAAGGATGACGCCGTGGACCGGACACACCTATGTTGGAGAAATAAACGTTTTTTTATCTCAGTCAAACTATAATTCTCACAGCTCTGCTGAGAGAAATTACCTCCCTCAAAATAAGTTTTGAAGACCCCTGAGCTCTGTAGAGATGAACCGGATCATGCAGGAAATACAATGAGCTGCTGACTGAAATATCTGATGCGTAGCAAAAGCGCCAAAAAACGGCCCCTCCCCCTCACACACAGCAGTGAGAGAGAACAGAAACTGTCAGAAAAAAGATTAAGCAACTGCCAAGTGGAAAAATAGTGCCCAAAACATTTATTCACTCAGTACCTCGGCAAATGAAAACGATTTTACATTCCAGCAAAAACGTTAAACATAATTTCTAGTTATTAAACAGCTTTATGTACTTCTTACAGTGTAATTCTAGTGAAGTACCATTCCCCAGAATACTGAAGTGTAAAGTATACATACATGACATTATATCGGTATGGCAGGATTTTCTCATCAATTCCATTGTCAGAAAATAAAAGCTGCTACATACCTCTATGCAGATTCATCTGCCCGCTGTCCCCTGATCTGAAGTTTACCTCTCCTCAGATGGCCGAGAAACAGCAATATGATCTTAACTACTCCGGCTAAAATCATAGCAAAAACTCTGGTAGATTCTTCTTCAAACTCTGCCAGAGAGGTAATAACACACTCCGGTGCTATTTTAAAATAACAAACTTTTGATTGAAGATATAAAACTAAGTATAATCACCATAGTCCTCTCACACATCCTATCTAGTCGTTGGGTGCAAGAGAATGACTGGGAGTGACGTAGAGGGGAGGAGCTATATGCAGCTCTGCTGGGTGAATCCTCTTGCACTTCCTGTTGGGGAGGAGTAATATCCCAGAAGTAATGATGACCCGTGGACTGATCACACTTAACAGAAGAAAACAGTGCTTCGATGATGTAATAAAAAAAAGAACTATGAAGTGGATAATTAAAAGAATCGTTGCAATATTGCAAGGATTTTTACCTTTTATTTCTTTTTTTAACTTAATTTGTGCAGGGTCTATTACTTCCTGTCACAGCCCTACAAGGGGCTGTAGTTTCTACAGGAATTCAAAGGGGGAGCTTAATCTTTGAAGTGGTTGCTAAAAGACACCAACAACGGCTCCAATAATTTTCTTGCCCATGCTTGGAAGGACTTTTTCTGCAAAAAAGCATTGGACAGTCTATAATGGCAGCTCCCTTATCTCACTAAAGAATCACTAAAGGAACACTGTTTCATATCCCTAAGAAACTAATTAAACACTGCAAAATCTCACTGTGGAAACTGAAATGTTTTGTAGTCAAGATGTAAAGAGATATTCATATATTCTATAAAATCTAGATATTGCCATCATATAGAACTATTACAATATACTGCATTGGTTGTTAGATGATAAATCTAACTTGTTAAGGACATTATATTTCTAGTCAGAGGTGCTATTTTGCATGTTCCTGAAAAAATAAAATGTTTTAATCAAAAGTTGGAACCAAGGCACATTGGAGCCGTTACATTTCTCTTTTTCAAACCCTTTATATAAAGGGATATTAGAAGCCTTTTTTGCGTTAAATTTCAAGCAAATTTGCTCAGTAGTTCTGGCTGTAACTGTAACCAGACCTTTCCAATATAAACAAGAAAGGGATATACTGAGAATTTTTTTTTTAATCAATTTAATTTAAATAATGTAAAAACGACAAATCAGACATTCTAATGGAAAAGTGCTTTAATTTGGTACAGAATTTTAGGTTAGCATTAGTGTTCCCTACAAATTGTGGGTTTAACCCCTAAAAAAACCGATTAAATACAGCTAAAGTCCCGTTTGGGAGCTGTAGCTTACTGGAGATCTTGAGAAAGACACAAGTACTTCATTTATGCGTTTCATACAATTTTTAAGTTGTGCTTTTTGTAAGCCCTGCTGTAATGTTTGCATCGACTTCACATACTTCAATGTAGGAAAAGCCATTTTGTAAGATCTTTCAATATACAAATAAACTGCTTATAGAGAATTTATCAGGGGCTTTATACCTAGGGTCCAATTATAGATAATTGGACCCTAGGTGATTAAAGGGACAGTAAAGACCTTCAGATTATTCTATCAAATGTGCAGTTTTGCGTAATGAAAAAACTTTGAAATATATTTTCATTATTTATTTTAACACTTTTCATTTAAATTTTGCACTAAAAGTTTAGAATTTTGAAATGTCAGTGCTAAACCTGCTACATATTTGTCCCTTATTGGCTTTATCAGATGACAGCTGTAAAACAACGCACTTTATACTAACAATATGACCATGGCTAGCCTTGTTGTCTGCAGACTAAGACTAAAGCCCAGATTCCCTCCTCCAATTAAAGTAAACATTAAAGTAAACATTAAACTTGATTAAAGGGACATAATACTCAAATGCTAAATCACTTGAAATTGATGCAGTATAACTGTAAAAAGCTGACAGGAAAATATAACCTGAGCATCTCTATGTAAAAAAGGAAGATATTTTACCTCACAATCTCCTCAGCTCAGCAGAGTAAGTTCTGTGTAAAAAGTTATACACAACTGCTCCCAGCTGCAGGTAAAAAAAAAAAAAAAAATGAACAGCAGCCAATCAGCATCAGCAGTGCTGAGGTCATGAACTCTTACTGTGATCTCATGAGATTTGACTTAACTCTCATGAGATTTCATAGTAAGCTTCCTTTACCTGACTGGTGAAATAATATGAGAGTTCACGAGGCTCATTGCCTAAGCTGTCCCAGGACAAACACACTAAAATGCTGCTTAGAAGTCCTTTACAATGGGAGGTGGCTACTGAGGAACTTTTGAGGTAAAATATCTTTCTTTTTTACATAGAGATGTTCAGGAGATATTTTCAAGTCAGCTTTTTACAGCTATGCTGCATCACTTTCAAGTGTTTAAACATTTGGGTATTATGGCCCTTTAAGATAGAACATGTAGTCTTAAACAGCTTTCCAATACTGTATACATCTATTATCTAATTTGCTTTGTTCTCTTGGCATCCTTTGTTGACGAGCATATCTAGGTAGGTTCAGAGGCAACAGTACACTACTGGAAGCAAGCTGCCGATTGGTCATTGCACTTATATGCCGCTTGTCACTGGCTCAATACGTGTTCAGCCAGCTTGCAGTAGTACATTGCAGCTCCTTCAGCAAAGGATTCCAAGAGAATAAAGCACTTTTGATAATAGAAAAAAATTGGAATTTTTTTAAAACTCTGTTTCATCAGAATCATAAAATAAAAATATTGGGTTTCATGTCCCCTTTAAGGCAAATGGTGGATAGAGTTTGGCTATTGAAAAACATCTGCAGTAAAACCATTAAAGGGACACTGAACCCAATTTTTTTTTCTTTCATGATTCAGATAGAGCATGACATTTTAAGCAACTTTCTAATTTACTCCTAATATCAATTTTTCTTTGTTCTCTTGGTATCTTTATTTGAAATGCAAGAATGTAAGTTTAGATGCCGGCCCATTTTTGGTGAACAACCTGGGTTGTTCTTGCTGATTGGTGGATACATTTATCCACCAATAAAAAAGTGCTGTCCAGAGTATTGAACCAAAAAAAAAAAGCTTAGATGCCTTCTTTTTAAATAAAGATAGCAAGAAAACGAAGAACAATTGATAATAGGAGTAAATTACAAAGTTGCTTAAAATTGCATACTCTATCTGAATCACAAATGAAAAAAATTGGGTTCAGTGTCCCTTTAAGACTTGGCTAATATGTTATTCTAACACAACAGAAATCTCTTGTAATTACAACGTGTTTACTCTTCCTTTAACTCATTTGTGAAGGTTAAACACATTGTAATTACAACGTGTTTACTCTTCCTTTAACTCATTTGTGGAGGTTAAACACATTGGAAAAGTCACAAATTTTCCCATTAAACTGACTTTATGTTTTTAGTGACTGCCAATATGAACATTAACAACATTTCAGACAATTTGTTACTCAAACCAAGCATTACAAATTTGAAGAGGCTTAAAGGGACACTGAACCCAATTTTTTTCTTTCATGATTCAGATAGGGCATGCGATTTTAAGCAACTTTCTAATTTACTCCGATTATCAAATTTTCTTCATTCTCTTGCTATCTTTATTTGAAAAAGCAGGAATGTAAAGCTTACGAACCGGACAATTTTTGGTTCAGCACCCTGGATAGCGTTTGCTGATTGGTGGGTACATTTAGCTACCAATAAGCAAGCGTAACCCAGGTTCTAAACCAAAGATGGGCCAGCTCGTAAGCTTTACATTCCGGCTTTTTCAAATAAAAATACATAGAGAACAAAGAAAATTTGATAATAGGAGTAAATTAAAAAGTTGCTTAAAATTGCTGCTCTATCTGAATCATGAAAAAAAATGGGTTTAGTGTCCCTTTAAAAGAGACAGTCAAGTCCAAAACAAAATGGGATGATTCAAATAGGGCAATACAAAAAGAAAGCAGCTCGATCCTTCTTTTCCTACAGAGCACCACAGTTATGGAATGACCTCCCGCACACTTTCAAACCTTCCCCAAATCCAATATCCTTTAAGAGATCCCTCTATACATATCTCAAAACAGAATGCTGCTGTCATGGTTGATTAAATATTTCCTACCTGTTCTATGTTAAATGTTTGTATATATCGTGTATTATTGTTTTTGTATTTTATTTGTACCCTATTGTATCAATGCAATGTTTTGTGATCCCAGGACATACTTGAAAACGAGAGAAATCTCAATGTATCCTTCCTGGTAAAATATTTTATAAATAAATAAATGTCATTTTAAAACAACTTTCCAATTTACTTTTATCACCAATTTTGCTTTGTTCTCTTGGTATTCTTAGTAGAAAGCTAAACTTAAGAGGTTCATATGCCAATTTCTTAGCCCTTGAAGGCCGCCTCTAATCTGAAAGCATTTTGACAGTTTTTCACCACTAGAGGGCATTAGTTCATGTGTTTCATATAGATAACATTGAGCTCATGCACGTGAATTTACCTAGGAGTGATTGGCTAAAATGCAAGTCTGTCAAAAGAACTGAAATAAGGGGGCAGTCTATAGAGGCTTAGATACAAGGTAATTACAGAGGTAAAACGTGTATAATTATAACTATGTTGGTTATGCAAAACTGGGGAATGGGTAATAAAAGGGATTATCTATCTTTTTAAACAACAAAAAGTTCTGGTGTTAAAGGATTACTTTCTGTTATAATTTTTAAGCTAAACAACTAACATATTAAAGTTAATAAACATTAATTAAAATCTATTGACCTATATTTTCTCCAAAACGAAGTTTCATAACGTTCTAAAAGTTATATCTTTTATACGCCGATGATGTCACGTTATCCTGCCCACTATTTTCAGCACTGCATGTTCAAAATACTTAAACCAATAACTTTGTGTTTAAACCACCATTTTGAAACCTAGGTATTGTAAACGGATTGGTACAGAGCAAAGGATACCCACGGAGTGGGTTTGGAAAACAATTAAATTTGCAGACAAGATTTCTGACATACGGTAGAGATATGTTAATGAAATGCTATTGATAAAAAGCGTATTTGGGGTAGTTAGTTAGTAACAGGCATAAAAAATATTTACTTACAGTGGCCCTTTAACTGTTCCTTTAATGTCATAGAACTTATAACTAAGTCAGAGGCTCTGTAGCCCATTACCGCACACTCTGACATACAGCTTTCTATAAAGGAAAAGCGAAAACTTGCATCATTACCTTGTGTAGAGTTCATAAAGATTCTTAAGGTATTGTTCTGCATCAGATTTTCTATATTCTTCTAATTGGTCTTTGACAAAAGTCTGAAATGAAAAAGCAATCCTCCTTCACTTCAAGAAACCATTTAATATCCATGCCCATACAATTAGTCACATTATGCATAAACAAAATCATGAAGGACGTGTTGTTTCTTTTATCTCAGTGTAAATAACAAAGTCACTGATCTTTCAGTTTATCGGCCTTGCTAGAGATATGTTCCAGTCATTAGAGATGAAAACAATCCCCATAAAAAACAATTTCTTACTGTAGGCAAATTTCTAACAAGATGAAGCGAGAAGACATTTAAACAGCTGTAATTCCTCAGCATAAACAATTCTTATGTGAAATGCAGAAAATCCCAGTATTTAAATACTGCTGAATGGGTCTATTGAAGTCTGCATCTTAGAAGGGCTGAGGATTGAATAGCAGGGGACACCGAAAAATGACAAGAATGACAAAGACTGAAATCCACTGTTATATTTTAAGGGGACATTAAACTGAAAATTACCCTTAAAGTGTTTAAAGGGATATAGTCAAACTTAAAATGTGCAGAAATACTTTTAAATTTTGAATAGAACTATTTTCCCCCAATATAGTTGTATTAGCAAAAATACATCTAGTAAAATCTATCACACCACTTCAGTGCCATACATACATATGCTGCATATACCACATGCAAACACTATGCTTGCTAAGTCAGCACTTACTCATCACTGACTGTATCATGCTAGTGCAATTTTGAATTATACAATCAAATAATGACTAAGCAAATATAATGCCTAAATGCTGGTGCACTGGGCACATGTAGCATATGTGTGTATGCCACCAAGACAGCTTTAACTAGCATATTGCAAAAATACTTGTAGCAAAATTAAAATGTGCATTTCAGTTTTGAATATGTCACTTGCATAATGAGTTATACAAAACAATGCACTTTCATTTATTGTGACATTTCCTGAAATTTACTTTTTCCACTGCCCTAGAGAGGTCGCAGATTGCTTGATCAGTGGCAAAGCTGTCTTTATCTTATCTCCTTTGCTGTGGCCAGTTAAACGCAAAAAGTGTACCTGGACTACAATTTACAGTTTTAAAAAATCTTCAAACATTTATTTTGCAGTAGAGTGCTTAATTGCCCACACACACAATATTTGTGCGAGTGTGTGTGTGTGTGTGTGTATATAAATTCTGAATTTCAAAATCCAAACTTTATTCTGAAATCAAATCTATATTTATTTAAAATAACAATTATTAACTTTCTGATTACAGTACTGAACTATCGTTCAATACAAAAGTATAAAACATTGTATAAAACTACCTTTAGCTCTTTAGCTTACTTGTTTAAGCTTTATTACGACATGTAAATATTGCCCAAATGGCATACGATATTGTCGTTTACACTCGATTTCATCCCTTTTCCAAACTGTCCCATTTTAAAGATGCAAATATCTCAAAATCCAAAACCTTTCCGGTCCCAAGCAGTTTGGGAAAATGTATTTTTTTACCTTCTGCTGCAATTTCTTACTTGTCCAGGATTAGAGGAAACTTCATGATATAGATAAAAATAACACTACTGTTTATAAGTCAGGGGTATAAAGCTATTAGCCCACCACTACCACTGGCAGTAAAAGCATAAAAGAGATTATCTGATAACTACTTTAAAATAATACATGTTAAAGCATTGAAATACATAAAAAACACAAGAAGTGTACCTGCAGTTTAACTTCAAACACATTTTGTATAAGTTTGGCCAGTACAATTTCTGGGCTGCTGAAGATATCACCAACCTCCCTATTCACACGCTGGCACAACAACGCAGAATCTTCAAATATGTCATGCCTGCCATATGCTCCCTGTGTCCAGGGAAACAAACAAGTTATTGTCACTGATACCCAAGAAAAATGAAGTAATATCATGTTAAATTGGTGTATTTTGCATACATCACCTCTTGACACTGATTTATGTACACGTCTACACAATGGGAATATCCCTGGGAAAAGAAATACACATTGAATATCATTAACAAATTTGCACAGCTAAAATGTATATTAAAACATGATGTAGTTGGTTAATCAGACAAAATCAGTAAATCTGTCCGCCCTTGAATTTGTGTGAAATAATCCCAACTGATATATTGTATAACAGGAAATAGGCAGCCGGAATTTAGGGATACTAAGAATAAAATCCAATAAATAGACAACAAAAATGAAAAATACATCACATTATACCCTCATTTTTTCTTTGCATAAATGTTTTGTAGATGATCTATTTATATAGCCCATAAAGTTGTTTTTTTTTTTTTTTTTTTTAAAAAGAATAGTTTTGCTTATTTTTAAATAACATTGCTCTGATTTTCAGACTCCTAACCAAGCCCCAAAGTTTTATGAGAATACCGTCAGCTACCTATACCAGCTTGCTCCGGTTTGGGTAAAGGGTCTTTTCATATGCAAAAGAAGGGGGAGGGGGGGAGTGTCTTATTTCCCACTTGCAGTGGGCTTTCCAGCTACCTTTTCAACAGAGCGAAATTGAGAGCTTTTAAGTAAGTTTTTAAACAGTTTTATACTGGATTTTTATATCAGTATCTGTGCATCTTTTTCTTTATAGTAGTGTCTATTACATGCAGTTATATGAAAATGAGTGTATACTGTCCCTTGCTGGAAAAAAATGGAATCAAAGTGGTGCTAATGTATTTAGAAATGTTTAAACTCCCCTGGTATGTTAAAGGGACAGTATAATGTAAAATAGTTTTTCCCTTAATGTGTTTACAATTGCTTTTTTTACCAACTGCAGAGTAAAAAATGTATGAAAATGAGATTTTTAAGGTTTATTTCTGTATATTAAAGCTCTGATTTTGTGTTTTGAAGCCACAGCCTAATAAAATGGGTTGAGCTTGTAGGTATAATCAGATCTCATTACTGTATCACATTGTGTTCATATACCTGCTTCTTTATCTTATATCTGTCCTTAAAACAATCACCTGTACTTTTAGAGAACAATGGAAAATCAACATTTTATTACCTTATCTCTGCTATATCCCACTGGCAGTGTAATTTCTTCTGCTGGCTGTGTTTACAAAGCTTATCTATAGCTGGTACGCGCGGCCACAAACTTTCAGAATAGGTGGGGATACCACATGCTAAATTAGCAATTTCAAATGCCAATATAAGGGTAAAGGAGCTACTTGTAAATAATTTAATACACTCCAGCAGGTAAAGTGGATCATTGGGAACAAATTAAAGGGGAGAAAATATTTGAGTAAACTGTCCCTTTAATTTACTTCAAGACCATATACCAGGAAAGGCAAAATATAACATGACACACAATACTTAATAAGAGATATGAAACCCAAATAAATTATTTTGTGATTCAGACAGAAAATACAATTTTAAAAAAAAAAGTTTCCAATTATTTTCTTTTATCTAATTTGCTTAATTCCCATGATATTCTGTGTAGAAGAGATACCTAAGTAGGCATCTGCAGCACTACATAGCAGGAAATATAGTGTTGCCATCTAGTGGTCTTGCAAATGGATAACATTCTTGCAAAACTGCTGCCATATAGTGCTTCTAAAAATAGGCCGTCTCCTAAGCATACACTTTTTAACAAAACATATCAAGAGAACAAAGGAAAATTGATAATAAGTAAATTAGAATTTCTTGGGTTTCATATCCCTTTAATTTCATGGCATAATGCTTTAATGTTTCAGGACAAATAGAGGGGCTATATTACCCATGTTATTGCACAATATCCTGTATACAACGCAGTTTGTATCATTACCTAGCACTGTATGTGTGCACCTTAGGGGCATATTACCTAGCACTGTATGTGTGCACCTTAGGGGCATATTACCTAGCACTGTATGTGTGCACCTTAGGGGCATATTACCTAGCACTGTATGTGTGCACCTTAGGGGCATATTACCTAGCACTGTATGTGTGCACCTTAGGGGCATATTACCAAGCACTGTATGTGTGCACCTTAGGGGCATATTACCAAGCACTGTATGTGTGCACCTTAGGGGCATATTACCTAGCACTGTATGTGTGCACCTTAGGGGCATATTACCTAGCACTGTATGTGTGCACCTTAGGGGCATATTACCTAGCACTGTATGTGTGCACCTTAGGGGCATATTACCTAGCACTGTATGTGTGCACCTTAGGGGCATATTACCTAGCACTGTATGTGTGCACCTTAGGGGCACATTACCTAGCACTGTATGTGTGCACCTTAGGGGCATATTACCTAGCACTGTATGTGTGCACCTTAGGGGCATATTACCTAGCACTGTATGTGTGCACCTTAGGGGCATATTACCTAGCACTGTATGTGTGCACCTTAGGGGCATATTACCTAGCACTGTATGTGTGCACCTTAGGGGCATATTACCTAGCACTGTATGTGTGCACCTTAGGGGCATATTACCTAGCACTGTATGTGTGCACCTTAGGGGCATATTACCTAGCACTGTATGTGTGCACCTTAGGGGCATATTACCAAGCACTGTATGTGTGCACCTTAGGGGCATATTACCAAGCACTGTATGTGTGCACCTTAGGGGCATATTACCTAGCACTGTATGTGTGCACCTTAGGGGCATATTACCTAGCACTGTATGTGTGCACCTTAGGGGCATATTACCTAGCACTGTATGTGTGCACCTTAGGGGCATATTACCTAGCACTGTATGTGTGCACCTTAGGGGCATATTACCTAGCACTGTATGTGTGCACCTTAGGGGCATATTACCTAGCACTGTATGTGTGCACCTTAGGGGCATATTACCTAGCACTGTATGTGTGCACCTTAGGGGCATATTGTAGATAAAGTCCAACTCTTACAGAGCAACTGGAAATGGGTAAATGTAAAAAAAAAAACCCAGAAAGGGAAAGAAGAATGGCATTTATTTAGCAAAACAGTTAACTGGACATAAATTCAATAAAAAGTCTTCTATACGTTTAGGGAGCTTGTTAAAACAGTATTACCCCTTTTCTTAGAAAAATACTACAAATACACCAGTATATGTCCACCCTGACGTATTGAAGGTACTGCAGGTCTTTCCAGAGAAAATGGTTAAAGGGACAGTCAACTCAAAGCTTGTTATTGTTTAAAAACATAGATAATCCCTTTAATACCCATTCCCCAGTTTTGCATAATCAACACTGTTATATTAATATACTTTTTACCTCTGTGATTACCTTGTATCTAAGCCTCTTCTGACTGCCCCCTGATCACATGGCTATTTATTTATTTATTATCTACTGACTTGCATTTTAGCCAATTAGTGTTGTGTTGTTAGGACCCACGGGCGTTAGCACAATATTATCTATATGGCTCACATGAACTAGCAGTCTCCTGTTGTGAGGAGCAAATAAAAAAGCATGTGATAAGAGGTTGTATGCAGTGGCTTAGAAACAGGCAGACATTTAGAGGTTTAAATGTTATAAAGTATATTAACCCTTTAAGGACACCGTTTTCAGTTTGCTCAATTGTTTTATGACAGAAAAATTCCGTCATATGTCCTTAAGAGGTTAATATAACAATGTTGGTTGTACAAATCTGGGGAATGGGTAGTAAAGGAGTTATCCATCTTTTTAAACTATAACAATTTTTGTGTTGGCTGTCCCTTTAACTGAACATAAAGCGATTACAAAAAGTCTACCATAAGTTTACTGAATTTGAAATTTCCTATTAGTAGAAAAGTTATTACATGAATAAAATCAACTCTGCAAAGCACACATTATACACTGCAATACCTTAAAGTGAAGTAAGACAGCAGCGACTTCCCTCATACGAGATATTTCGCCTCTGCGTTGCGCACTGGTGAACTCCTGAATTAACTGGTGCTCCAGATCATGGTACTTACCTGCAACAATGTACATACTTAGTAGAAAATAGGTTAAGGAAAGAGCATGAGAAAAAGGGCAGTGGTAAAAATAGAAATGTGCAACTCACTTGCAATTTTTGATTTTACTTCTGCAAACCTGAAAAAAAGACAAAGTACCATATGATATTTATACTGAACTACAAATATATGGTTTGACTAACTGTTGTCACATGTGAACTAGTTTCAAATTATACTCCATAATCCATAATAATATTGTCCATATATCCATCCAAAACCAAGGTTGTGACTCCAGGCCGCACAATGCAAAGTATGTAGCAATATACAGGGAGCTTAAATAACAAGGGCAATCATATAGTTTGAATATAACGGTTAGATGCACGTATACGCATAGGGACAAATAAACTCACCAGTTCTCTAGTCCCGACAACAGAAAGAAAATACAGCAAATAAAGTTTTTTTTTTCCTATCTACAAGTTTCTTAAAGGGAAAGTCTACTCAAAAATTGTTATAGTTTAAAAAAAAAAAGTTAATCCCTTAATTACCCATTCCCCATCTTTGCAAAACCAGCACTTATATTAATACCCTTGTTACCTCTGAATACATTGTATCAAAGCTTCTGCAGACTGCCCCCTTATCTCAGTTCTTTTGACAGACTTGCATTTTAGCCAATAAATGCTGACTCATAAATAACTCCACAGGAGTGAACAATGTTATCTATATGACACACATGAACTAGCAGTGAACAACTGTGAAAAACTGTCAAAATGCTCTGAGATTAGAAGGTCTTAGACATTAGCATATAAGCCTACCTAGGTTTAGCTTTCAACAAAGAACACCAAAGGAACAAAGCAAATTTGATGATAGAAGTAAATTGGAAAGTTGTTTAATATTACATATCCTATCTGAATCATGAAAGTTTCATTTCGACTAGACTGTCCCTTTAAGTTTCATATAAAAGCGTGATTTTATGAATTTTATAGTTATACTTTTAGGAATTTGCAATTTAAACTTTAGAAGAGATGGAGACTTTTTATAAGTTTTGGGTACCCGCATTTTTCTGCAACAAGCAGCAATACAGAAGTACAACAAACCAGTTAAAGGGACCGAAGACATTAGAAAAATAAACATTGTTAAATGCAACGAGCATTGTGTATAATCAATATTATTCAAACTGCACAGAATCACAAACCACAGTTTATAACAACATTTAAGTGTATAGTGTGTGCAGAAAACCCATGAGACACAAAATGAGCAAAAAGTAAGTATAACCATAAAATTGAAATACTGGCTCTTAAATAACTAAATTCAAATCCTCATGTATAAATCACATATGTCCAATGCTGAAACTATCATTTTTATGATGCTTAAAGGGACAGTCTAGTCAAAATTAAACTATCATGATTTAGACAGGGCATGCGATTTTAAACAATTTTCCAATTCAATTTTATCATCAAATTTGCTTTGTTCTCTTTGTATTCTTAGTTGAAAGCTAAACCTAGGTAGGCTCATATGCTACTTTCTTAGTCCTTGAAGGCCGCCTCTTATCTGAATGCAGTTAAGTTTTCCCAGCAAGAGGGCATTAGTTCATGTGCGCCATATAGAAAACATTGTGCTCACACCCGTGGACTTACTTATGAGGGGGCACTGATTGGCTAAAATGCAAGTCTGTCAAACGAACTGAAATAAGGGGGCAGTCTGCAGAGGCACAGATAATCACAGAGGTAAAAAGTATATTAAAGGGCCAGTAAACCTAAAAAATAATTTTATATAATTCTGCACATAGTGCAGAATTATATAACATTATATGAGTGCTAGCTTTATAAAACCTAATATATCCGGTAAACTTTTCTAAACAAACAGGGTTTTCCAGACCCGCCCTCTGTGCTCTACTGAGCGGGTCTGGTTTTCCCCGAGAGGGCATCTGGCCGCGAGCTGCATTAAGTGTAATGGCGCGGTCGGGCCGGGCTCTTACTAGACAGCTGGCCAGATGCGCTCTGAGGGAAAACCAAACCCGCTCAGTAGAGCACAGAGGGCGGGTCTGGAAAACTCTGTTTGTTTAGAAAAGTTTACCGGATATATTAGGTTTTATAAAGCTAGCACTCATATAATGTTATATAATATGTGCAGAATTATGTAACATTTTTTAGGTTTACTGGCACTTTAATATAAACTGTGTTGGTTATGCAAAACTGGGGAATGGGTAATAAAGGGATTATCTATCTTTTTAAAAACAATAAACAATTCTGTAGATTGTCCCTTTAATACCGCTGATATCCTATCTATATTACAGCTCGATTTAGATCTTTCAGATGTTTTATTTTAGCACAGCTCTTCCATCTAGTAAACAGTGCATTCCAATGCTGAGCACATCACAATTCTCTCTTTACACAGGTGTCAGATCAGCGGTTTTGCAATGCGTATATGCGCAGCTTGTCTGGAGAACGCGAGAGAGCTGACATGAACGAGATGAAGGGTAAGGGGCATAGCGCTTCTTTTTAACATGCGCTGTACAACTCAGGTCACTGCTGGGGAAGTAAATGGCACAGCTTTGGGGGTGGGATGAAGAAAATGACAGACACCAATGTTGAAAGAAAAATGTAAAATATAAATATACTGGCAAATGTTTTACTACTATAGCTATAATTACTATAAAATAGTTCAGTGCTCATTTGTTGTCTAAATAGAAAATGTTTTTTAGGAGACTCTAATGAAGTTTAGATTACTGCATATAGCAGAGAATTTCCCATGCACCTCGACTCCTGTACATGGATTTCCTGAATTGCAGGTTGCAGTAAATCTACAGTATATTTAAGATGTTAAATGGACCAAATAACCATGGTGAGCTCAAAAGCAAACAAAAAAATCCCTCTACAGACTCACCTGTCAAACGGTAACTCTTGCGCAATTAGATGCAATTTCTGAATGATATCAGCTGCCTCTTTTATCTGTCAAGAAAAATAAATACAAACACACATCTCTTTAGATGGCTTATTTGGTTTCTTAAAAAATGCAAAATTCTATAAAGGGTGACTTATAGCTACACACATTACATGGCCTTGAGTCTATGAATGGTGATTTATTGCTATATACAGGTTACAGGGCATTGAAACTATTTTATACAAAAGGTGTGTTTAAAAAGAAAAACATAATTTATGTAAGAACTTACCTGATAAATTCATTTCTTTCATATTAACAAGAGTCCATGAGCTAGTGACGTATGGGATATACATTCCTACCAGGAGGGGCAAAGTTTCCCAAACCTTAAAATGCCTATAAATACACCCCTCACCACACCCACAAATCAGTTTAACGAATAGCCAAGAAGTGGGGTGATAAGAAAAAAAGTGCGAAGCATATAAAATAAGGAATTGGAATAATTGTGCTTTATACAAAAAAATCATAACCACCACAAAAAAGGGTGGGCCTCATGGACTCTTGTTAATATGAAAGAAATGAATTTATCAGGTAAGTTCTTACATAAATTATGTTTTCTTTCATGTAATTAACAAGAGTCCATGAGCTAGTGACGTATGGGATAATGACTACCCAAGATGTGGATCTTTCCACACAAGAGTCACTAGAGAGGGAGGGATAAAATAAAGACAGCCAATTCCTGCTGAAAATAATCCACACCCAAAATAAAGTTTAACAAAAAACATAAGCAGAAGATTCAAACTGAAACCGCTGCCTGAAGAACTTTTCTACCAAAAACTGCTTCAGAAGAAGAAAACACATCAAAATGGTAGAATTTAGTAAAAGTATGCAAAGAGGACCAAGTTGCTGCTTTGCAGATCTGGTCAACCGAAGCTTCATTCCTAAACGCCCAGGAAGTAGATACTGACCTAGTAGAATGAGCTGTAATTCTCTGAGGCGGAATTTTACCCGACTCAACATAGGCAAGATGAATTAAAGATTTCAACCAAGATGCCAAAGAAATGGCAGAAGCTTTCTGGCCTTTCCTAGAACCGAAAAAGATAACAAATAGACTAGAAGTCTTACGGAAAGATTTCGTAGCTTCAACATAATATTTCAAAGCTCTAACAACATCCAAAGAATGCAATGATTTCTCCTTAGAATTCTTAGGATTAGGACATAATGAAGGAACCACAATTTCTCTACTAATGTTGTTGGAATTCACAACTTTAGGTAAAAATTCAAAAGAAGTTCGCAACACCGCCTTATCCTGATGAAAAATCAGAAAAGGAGACTCACACGAAAGAGCAGATAATTCAGAAACTCTTCTAGCAGAAGAGATGGCCAAAAGGAACAAAACTTTCCAAGAAAGTAATTTAATGTCCAATGAATGCATAGGTTCAAACGGAGGAGCTTGAAGAGCTCCCAGAACCAAATTCAAACTCCAAGGAGGAGAAATTGACTTAATGACAGGTTTTATACGAACCAAAGCTTGTACAAAACAATGAATATCAGGAAGAATAGCAATCTTTCTGTGAAAAAGAACAGAAAGAGCGGAGATTTGTCCTTTCAAAGAACTTGCGGACAAACCCTTATCTAAACCATCCTGAAGAAACTGTAAAATTCTCGGTATTCTAAAAGAATGCCAAGAAAAATGATGAGAAAGACACCAAGAAATATAAGTCTTCCAGACTCTATAATATATCTCTCGAGATACAGATTTACGAGCCTGTAACATAGTATTAATCACGGAGTCAGAGAAACCTCTATGACCAAGAATCAAGCGTTCAATCTCCATACCTTTAAATTTAAGGATTTCAGATCCGGATGGAAAAAAGGACCTTGTGACAGAAGGTCTGGTCTTAACGGAAGAGTCCATGGTTGGCAAGATGCCATCCGGACAAGATCCGCATACCAAAACCTGTGAGGCCATGCCGGAGCTATTAGCAGAACAAACGAGCATTCCCTCAGAATCTTGGAGATTACTCTTGGAAGAAGAACTAGAGGCGGAAAGATATAGGCAGGATGATACTTCCAAGGAAGTGATAATGCATCCACTGCCTCCGCCTGAGGATCCCGGGATCTGGACAGATACCTGGGAAGTTTCTTGTTTAGATGAGAGGCCATCAGATCTATCTCTGGGAGCCCCCACATTTGAACAATCTGAAGAAATACCTCTGGGTGAAGAGACCATTCGCCCGGATGCAACGTTTGGCGACTGAGATAATCCGCTTCCCAATTGTCTACACCTGGGATATGAACCGCAGAGATTAGACAGGAGCTGGATTCTGCCCAAACCAAAATTCGAGATACTTCTTTCATAGCCAGAGGACTGTGAGTCCCTCCTTGATGATTGATGTATGCCACAGTTGTGACATTGTCTGTCTGAAAACAAATGAACGATTCTCTCTTCAGAAGAGGCCAAAACTGAAGAGCTCTGAAAACTGCACGGAGTTCCAAGATATTGATCGGTAATCTCACCTCCTGAGATTCCCAAACTCCTTGTGCCGTCAGAGATCCCCACACAGCTCCCCAACCTGTGAGACTTGCATCTGTTGAAATTACAGTCCAGGTCGGAAGAACAAAAGAAGCCCCCTGAATTAAACGAAGGTGATCTGTCCACCACGTTAGAGAGTGCCGAACAATCGGTTTTAAAGATATTAATTGATATATCTTCGTGAAATCCCTGCACCATTGGTTCAGCATACAGAGCTGAAGAGGTCGCATGTGAAAACGAGCAAAGGGGATCGCGTCCGATGCAGCAGTCATAAGACCTAGAATTTCCATGCATAAGGCTACCGAAGGGAATGATTGAGACTGAAGGTTTCGACAGGCTGTAATCAATTTTAGACGTCTCTTGTCTGTTAAAGACAGAGTCATGGACACTGAATCTATCTGGAAACCCAGAAAGGTTACCCTTGTTTGAGGAATCAAAGAACTTTTTGGTAAATTGATCCTCCAACCATGATCTTGAAGAAACAACACAAGTCGATTCGTATGAGACTCTGCTAAATGTAAAGACTGAGCAAGTACCAAGATATCGTCCAAATAAGGAAATACCACAATACCCTGTTCTCTGATTACAGACAGAAGGGCACCGAGAATCTGTGAAAATTCTTGGAGCTGTAGCAAGGCCAAACGGTAGAGCCACAAATTGGTAATGCTTGTCTAGAAAAGAGAATCTCAGGAACTGATAATGATCTGGATGAATCGGAATATGCAGATATGCATCCTGTAAATCTATTGTGGACATATAATTCCCTTGCTGAACAAAAGGCAATATAGTCCTTACAGTTACCATCTTGAACGTTGGTATCCTTACATAACGATTCAATAATTTTAGATCCAGAACTGGTCTGAAGGAATTCTCCTTCTTTGGTACAATGAAGAGATTTGAATAAAACCCCATCCCCTGTTCCGGAACTGGAACTGGCATAATTACTCCAGCCAACTCTAGATCTGAAACACAATTCAGAAATGCTTGAGCTTTCACTGGATTTACTGGGACATGGGAAAGAAAAAATCTCTTTGCAGGAGGTCTCATCTTGAAACCAATTCTGTACCCTTCTGAAACAATGTTCTGAATCCAAAGATTGTGAACAGAATTGATCCAAATTTCTTTGAAAAAACGTAACCTGCCCCCTACCAGCTGAACTGGAATGAGGGCCGTACCTTCATGTGAACTTAGAAGCAGGCTTTGCCTTTCTAGCAGGCTTGGATTTATTCCAGACTGGAGATGGTTTCCAAACTGAAACTGCTCCTGAGGACGAAGGATCAGGCTTTTGTTCTTTGTTGAAACGAAAGGAACGAAAACGATTGTTAGCCCTGTTTTTACCTTTAGACTTTTTATCCTGTGGTAAAAAAGTTCCTTTCCCACCAGTAACAGTTGAAATAATAGAATCCAACTGAGAACCAAATAATTTGTTTCCCTGGAAAGAAATGGAAAGTAGAGTTGATTTAGAAGCCATATCAGCATTCCAGGTCTTAAGCCATAAAGCTCTTCTGGCTAAGATAGCCAGAGACATAAACCTAACATCAACTCTAATAATATCAAAAATGGCATCACAGATGAAATTATTAGCATGCTGGAGAAGAATAATAATATCATGAGAATCACGATTTGTTACTTGTTGCGCTAGAGTTTCCAACCAAAAAGTTGAGGCTGCAGCAACATCAGCCAATGATATAGCAGGTCTAAGAAGATTACCTGAACATAGATAAGCTTTTCTTAGAAAAGATTCAATTTTTCTATCTAGAGGATCCTTAAACGAGGTACCATCTGACGTAGGAATGGTAGTACGTTTAGCAAGGGTAGAAATAGCCCCATCAACTTTAGGGATTTTGTCCCAAAATTCTAACCTGTCAGGCGGAACAGGATATAATTGCTTAAAACGTTTAGAAGGAGTAAATGAATTACCCAATTTATCCCATTCCTTAGAAATTACTGCAGAAATAGCATTAGGAACAGGAAAGACTTCTGGAATAACCGCAGGAGCTTTAAAAACCTTATCCAAACGTATAGAATTAGTATCAAGAGGACTAGAATCCTCTATTTCTAAAGCAATTAGTACTTCTTTAAGTAAAGAGCGAATAAATTCCATCTTAAATAAATATGAAGATTTATCAGCATCAATCTCTGAGATAGAATCCTCTGAACCAGAAGAGTCCAAAGAATCAGAATGATGGTGTTCATTTAAAAATTCATCTGTAGAGAGAGAAGATTTAAAAGACTTTTTACGTTTACTAGAAGGAGAAATAACAGACAAAGCCTTCTTTATGGATTCAGAAACAAAATCTCTTATGTTATCAGGAACATTCTGCACCTTAGATGTTGAGGGAACTGCAACAGGCAATGGTACATCACTAAAGGAAATATTATCTGCTTTAACAAGTTTGTCATGACAATTATTACAAACAACAGCTGGAGGAATAGCTACCAAAAGTTTACAGCAGATACACTTAGCTTTGGTAGATCCAGCAGGCAGTGGTTTTCCTGTAGTATCTTCTGGCTCAGATGCAACGTGAGACATCTTGCAATATGTAAGAGAAAAAACAACATATAAAGCAAAATAGATCAAATTCCTTATAAGACAGTTTCAGGAATGGGAAAAAAATGCCAAACATCAAGCTTCTAGCAACCAGAAGCAAATGAAAAATGAGACTGAAATAATGTGGAGACAAAAGCGACGCCCATATTTTTTGGCGCCAAATAAGACGCCCACATTATTTGGCGCCTAAATGCTTTTGGCGCCAAAAATGACGCCACATCCGGAACGCCGACATCTTTGGCGCAAAATAACGTCAAAAATGACGCAACTTCCGGCGACACGTATGACGCCGGAAACGGAAAATAATTTTTGCGCCAAAAAAGTCCGCGCCAAGAATGACGCAATAAAATGAAGCATTTTCAGCCCCCGCGAGCCTAACAGCCCACAGGGAAAAAAGTCAAATTTTTGAGGTAAGAAAAAATATGATAATTTAAAGCATAATCCCAAATATGAAACTGACTGTCTGGAAATAAGGAAAGTTGAACATTCTGAGTCAAGGCAAATAAATGTTTGAATACATATATTTAGAACTTTATAAATAAAGTGCCCAACCATAGCTTAGAGTGTCACAGAAAATAAGACTTACTTACCCCAGGACACTCATCTACATGTTTGTAGAAAGCCAAACCAGTACTGAAACGAGAATCAGTAGAGGAAATGGTAAATATAAGAGTATATCGTCGATCTGAAAAGGGAGGTAAGAGATGAATCTCTACGACCGATAACAGAGAACCTTATGAAATAGATCCCGTAGAAGGAGATCACTGCATTCAATAGGCAATACTCTCTTCACATCCCTCTGACATTCACTGCACGCTGAGAGGAAAACCGGGCTCCAACTTGCTGCGGAGCGCATATCAACGTAGAATCTAGCACAAACTTACTTCACCACCTCCCTTGGAGGCAAAGTTTGTAAAACTGATTTGTGGGTGTGGTGAGGGGTGTATTTATAGGCATTTTAAGGTTTGGGAAACTTTGCCCCTCCTGGTAGGAATGTATATCCCATACGTCACTAGCTCATGGACTCTTGTTAATTACATGAAAGAAATAATGTAACACTTTTCTAATGCAGGCAGTTAAATTAAGTGGTAATTTTAATTTTTAATACAGTGAACATAAACTTAGCAAATAGAGGCCCAGAAACTTACAAAATAAGAAGTGCCTTCTACACAGCATTAATCTGCACCCTGTTGGAGGCTCAATAAGCAGTACTGCCCCTTAAACAAGCCTTGATTTATTTATTTTATTATTATTATTATTTAAACAAGCAGAAGATACAGTACCACCCATCCCAAATACTGTAACTAAAGAGCAAGCTCACTTTATAGCCTGTGAATCCTCACACACAGGGCAAAGGAGCTATAACAAACAGGATCCAGTTACACAGTATGGGGCGGAAGGTACAGGATCTGATTGGCTATATCATTCAAGCAAAAGCAGGATCCAGTTACAAAGTATGGGGCGGAAGGTACAGGATCTGATTGGCTGTATCATACAAGCAGGAGCCAATTACAAAGTATGGGGCAGAAGGTACAGGATCTGATTGGCTATATCATACAAGCAGGAGCAGGATCCAGTTACAAAGTATGGGGCGGAAGGTACAGGATCTGATTGGCTGTATCATACAAGCAGGAGCAGGATCCAGTTACAAAGTATGGGGCGGAAGGTACAGGATCTGATTGGCTGTATCATACAAGCAGGAGCAGGATCCAGTTACAAAGTATGGGGCGGAAGGTACAGGATCTGATTGGCTGTATCATACAAGCAGGAGCCAATTACAAAGTATGGGGCAGAAGGTACAGGATCTGATTGGCTATATCATACAAGCAAAAGCAGGATCCAGTTACAAAGTATGGGGCGGAAGGTACAGGATATGATTGGCTGTATCATACAAGCAGAAGCCAATTACAAAGTATGGGGCAGAAGGTACAGGATCTGATTGGCTATATCATACAAGCAGGAGCAGGATCCAGTTACAAAGTATGGGGCGGAAGGTACAGGATCTGATTGGCTGTATCATACAAGCAGGAGCCAATTACAAAGTATGGGGCAGAAGGTACAGGATCTGATTGGCTGTATCATACAAGCAGGAGCAGGATCCAGTTACAAAGTATGGGGCGGAAGGTACAGGATCTGATTGGTTGTATCATACAAGCAGGAGCAGGATCCAGTTACAAAGTATGGGGCGGAAGGTACAGGATCTCTGATTGGCTATATCATACAAGCAGGATCCGGTTACAAAGTACGGGGTGGAAGCTACAGGATCTGATTGGCTATATCATACAAGCAGGAGCAGGATCCAGTTACTAAGTATTGGGCGGAAGGTACAGGATCCGATTGGCTGTATGTCTACAGTTTAAAAAAAAAAAAAAGTGACTTTAATAAAGTTTCACTTTAGCATTCATTTTTTTATTAAAGTTTATTGAACGTAAAACAATTAAAGAGACACTAAACCCACATTTTTTTCTTTAATGATTCAGATAGAGCAGCAATTTTAAGCAACTTTCTAATTTACTTTTAATATCAATTTTTCTTCGTTCTCTTGCTATCTTTATTTAAAAAGCATGAATTTAAAGCTTAGTAACCAGCCCATTTTAGGTTTAGAACACTGGATAGCACTTATTTATTGGTGGCTACATATAGCAAGCAATAAGCAAACGTAAACCAGGTTCTGAACCAAAAATGGTCCGGCTCTTAAGCTTTACATTGTTGCTTTTTTTTTTTTTTAAAAGATAGCAAGAGAACGAAGAAAAATTAATAGGAGTAATTTAGAAAGTTGCTTAAAATCGCTGCTCTATCTGAATCATTAAAGAAAAAATGTGGGTTTAGTGTCCCTTTAAGTGTTATGTAACCTCTGTACAAAATTAATATCTTCTAGTTGCAGCTATTTCTATAGCAGTATTGCTACTGTTTTATAAGATCTAACAGGATCTTATTGCCTTGATGAGCTTCAAGAGATAGATATATTTATATTTATATTATATATTTAATGGACTCGCCACCCGACTAATTTCCTTGACCACCCAACTAAAATTTAAGCCGATATTGAATTAAATTTGCTTATATTATTTTTCTTTCCCAATATTTATTGCACAAATTATCATTAAATCAATTTGTTAAATTATGCAATTCATTTGTGATTTGGATAGCTTAAGTCACATTAATAAATAAGTTATAATATTGAAAGTATTACACTGCTAAAAACGAATATTAGACTGTTCCTGTCGGATTGTCTAGCTTATGACATGCCCTTGTGCCACCTGGTGTAAGCCGCATTCCAAAACCTTCTGTAAACCAGCCCTGGCAGACTAAAGACCCCATTCACAGCCAGCATGGCAACAAGTCAAACACGAAGAGAAGATTAAGTCATTAAAGCACTCTTTTAGTTGGAGAAAAAAAAAGTGTGCTAAAGAAAACAAATGCTGTATTAGCAGGATAATATTGCTAATTTACATTTGTCAACTAGACAGTCCCTCCGCAGCTTAAAGGCAACATTCTATAATGAGGCTCTTGATTCTTACTTAACGCCCCGCTGACAGCTCTTACCTTTTCATGGTTAGTAAATACATCTGACTTCAGCTCTCCGTCCAAAAACTCATTAAAATACTTCATGAGCTTCTGTGCTTCCACCGCTCGCTGCCGTGGAGTATTTACCCCCTCGAGCTGGTCTCCCAGGTGACACACCTTAGTGGCTACATAACTTATGTGCTCATCTAGCTCTTGGAAATGTTGGAAGGCAACCTGAAAATATATAAATGTATATTAAGCAATCAAGAAAGAAACAGCATGTCACTCATATTTACAGGACAGCAGGGGTTACAGATCAACTAATATACAAATAGCTGCTTAGAACATGTAAAAGGGGTTAAACACAAAGTAGAAATATCACTCGGGATTCACTGAGCACTGCTGCTCCCAAGTGGATAACTAGCAGTGTTAGTTGCACAACTCAGATGTGGAACTTACGCTGCTGTTTTCTGCAAGGGGCCAGCAGTGCTCTGCGAGTCCTGTGTGGTATTTCTACTGTGTGTTTTACCACTTTGCCTGGATTAAATACAGTAGTCTAGGGTCAATAGTCTTAAAATGACATGCTCTGATGGATTAGAGCATCCTTTTTTTACTCTGAATGTCCCTTTAAGTACAGTATATCTGCTGGCTTTCTTACGCAAACAAATGACCAGGTACATCGGTGCTGCACTGCTCATTGTGGCTAGGGTTAAACTGGTAGGCCGCAGATATCACTCTTTTGTGAATGACACAAATCAGCCAAGACAACATCCACGGGAGAGAAAACGGTTCCTCTAACAAGCAGACATTGCTTCTATATCCAGTGATCAGGTTACCTGGTTGCTCTTCTGTAATTCCTGCACTTTCCTGGCAAACTCTTTACCTTCTTTCTGGCACTGATTTTCCAACTTCTCTACCTTCCTTTGGATTCTCTCATCCATCATCTTTAATTCTTCTATGTGATTCACAAACTGATCCAATAACCTGCAAAATAAATCAATTAATAATAATGATTTCCACAAATGACCACACAAAGCAAATTGTTAATTAAATGGAAATGAAAGTTGTGATTTATGCGCTGGCTTTATTTCTCTCTTTAGTTTGCAGCCTCCCACTTGTATGTCCCTGAAAGAGTTAACTGGGTGTGCTTTTTATTATTGGTAGTGCATTGCTGTTCCCGAGCCTACCTAGGTATGCTTTTACAACAAAGGATATTTTGAAAATGTGGTAAATTTGATAAAAAAAAAGTTTTTTAATAGGACTTGCTCTGATTCATAAAAGCTTAATTTTGATTTTCAGGCCCCTTTTTAAGTTGTTACTTTTTTTAAACTGAACATCAAGAAGGCGTCACCGATTAAAAAAATAGAAACTGAATCTTTCCAAAATGACTGGATATGTAAATGGAGAGCGATAACTATGGCACCAATATACATTCTAGAAGAATGAGTAGCTACAAATGAAGTGTTTTGGTGATTTGGTAGATCTTTCAGAATGAACGTCCTTTTTATTATTAATGACAATAAAGATTATACAGAACAAAAACACGATAAAACAAATTCCACTATTCACAGCATATCTTATGGGACTGAATATTCTGCTGCTTGATTGCTTGTTGGTCTTTTCCATGTCATGCTTCCTGTCGTTAATACGCACATTAGACTACTAGCCCTTCCTGTACTAAGCTATAAAAAGATATAATTGTGACATTTGCAGACCTTTCATCTGCCTAGGGTTTAAATACACCATAGCCTGAGTTCTTTATATAGTGTTCTCCACAGGACCTAATTCATGGGCACACCACCCGGCAGATTTTACTGACCACTCAGTTAAAATTTAAGCCAATATTAAGCTAAAATGGCTAATATTTTAGCACTTGCATCACAAATGATGTTGAATTATGCAATTAATTTGTGCTTTGTATAGCTTACGTAACTTTTATAAAGAACAGAAAATGTTATAATATTGCAAAGTATAACATTGCCGTCACCTGACAGGCACAATTTTCTGTAAAGAACACCTGTACTTCATACCTTATTCTTTTCCTTTCTAAAATAAATGAAGAAACATTTGCAGCTCTGAACCGCTAAAGAATATAAACTAAAGGGACGTTAGAGTTATTTTCCATACATATGCATAAGTATTTTTGAAAAGCAACAATGCAATTATTTACACCGAGCCTTTTAATCACCATCTGACTCTACACGTCCTTTAACCCTTTAATGACCACAGCACTTTTCCATTTTCTGTCCGTTTGGGACCAAGGCTATTTTTACATTTCTGCGGTGTTTGTGTTTAGCTGTAATTTTCCTCTTACTCATTTACTGTACCCACACATATTATATACCGTTTTTCTCGCCATTAAATGGACTTTCTAAAAATACCATTATTTTCATCATATCTTATAATTTACTATAAAAAAAAATATAAAATATGAGGAAAAAAATGGAAAAAAACATTTTTTCTAACTTTGACCCCCAAAATCTGTTACACATCTACAACCACCAAAAAACACCCATGCTAAATAGTTTCTAAATTTTGTCCTGAGTTTAGAAATACCCAATGTTTACACGTTCTTTGCTTTTTTGTAAGTTATAGGGCCATAAATACAAGTAGCACTTTGCTATTTCCAAAGCATTATTTTTCAAAATTAGCGCTAGTTACATTAGAACACTAATATCTTTCAGGAATCTCTGAATATCCATTGACATGTATATATTTTTTTTTAGAAGACATCCCAAAGTATTTATCTAGGCCCATTTTGGTATATTTCATGCCACCATTTCACCGCCAAATGCGATTAAATACAAAAAATTGTTCACTTTTTCACTAATTTTTTTACAAACTTTTGTTTTCTCACTGAAATTATTTACAAACAACTTATGCAATTATGGCACAAATGGTTGTAAATGCTTCTCTGGGATCCCCTTTTTTCAGAAATAGCAGACATATATGGCTTTGGCGTTGCTTTTTGGTAATTAGAAGGCTGCTAAATGCCACTGCGCACTAAACGTGTATAATGCCCAGCAGTGAAGGGGTTAATTAGGGAGCATATAGGGAGCTTTTAGGGGTAATTTTAGCTTTAGTGTAGCAGACAACCCCAAGTATTGATCTAGGCCAATTTTGGTTATTTCATGCCACCATTTCACCGCCAAAATCGATCAAATTAAAAAAAAACGTAAAATTTTTCACAATTATAGGTTTCTCAATGAAATCATTTACAAACAGCTTGTGCAATTATGGCACAAATGGTTGTAAATGCTTCTCTGGGAAACCCTTTGTTCAGAAATAGCAGACATATATGGCTTTGGCGTTGCTTTTTGGTAATTAGAAGGTCGCCAAATGCCGCTGCGCATCACACATGTATTATAGCTAGCAGTGATGGGGTTAATTATGTAGCTTGTAGGGAGCTTGCAGGGTTAATTTTAGCTTTAGTGTAGAGAGCTCCGCCTCCCACCTAAAACATCACACCCCCTGATCCCTCCCAAACAGCTCTCTTCCCTCCCCCACCACACAATTGTCCCCGCCATCTTAAGTACTGGCAGAAACTCTGCCAGTACTAAAATAAAAGCTATAATTTAAGCTTTTTTTTTTAAAAGCATATTTACATATGCTGCTGTGTAGGATCCCCCCTTAGCCCCCAACCTCACTGATCCCCCACCAAACAGCTATCTAACCCTCCCCCTCTGCCTTAATGGGCGCCATCTTGGGTACTGGCAGCTGTCTGCCAGTACCCAGTTTAGTAAAACAAGTATGTTTTGTTTTTTTTATTGCCCTTTTCTGTAGTGTAGCTTCCCCCCCTCCCAAAACCCTTAGATCAGCGGTTCCCAACCTTTTTTCTCTCCCGTACCCCTTGATTAGGCTTTTCATTTATGAGTACCCCCCTCTCTTCGTTACCCACACCCATCCCTCAAAAGGAAGCACTTTTTTTAATAGGGGAGGTAAGCTATATCTGAATGGCATACGACTGTACGTGTATCAACAGGATTAAAGCTCAGATCTCATTCTCAGAAGGAGCCCTGCTGTGTGGCTGGCGCCCCTGGCAGCTGCCTGGTTGCCCCTAAACACGGCCCTGGGGGGGGGGGGGGTCAAAGCGTAATGATCAGAAAAATAAATATTTTAATTTGTGAGATCAGATCGATATAAACCACCCAGCCACTATGGACGTTTTTAGTTGGAAGTGAAGCAATCTGACTCAAGCAAGCACTAGCATTAGTACTTTACTTAACAGCACTGACTATAACTTATTTGTGGATGCAGACCCACCTCGCCTGTGTGACTCGCAACCTCCACAGCTCTACCACACGTGTCTACGCAGCTATGCTGCTGCAGTGCTGTTTCTAACTGCGCACTCGCAGTCAACATTTTGTGCACGGGGGTGGGTGAAGCAGGAGGCTAAGCTGTCTGGTGACAGGGTGATCATTAATATGTGGACCGGAGTCATCCACACCCGGTCCACATATTTCAGGTGCAGGGGCTCCCATCTGCCTATATGCCAGGCCTTCACTTGTCACTTTCCGGCTGAACGCTCCTTCCTTCCACAGTTCCACAATGGTTATTAGTTGATGACCCATTGAGAGTGCCCCCCCGACCCTCCCCCAGGATCTTCCGCCATTACCAACAATATTTTTGAGTACCCCCAACTGGTCTGCCAAGTACCCCCAGGGGTACACGTACCACAGGTTGGGAACCGCTGTTCTAGTTTAATTATGTAGCAAGATGCTGTCTATTTATGGCTGAATTCCATGAATCCATTCACAATGTCCTGCTGCTCTCCCAGAGGTTTCTGTAACATTGTTTTTGGCATTTTTTCTGTCTAGAAGATATTTTCACATAGTTCTGATTTTGTTGTTCTCAAAACTATGAATCTGATTCTGCGGAAATAACATGCACCCTTGTTATAAAATAAACAGAGCTGAGAAAAAGATCTTAAACACAAACACAACATTGTTCTTTCATGATTCAGATAGACCATGAGATTTTAAACAACTTTCTAATTTATTTCTATTATCATTTTTCTTCATTCTCTCTGCATCTTTTGTTGAAAAGCAGGGCTGTAAGCTTAGGAGTCGGCTCATTTCTGGAGCACTATATGGCAGCAGTTTTGCAAGAATGTTACCCATTTGTAAGAGCACTAGAGGGCAGCACTATTTCCTGTCATGTAGTGCTGCAGATGCATACCTAGGTATCTCTTCAACACAGAATATCATGAGAACAAAGCAAGTTTGATAATAGAAGTACATTTTTAAAATGTTTTGCTCTGTCTGAATCACAAGACATTTTTGGGCCTCATATCCCTTTCATTTTCAGATTTACTTCCGTTATCAATTTACTTCATTCTCTTGGTATCCTTTTTAAAGAGAACAAAACTCTACTGGGAGCTAGCTGAACACATTAAGCCAATGACAGGCCGCTCACAGCAGTGCACTTGCTCATGAGCCTATCTATGTATGCTTTTCAACACTGGACACCAATAGAACAAAGCAAATTAGATAAGAGAAGTAAATTGGAAAGTTGTTTAACAATGCATGTTCTATATGAATCAAGGTTTAATTTTGACTTTACTGTCCCCTTAATGCCATTGTTCTCTTGCAATTCTATTTACAGAGAATCAACTCTTAGTAAGTTTCAAGAAGATCAATGAATAGAATTATTGCTTGAAGTGAAATAGATCTGCACAAGGACTTAAGTGTGAGGAGGGAGGGGCAAGCAGTAAAAATGAAATGTAATGTCACTGTTTTAGTTAAAACAGAATTTATGCTTACCTGATAAATTACTTTCTCCAACGGTGTGTCCGGTCCACGGCGTCATCCTTACTTGTGGGATATTCTCTTCCCCAACAGGAAATGGCAAAGAGTCCCAGCAAAGCTGGTCACATGATCCCTCCTAGGCTCCGCCCACCCCAGTCATTCGACCGACGGACAGGAGGAAATATATATAGGAGAAACCATATGATACCGTGGTGACTGTAGTTAGAGAAAATAATATATCAGACCTGATTAAAAAACCAGGGCGGGCCGTGGACCGGACACACCGTTGGAGAAAGTAATTTATCAGGTAAGCATAAATTCTGTTTTCTCCAACATTGGTGTGTCCGGTCCACGGCGTCATCCTTACTTGTGGGAACCAATACCAAAGCTTTAGGACACAGATGAAGGGAGGGAGCAAATCAGGTCACCTAAATGGAAGGCACCACGGCTTGCAAAACCTTTCTCCCAAAAATAGCCTCAGAAGAAGCAAAAGTATCAAACTTGTAAAATTTGGCAAAAGTGTGCAGTGAAGACCAAGTCGCTGCCTTACATATCTGGTCAACAGAAGCCTCGTTCTTGAAGGCCCATGTGGAAGCCACAGCCCTAGTGGAGTGAGCTGTGATTCTTTCAGGAGGCTGCCGTCCGGCAGTCTCATAAGCCAATCGGATAATGCTTTTAAGCCAAAAGGAAAGAGAGGTAGAAGTCGCTTTTTGACCTCTCCTTTTACCAGAATAAACAACAAACAAGGAAGATGTTTGTCTGAAATCTTTAGTAGCCTCTAAATAGAATTTTAGAGCACGGAATACGTCCAAATTGTGTAACAAACGTTCCTTCTTTGAAACTGGATTCGGACACAAAGAAGGTACAACTATCTCCTGGTTAATATTTTTGTTGGAAACAACTTTCGGAAGAAAACCAGGCTTAGTACGCAAAACCACCTTATCTGCATGGAACACCAGATAGGGCGGAGAACACTGCAGAGAAGATAACTCTGAAACTCTTCTAGCAGAAGAAATTGCAACCAAAAACAAAACTTTCCAAGATAATAACTTAATATCTACGGAATGAAAGGGTTCAAACGGAACCCCTTGAAGAACTGAAAGAACTAGATTTAGACTCCAGGGAGGAGTCAAAGGTCTGTAAACAGGCTTGATCCTAACCAGAGCCTGAACAAATGCTTGAACATCTGGCACAGCTGCCAGTCTTTTGTGAAGTAAAACAGATAAAGCAGAGATCTGTCCCTTCAGAGAACTTGCAGATAATCCTTTCTCCAAACCTTCTTGTAGAAAGGATAGAATCTTAGGAATTTTTATCTTGTTCCATGGGAATCCTTTAGATTCACACCAACAGATATATTTTTTCCATATTTTATGGTAAATTTTTCTAGTTACAGGCTTTCTAGCCTGAATCAGAGTATCTATTACAGAATCTGAAAACCCACGCTTTGATAAAATCAAGCGTTCAATCTCCAAGCCGTCAGTTGGAGGGAAACCAGATTCGGATGTTCGAATGGACCCTGAACAAGAAGGTCCTGTCTCAAAGGTAGCTTCCATGGTGGAGCCGATGACATATTCACCAGGTCTGCATACCAAGTCCTGCGGGGCCACGCAGGAGCTATCAAGATCACAGAGGCCCTCTCCTGATTGATCCTGGCTACCAGCCTGGGGATGAGCGGAAACGGTGGGAATACATAAGCTAGGTTGAAGGTCCAAGGTGCTACTAGTGCATCTACTAGGGTCGCCTTGGGATCCCTGGATCTGGACCCGTAGCAAGGAACCTTGAAGTTCTGACGAGACGCCATCAGATCCATGTCTGGAATGCCCCATAATTGAATTATTTGGGCAAAGATTTCCGGATGGAGTTCCCACTCCCCCGGATGGAATGTCTGACGACTCAGAAAATCCGCTTCCCAATTTTCCACTCCTGGGATGTGGATCGCAGACAAGTGGCAGGAGTGATCCTCCGCCCATTGAATTATCTTGGTCACTTCTTTCATCGCCAGGGAAGTCCTTGTTCCCCCCCTGATGATTGATATATGCAACGGTCGTCATGTTGTCTGACTGAAACCTTATGAATTTGGCCTTTGCTAGTTGAGGCCAAGCTCTGAGAGCATTGAACATCGCTCTCAGTTCCAGAATGTTTATCGGGAGAAGAGACTCTTACCGAGACCATAGACCCTGAGCTTTCAGGGATTCCCAGACCGCGCCCCAGCCCACTAGGCTGGCGTCGGTCGTGACAATGACCCACTCTGGTCTGCGGAAGCTCATTCCCTGTGACAGATTGTCCAGGGTCAGCCACCAACGGAGTGAATCTCTGGTCTTTTGATCTACTTGAATCGTCGGAGACAAGTCTGTATAATCCCCATTCCACTGTCTGAGCATGCACAGTTGTAATGGTCTTAGATGAATTCGTGCAAAAGGAACTATGTCCATTGTTGCAACCATCAATCCTATTACTTCCATGCACTGCGCTATGGAAGGACGAGGAACAGAATGAAGTACTTGACAAGAGCTTAGAAGTTTTGATTTTCTGACCTCTGTCAGAAAAATCCTCATTTCTAAGGAATCTATTATTGTTCCCAAGAAGGGAACACAAACTGGTAATGCTTGTCCAATAAAGCGAACCTTAGGAACTGATGATGTTCCTTGTGGATAGGAATATGTAGGTACAAATCCTTTAAATCCACGGTAGTCATAAATTGATTTTCCTGGATAGTAGGTAGGATCGTTCGAATATTTTCCATTTTGAACGATGGTACCCTGAGAAATTTGTTTAGGATCTTTAGATCCAAAATTGGTCTGAATGTTCCCTCTTTTTTGGGAACTATGAGCAGATTGGAATAAAATCCCATTCCTTGTTCTCTTATTGGAACTGGATGTATCACTCCCATCTTTAACAGGTCTTCTACACAATGTAAGAATGCCTGTCTCTTTATTTGGTTTGAAGATAATTGAGACCTGTGGAACCTTCCCCTTGGGGGTAGTTGCTTGAATTCCAGGAGATAACCTTGAGAAACTATTTCTAGTGCCCAAGGATCCTGAACATCTCTTGCCCAAGCCTGAGCAAAGAGAGAAAGTCTGCTCCCCACTAGATCCGGTCCCGGATCGGGGGCTATCCCTTCATGCTGTTTTGGTAGCAGTGGTAGGCTTCTTGGCCTGCTTACCCTTGTTCCAGCCTTGCATTGGTTTCCAGGCTGGTTTGGGTTGTGAAGTATTACCCTCTTGCTTAGAGGATACAGAATTAGAGACTGGTCCGTTTCTGCGAAAGGGACGAAAATTAGGCTTATTATTAGCCTTAAAAGACCTATCCTGTGGGAGGGCGTGGCCCTTTCCCCCAGTGATGTCTGAAATAATCTCTTTCAAATCAGGTCCAAATAATGTTTTACCTTTGAAAGGAATGTTAAGCAATTTTGTCTTGGAAGACACATCCGCTGACCAAGACTTTAGCCAAAGCACTCTGCGCGCCACGACAGCAAACCCTGAATTTTTCGCCGCTAATCTAGCTAATTGCAAAGCGGCATCTAAAACAAAAGAGTTAGCCAATTTAAGTGCTTGAACTCTGTCCATAACCTCCACATACGAAGATTCTTTACTGAGCGATTTTTCTAGTTCCTCGAACCAGAAACACGCTGCCGTAGTGACAGGAACAATGCATGAAATTGGTTGTAGAAGGTAACCTTGCTGTACAAAAATCTTTTTAAGCAAACCCTCTAATTTCTTATCCATAGGATCTTTGAAAGCACAACTATCTTCGATAGGAATAGTAGTGCGTTTGTTTAGAGTAGAAACCGCCCCCTCGACCTTGGGGACTGTCTGCCATAAGTCCTTTCTGGGGTCGACTATAGGAAATAATTTCTTAAATATAGGGGGAGGAACAAAAGGTATGCCGGGCCTTTCCCACTCTTTATTTACTATGTCCGCCACCCGCTTGGGTATAGGAAAAGCATCGGGGGGCACAGGAACCTCTAGGAACTTGTCCATCTTACATAATTTCTCTGGAATGACCAAATTGTCACAATCATCCAGAGTAGATAACACCTCCTTAAGCAGTGCGCGGAGATGTTCTAATTTAAATTTAAATGTCACAACATCAGGTTCAGCTTGATGAGAAATTTTTCCTGAATCTGAAATTTCTCCATCAGACAAAACCTCCCTCATGGCCCCTTGAGATTGGTGTGAGGGTATGTCAGAACAGTTATCATCAGCGTCCTCTTGCTCTACAGTGTTTAAAACAGAGCAATCGCGCTTTCTCTGATAAGTAGGCATTTTGGATAAAAGATTTGCTATGGAGTTATCCATTACAGCCGTTAATTGTTGCATGGTAATAAGTATTGGCGCACTAGATGTACTAGGGGCCTCCTGTGTGGGCATAACTGGTGTAGACACAGTAGGGGATGATGTAGTATCATGTTTACTCCCCTCATTTGAGGAATCATCTTGGGCAATATCATTATCTGTTGCATTACTGTCCTTACTTTGTTTGGACACTATGGCACAATTATCACATAAATTTAAATGGGGAGACACATTGGCTTTCATACATATAGAACATAGCTTATCTGATGGTACAGACATGTTAAACAGGCTTAAACTTGTCAACAAAGCACAAAAAACGTTTTAAAATAAAACCGTTACTGTCACTTTAAATTTCAAACTGAAAACACTTTATTACTGAATATGTGAAAAAGTATGAAGGAATTGTTCAAAATTCACCAAAATTTCACCACAGTGTCTTAAAGCATTAAAAGTATTGCACACCAAATTTCAGAGCCGTTTTTACATTTAACCCCTATACAGTCCCAGAATGAGGCTCTGTCTATAACTAGAAAGGCCCCCATCTGAAAAAGGTGTCCAACACAGTGCCTGCCGTTTTTCTAAACGTTCCCCAAGATTATAATACCAATAATTAGTTAGAATCTGCATAATATGCCTAGTAAAGCAATTGTTTTAGCCCAGAAAAATGTCTACCAGTTTTTAAGCCCTTTTTGAAGCCCTTTATTCTTTTATGTTTAACTAAGAAAATGGCTTACCGGTCCCCATGAGGGGAAATGACAGCCTTCCAGCATTACATGGTCTTGTTAGAAATATGGCTAGTCATACCTTAAGCAGAAAAGACTGCTAACTGTTTCCCCCAACTGAAGTTACTTCATCTCAACAGTCCTGTGTGGAAACAGCAATCGATTTTAGTTACTATCTGCTAAAATTATCTTCCTCTTACAAACAGAAATCTTCATCCTTTTCTGTTTCAGAGTAAATAGTACATACCAGCACTATTTTAAAATAACAAACACTTGATAGAAGAATAAAACTACATTTAAACACCAAAAAACTCAACCATCTCCGTGGAGATGTTGCCTGTGCAACGGCAAAGAGAATGACTGGGGTGGGCGGAGCCTAGGAGGGATCATGTGACCAGCTTTGCTGGGACTCTTTGCCATTTCCTGTTGGGGAAGAGAATATCCCACAAGTAAGGATGACGCCGTGGACCGGACACACCAATGTTGGAGAAATAAAGCTAATTAAATTGATATTATTAGGGTAATCATTATTTCTCTCATTCCAATAAAATACAGCTGAAAAGTTGATCAACTATGAACCTATTAAACTTGAGAGTTCACCTCCCAATAATTTCAATGATCTATCTATGTATTTTTAAAGGTATATAAATCAGTAATTTTCTGATATAACTGGAAACATAATCTGAAAAGGTATTACTCTAAAAATGAAACCATTATGTAGAAAACCATGATTTAAATAGATTTAAAGTAAGCCTTACTGTTAGTGATTTAAATCAATTTGATATAAATCAAATCTTCTCTCATTACCACTTTACTGTAACAAAGAGGATTTGCCCATTGCAAAATTTTGGCATCTTGTTTACTCAAACAATTGAATGTCGATTTCACTTTTCCTGTTCTGATCGCCTGGAAATCTCAAGGGGAAGAAATGCAGCTCAGTGATCTTACGCAAACACTAGATTTATAGCTCTTCACTTAGATTGAAATAAAATTTAAAAAAAAAATCATAATTGATATAATATAATCAGAAATCCTTTCAGGAGGAATATTTTCAATATAGAATATATTTCTAATTCCAGGAACAATTTTGGATTAATTCAAAGCTCTTAAAACTGCTACAAGAATTCAACTGGGTTTATATTTATTAAAATGTTTGAACTGCACCTTTTCGGATCGAAAGCTTCGCTCCCACCTCGGGATCCTCCTCCTGGTGTCCGCCATGCCAGCCGCTCAATATATTCATCAGCAACAAATGGCTCCTAGATCGAGAAAGAGAGGATAAAGTTTATTGCTAACTAAAACAGATTTGATGAAAAACAGAAACCCAGGTTTTGGGTTTGTGTCCAGCGTGTTTATACACAGCGAATTTAAAAGCTCAGTAACCGCCAAACATTCTCCAGTAATCACATTAGACACGTAAAAGCAGCCAAGTGCATCAGAACATGCAGCAGCAGGCGATATAAACGAATTACAACTTTCTAAAAACGCGCGTCTACTTTACACACAAAAACATAAAATAAAGTTACTGTTATGCATGCATACTTGGTATTTGTGATAGCTTATATTAGAACCATTATAGGGTAACCAATATCAACCATTAGAGATTTTCTTAACGCTTTAAAATTAAATGCTATGTTTTTCAGGAGAAACCTCAGTTTTAGAGGATATTGTGATTTTTATTTAATTTTTGCACCTTTTAAGATAAGGCTGGAGCATAATTTGGGGTACTGCCCTGACCACACATATGGTCTGACAAAGAAATAATACAAACCTAGCTGGCTCATAAACCCCCAAAAATTATTTATTTACACTAAAGCCTAGAACATTTTCACACTAAAATATTTTAATGGGGAAGGTGAGAATTAGATTAAAGGGACACTGTACCCAAAAATTTTCTTTCGTGATTCAGATAGAGCATGCAATTTTAAACAACTTTCTAATTTACTCCTATTATCAAATGTTCTTTATTCTCTTGGTATCTTTATTTGAAATGCAAGAATGTAAGTTTAGATGCCGGCCCATTTTTGGTGAACAACCTAGGTTGTCATTGCTGATTGGTGGATAAATTCATCCACCAATCAAAAACTGCTGTCCAAAAGAAAAAAAAGCTTAGATGCCTTCTTTTTCATATAAAGATAGCAAAAGAACGAAGAAAAATTGATAATAGGAGTAAATTAGAAAGCTGTTTAAAATGTCATGCTCTATCTGAATAACAAAAAAAAATTTTTTGGGTACAGTGTCCCTTTAACTATATTTGTATATAGAGCACATCTGTTAACACATTTCACCTGTGTCACTTCTCTAAGTGATGTTATAAAAAAATGTAAAAACTTGCTAAGTTGCTAAATATCCCACTATACAGAGCACCTTGTTACTGAGCTAAATATCCCACTATACAGAGCACCTTGTTACTGAACTAAATATCACACACTATACAGAGCACCTTGTTACTGAGCTAAATATCACACTATACAGAGCACCTTGTTACTGAGCTAAATATCACACTATACAGAGCACCTTGTTACTGAGCTAAATATCACACTATACAGAGCACCTTGTTACTGAGCTAAATATCACACTATACAGAGCATCTTGTTACTGAGCTAAATATCACACTATACAGAGCACCTTGTTACTGAGCTAAATATCACACTATACAGAGCACCTTGTTACTGAGCTAAATATCACACTATACAGAGCACCTTGTTACTGAGCTAAATATCACACTATACAGAGCACCTTGTTACTGAGCTAAATATCACACTATACAGAGCACCTTGTTACTGAGCTAAATATCACACTATACAGAGCACCTTGTTACTGAGCTAAATATCACACTATACAGAGCACCTTGTTACTGAACTAAATATCCCACTATACAGAGCACCTTGTTACTGAACTAAATATCCCACTATACAGAGCACCTTGTTACTGAACTAAATATCCCACTATACAGAGCACCTTGTTACTGAACTAAATATCCCACACACTATACAGAGCACCTTGTTACTGAACTAAATATCACACACTATACAGAGCACCTTGTTACTGAACTAAATATCACACACTATACAGAGCACCTTGTTACTGAGCTAAATATCCCACTATACAGAGCACCTTGTTACTGAGCTAAATATCCCACTATACAGAGCACCTTGATACTGAGCTAAATATCCCACTATACAGAGCACCTTGTTACTGAGCTAAATATCACATTATACAGAGCACCTTGTTACTGAGCTAAATATCACACTATACAGAGCACCTTGTTACTGTACTAAATATCACACTATACAGAGCACCTTGTTACTGAACTAAATATCACACACTATACAGAGCACCTTGCTACTGAATTAAATATCACACACTATACAGAGCACCTTGTTACTGAACTAAATATCACACACTATACAGAGCACCTTGTTACTGAACTAAATATCACACTATACAGAGCACCTTTTTACTGAACTAAATATCACACACTATACAGAGCACCTTGTTACTGTACTAAATATCACACACTATACAGAGCACCTTGTTACTGAACTAAATATATTATACAGAGCACCTTGTTACTGTACTAAATATCACACTATACAGAGCACCTTGTTACTGAACTAAATATCACACTATACAGAGCACCTTGTTACTGAACTAAATATCACACTATACAGAGCACCTTGTTACTGAGCTAAATATCACACACTATACAGAGCACCTTGTTACTGAACTAAATATCACACACTATACAGAGCACCTTGTTACTGAGCTAAATATCACACACTATACAGAGCACCTTGTTACTGAACTAAATATCACACACTATACAGAGCACCTTGTTACTGTACTAAATATCACACTATACAGAGCACCTTGTTACTGTACTAAATATCACACTATACAGAGCACCTTGTTACTGAACTAAATATCACACTATACAGAGCACCTTGTTACTGAACTAAATATCACACTATACAGAGCACCTTGTTACTGAGCTAAATATCACACTATACAGAGCACCTTGTTACTGAACTAAATATCACACTATACAGAGCCCCTTGTTACTGAGATAAATATCACACTATACAGAGCACCTTGTTACTGAACTAAATATCACACTATACAGAGCACCTTGTTACTGAACTAAATATCACACTATACAGAGCACCTTGTTATTGTACTAAAAATCACACTATACAGAGCACCTTGTTACTGAGCTAAATATCACATTATACAGAGCACCTTGTTACTGAACTAAATATCACATTATACAGAGCACCTTGTTACTGAACTAAATATCACACACTATACAGAGCACCTTGTTACTGAACTAAATATCACACACTATACAGAGCACCTTGTTACTGAACTAAATATCACACACTATACAGAGCACCTTGTTACTGAACTAAATATCACACACTATACAGAGCACCTTGTTACTGTACTAAATATCACACACTATACAGAGCACCTTGTTACTGAACTAAATATATTATACAGAGCACCTTGTTACTGAACTAAATATCATATTATACAGAGCACCTTGTTACTGTACTAAATATCACACTATACAGAGCACCTTGTTACTGAACTAAATATCACACTATACAGAGCACCTTGTTACTGAGCTAAATATCACACTATACAGAGCACCTTGTTACTGAGCTAAATATCACACTATACAGAGCACCTTGTTACTGTACTAAATATCATATTATACAGAGCACCTTGTTACTGTACTAAATATCACACTATACAGAGCACCTTGTTACTGAACTAAATATCACACTATACAGAGCACCTTGTTACGGAGCTAAATATCACACTATACAGAGCACCTTGTTACTGAACTAAATATCACACACTATACAGAGCACCTTGTTACTGTACTAAATATCACACTATACAGAGCACCTTGTTACTGAGCTAAATATCACACTATACAGAGCACCTTGTTACTGAACTAAATATCACACTATACAGAGCACCTTGTTACTGAGCTAAATATCACACTAAACAGAGCACCTTGTTACTGAGCTAAATATCACACTATACAGAGCACCTTGTTACTGAACTAAATATCACAATATACAGAGCACCTTGTTACTGAGCTAAATATCACACTATACAGAGCACCTTGTTACTGAGCTAAATATCACATTATACAGAGCACCTTGTTACTGAGCTAATTATCACACTATACAGAGCACCTTGTTACTGAGCTAAATATCACACTATACAGAGCACCTTGTTACTGAGCTAAATATCACACTATACAGAGCACCTTGTTACTGAGCTAAATATCACACTATACAGAGCACCTTGTTACTGAGCTAAATATCACATTATACAGAGCACCTTGTTACTGAGCTAAATATCACACTATACAGAGCCCCTTGTTACTGAACTAAATATCACACTATACAGAGCCCCTTGTTACTGAGCTAAATATCACACTATACACAGCACCTTGTTACTGAACTAAATATCACACTATACAGAGCACCTTGTTACTGAACTAAATATCACACACTATACAGAGCACCTTGTTACTGAACTAAATATCACACACTATACAGAGCACCTTGTTACTGAACTAAATATCACACTATACAGAGCACCTTGTTATTGTACTAAAAATCACACTATACAGAGCACCTTGTTACTGAGCTAAATATCACATTATACAGAGCACCTTGTTACTGAACTAAATATCACATTATACAGAGCACCTTGTTACTGAACTAAATATCACACACTATACAGAGCACCTTGTTACTGAACTAAATATCACACACTATACAGAGCACCTTGTTACTGAACTAAATATCACACACTATACAGAGCACCTTGTTACTGAACTAAATATCACACACTATACAGAGCACCTTGTTACTGTACTAAATATCACACACTATACAGAGCACCTTGTTACTGAACTAAATATATTATACAGAGCACCTTGTTACTGTACTAAATATCATATTATACAGAGCACCTTGTTACTGTACTAAATATCACACTATACAGAGCACCTTGTTACTGAACTAAATATCACACTATACAGAGCACCTTGTTACGGAGCTAAATATCACACTATACAGAGCACCTTGTTACTGAACTAAATATCACACACTATACAGAGCACCTTGTTACTGTACTAAATATCACACTATACAGAGCACCTTGTTACTGAACTAAATATCACACTATACAGAGCACCTTGTTACTGAGCTAAATATCACACTATACAGAGCACCTTGTTACTGAACTAAATATCACACTATACAGAGCACCTTGTTACTGAACTAAATATCACACTAAACAGAGCACCTTGTTACTGAGCTAAATAGCACACTATACAGAGCACCTTGTTACTGAGCTAATTATCACACTATACAGAGCACCTTGTTACTGAGCTAAATATCACACTATACAGAGCACCTTGTTACTGAGCTAAATATCACACTATACAGAGCACCTTGTTACTGAGCTAAATATCACACTATACAGAGCACCTTGTTACTGAGCTAAATATCACATTATACAGAGCACCTTGTTACTGAGCTAAATATCACACTATACAGAGCCCCTTGTTACTGAACTAAATATCACACTATACAGAGCCCCTTGTTACTGAGCTAAATATCACACTATACACAGCACCTTGTTACTGAACTAAATATCACACTATACAGAGCACCTTGTTACAGAACTAAATATCACACACTATACAGAGCACCTTGTTACTGTACTAAATATCACACTATACAGAGCACCTTGTTACTGTACCAAAAATCACATTATACAGAGCACCTTGTTACTAAACTAAATATCACATTATATAGAGCACCTTGTTTTTTTTTTTTATATACTTTTATTTATGACCAACAAAGGGTACAATAATACAGAATTGCAAAGCAAAACAACAAATAAATCTTATCATCACATAGTACAATTGACAAAATAAAATACAGACAGTCTGTGGATTATAACCATTGTCTGTGGGTTAAATATTCAACACCTACGACAAATGTAAACCAACATTCCTTATGTACCCGATTTTGGCGTTTTCTAATGTTAAAATACTAAACAATCAAAAACAAAACAAACAAAAAAACTAAATTTATGCTTACCTGATAAATTGATTTCTTCTATGGAAAGACGAGTACACGTATTCATCCTTTACTTGTGGGATATTATCCTTCCCTACAGGAAGTGGCAAAGAGCACCACAGCAGAGCTGTCTATATAGCTCCTCCCTTAGATCCACCCCCCAGTCATTCGACCGAAGGTACAGGAAGAAAAAGGAGAAACTACAAGGTGCAGAGGTGACTGAGTTTAAATAAAAAAAAATACAATCTGTCTTAAAAGGGCGGGCCGTGGACTCGTCTTACCATAGAAGAAATCAATTTATCAGGTAAGCATAAATTTAGTTTTCTTCTATATAGGTAAGACGAGTCCACGGATTCATCCTTTACTTGTGGGATACAATACCAAAGCTACAGGACACGGATGAACGGGAGGGACAAGACAGATGGTTAAACAGAAGGCACCACTGCTTGAAGAACTTTTCTCCCAAATATAGCCTCGGAAGAAGCAAAGGTATCAAATTTGGAAAATTTGGAAAAGGTATGAAGCGAAGACCAAGTCGCAGCCTTACAAATCTGTTCAACAGAAGCATCATTTTTAAAAGCCCATGTGGAAGCCACCGCTCTAGTAGAGTGAGCTGTAATTCTTTCAGGAGGCTGCTGTCCAGCAGTCTCGTATACCAACCGGATGATGCTTTTCAGCCAAAAGGCAAGAGAGGTAGTCGTAGCTTTTTGACCTCTATGTTTTCCAGAATAGACAACAAAGAAAGAAGATGTTTGACGGAAATCTTGGTCGCTGGCAAGTAAAACTTTAAAGCACGAACCACATCCAAGTTGTGCAATAGACGCTCCTTCTTAGAGGAAGGATTAGGACACAGAGAAGGAACAACAATTTCCTGATTAATATTCTTATTATTAACAACCTTAGGAAGGAATCCAGGTTTGGTACGCAAAACCACCTTATCAGCATGGAAAACAAGATAAGGAGAGTCACATTGCAATGCAGATAGTTCAGAAACTCTTTGAGCCGAAGAGATAGCCACTAAAAGCAGAACTTTCCAAGATAGAAGCTTAATATCTATGGAATGCATAGGTTTAAACGGAACCCCTTGAAGAACCTTAAGAACTAAATTCAAACTCCATGGCGGAGCAACAGGTTTAAACACAGGCTTGATTCTAACTAAAGCCTGACAGAACGACTGAACGTCTGGAACATCTGCCAGACGTTTGTACAGTAGAATTGATAAAGCAGATATCTGTCCCTTTAAGGAACTAGCTGATAACCCCTTCTATAATCCTTCTTGGAGAAAGGACAATATCCTAGGAATCCTGATCTTACTCCATGAGTAGCCTTTGGATTTGCACCAATAAAGATATTTACGCCATATCTTGTGATAAATTTTCCTGGTGACAGGCTTCGAGCCTAAATCAAGGTATCTATGACCGACTCAGAGAACCCCCGCTTGGATAAGATCAAGCGTTCAATTTCCAAGCAGTCAGTCGCAGAGAAACAAGATTTGGATGCTGGAACGGACCCTGAATCAGAAGGTCCTGTCTCAGTGGCAGAGTCCATGGTGGAAGAGATGACATGTCCACCAGGTCTGCATACCAAGTCCTGCTTGGCCACGCAGGTGCTATCAAAATCACAGAAGCTCTCTCCTGTTTGATTCTGGCAATCAAACGAGGAAGGAGAGGAAAAGGGGAAAACACATAAGCCAGGTTGAACGACCAGGGTACTGCTAGAGCATCTATCAGTGCTGCCTGAGGATCCCTTGACCTGGACCCGTATCGAGGAAGTTTGGCATTCTGACGAGACGCCATCAGATCCAATTCTGGTGTGCCCCATTGCTGAATCAATTGTGCAAACACCTCCGGATGGAGTTCCCACTCCCCCGGATGAAAAGTCTGACAACTTAAAAAATCCGCTTCCCAGTTCTCCACTCCTGGGATATAGATTGCTGATAGATGGCAAGAGTGAGTCTCTGCCCATTGAATTATTTTGGTAACCTCTATCATCGCTAGAGAACTCCTTGTTCCCCCTTGATAATTGATATATGCTACAGTCGTGATATTGTCCGACTGGAACCTTATGAATCTGGCCGATGCCAGCTGATGCCACGCCTGAAGAACGTTGAATATCGCTCTCAGTTCTAGAATATTCATCGCGAGGAGAGCCTCCTTTTGAGTCCACAATCCCTGTGCTTTCAGGGAATTCCAGACTGCACCCCAACCCAATAGGCTCGCGTCCGTTGTCACTATGACCCACGCTGGCCTGCGGAAACACATTCCCGTGGACAGATGATCCCGTGACAACCACCAAAGAAGAGAGTCTCTGGTCTCTTGGTCCAGATTTATCTGAGGAGATAAATCTGCATAATCCCCATTCCACTGTTTGAGCATGCAAAGTTGCAGTGGTCTGAGAAGCAAGCGAGCATTGCCGCTACCATTAAACCGATTACCTCCATACACTGAGCCACTGACGGCTGAGGAATGGAATGAAGAGCTCGGCAGATGGATACAATCTTTGATTTCCTGACCTCCGTTAGAAAAATTTTCATGTCCACTGAATCTATCAGAGTTCCCAAGAATGGAACTCTTGCGAGAGGGATAAGTGAACTCTTTTGTACGTTCACCTTCCACCCGTGAGATCTTAGAAAAGCCAACACAATGTCCGTGTGAGACTTGGCTAATTGGTAAGTTGACGCCTAGATTAAGATATCGTCCAGATAAGGCGCCACAGCTATGCCCGCCAGAAGGGACCCTAGCACCTTTGTGAAAATTTGGGGAGCCGTGGCCAAACCGAAGGGAAGAGCCACAAACTGGTAATGCTTGTCGAGAAAGGCGAACCTGAGGAACTGGTGATGATCTTTGTGGATAGGAATGTGTAGATACGCATCCTTTAAGTACACGGTGGTCATATATTGACCCTCCTGGATCATTGGCAAAATAGACCGAATGGTCTCCATCTTGAAAGATGGGACTCTGAGGAATTTGTTTAGGATCTTGAGATCTAAAATTGGTCTGAAGGTTCCCTCTTTTTTGGGAACCACAAACAGATTGGAGTAAAACCCCTGCCCCAGTTCTGCTTTCGGAACTGGGCGGATTACTCCCATGGTATATAGGTCTTCTACACAGCGTAAGAACGCCTCTCTTTTTGTCTGGTTTGCAGACAATTGAGAAAGATAGAATCTCCCCCTTGGAGGAGAATCTTTGAAATCCAGAAGATACCCCTGGGTTACAATTTCTAAAGCCCAGGAGTCCTGAACGTCTCTTGCCCAAGCCTGAGCAAAGAAAGAAAGTCTGCCCCCTACTAGATCCGGTCCCGGATCGGGGGCTACCCCTTCATGCTGTCTTGGTGGCAGCAGTGGGCATCTTGGCCTGTTTACCTTTGTTCCAAGTCTGGTTAGGTCTCCAGACTGACTTGGATTGAGCAAAATTCCCCTCTTGCTTTGCGGCAGGGAAGAGGTAGAGGGACCACCTTTGAAGTTTCGAAAAGGAACGAAAATTATTTTGTTTTGTCCTCATCTTATTTGTCTAATCCTGAGGAAGGGCATGGCCTTTCCCTCCAGTCTGAAATTATCTCTTTCAGTTAAGGCCCGAATAGGGTCTTACCCTTGAAAGGAATGGATAAAAGCTTAGCTTTTGATGACACATCAGCAGACCAGGACTTAAGCCATAACGCTCTACACACTAAAATGGCAAAACCTGAATTCTTTGCCGCTAATTTAGCCAATTGAAAAGCGGCATCTGTAATGAAATAATTAGCTAGCTTGAGAGCCCCAATTCTATCCAGAATATTATCTAATGGGGTCTCAACCTGAAGAGCCTCTTCCAGAGCCTCAAACCAAAAGGACGCTGCAGTAGTTACAGGAACAATGCACGCTATAGGTTGGAGAAGAAAACCTTGATGAACAAATATTTTCTTCAGGAGACCCTCTAATTTTTTATCCATAGGATCTTTGAAAGCACAACTGTCCTCAATAGGTATAGTTGTACATTTAGCCAGGGTAGAAATAGCTCCCTCCACCTTAGGGACCGTCTGCCACGAGTCCCGCACGGCGTCTGATATGGGAAACATTTTCTTAAAAGTAGGAGGGGGAGCGAACGGAATACCTGGTCTATCCCACTCCTTAGTAACAATTTCCAAAATCCTCTTAGGGACTGGAAAAACCATCAGTGTAGGCAGGAACCTCTAGGAATTTGTCCATTTTACACAATTTCTCTGGAACTACAATAGGGTCTCAATCATCCAGTGTCGCTAAAACCTCCCTGAGCAATAAGCGGAGGTGTTCTAGTTTAAATTTAAAAGCCGTCATATCTGAATCTGTCTGAGGGAACATATTTCCTAAGTCAGAAATCTCTCCCTCAGCCACCAAATCTCTCACTTCAGAACATTGTGAGGGTACATCAGATATAGCTAATAAAGCGTCAGAGGGCTCAGCGTTTGTTCTCACACCAGACCTACTGCGCTTTCACTGCAACCCCGGCAGCTTAGATAAAACCTCAGTGAGGGTAGTATTCATAACTGCGGCCATATATTGCAGGGTGAAAGAATTAGACGCACTAGAAGTACTTGGCGTCGCTTGTGCGGACGTTAACGGTTGTGACACTTGGGGAGAATTAGATGGCATAACCTGATTCTCTTCTGACTGAGAATCATCCTGCAACATACTTTTAGTAGCTAAAATATGTTCTTTACAATTTATTGACCATTCAGTGCATGAGGGACACATTCTAAGTGGAGGTTCCACAATGGCTTCTAAACATATTAAACATTGACTTTCCTCAATGTCAGACATGTTGAACAGGCTAGTAATGACTACAAACAAGCATGAAAACACTTTATTTAGTGAAAAAAATAATCTTAAAAAACGGTACTGTGCCTTTAAGAGAAAAAAAAGCATACACATTCTGCAAAACAGCCTAAACATGCACCAAATTTTTCAAAATTTTGTATGTAGACACACAATAGGTAGTTAAGATTGCACCACAATTTTTTTTTAACAATTAACCCCTTAATATCCAAACCGGATCGAAAATAGGCCCAGATCCGGAAAAAAAAAACCTCAGCACCTTGACACAGCCCTGCTTTGGCCCTACCTGCCCTCAGGGATAAAAAGTGTGGGGTAAAAGCTTCAATTTGGCCCAAAATATACACCAGGGCCCTCAGGAGTTAGAGCTTGCTGTACAAAACTAACTGCGCATCTGAGGCGCAAAAATAGGCCCCGCCCATCTCACTCGATGTTTCCTCAGCCTTAAAGAACCGCACCAGAGCGGTTATAACTAGCCATGTGGGTTCTAAGACCCAAAAATTAAGCCATGTGTGCCCTAATAAAGTTGCCCAAAACGTTTATTGCCCACAAAAAACGTTAAAGCACTCCCATCCAAAAAACGTTTGCTCACAAACATTTGCCATTCAGTGTCAACCATATATGTAATTGGCCCCATATGCAAGCTAAGTAATGCCCTTCTTTTAGCTCTAGGATTACTGCTTACCCTTACCCTCCTGGGTATAATGCCAGCCTTTCTGAAATACACAGTCTCTCCAGAAAAAATATGACTGAACATACCTCATTGCTGCATAGCATGAAACCGTTCCTCACACTGAAGTTTCCTGTACTCCTCAGCCTCTGTGGGAACAGCAATGGACCTTAGTTACAAATGCTAAGATCATCATCCTCTAGGCAGCAGTCTTCATCCATCTGCTGCCTGAGAGTAAATAGTACAAACCGGTACCATTTAAAATAAACTCTTGCTTGAAGAAATTAAAAACTAATATTTTATCACCTCTTTCACTTTACCCTTCCTAGTACTTAGAGTAGGCAAAGAGAATGACTGGGGGGTGGCGCTAAGGGAGGAGCTATATAGACAGCTCTCTCAGGACTCGTCTTACCTATATAGAAGAAAAAGGAATATTCACTCTCTCTCCCCATCCTTCTTGCCCCCCCCCCTCCCCCAGCTGTCCTTTTACAAAGGACAGATATAGATCTATATCAAATCTATTATGTCTGTAAATTTAAAAGGATAAGTAAGTACATTTTGTTCTCTTTCTGATAGGGCATTCAGGAACAGGGACCACTTTAAGAAATTTGTCTTGATCAGCTCTTTCATACAATAAGGAGTCCAGTTTTTCTATTATACATTGTTTCTTGATAAAACTAACTATCTAAATTTAGGCTCCCGAATAGTTTTCTGAAAATTATGTATCTAGTCGACAATATGATTAAGTTAATTATTTTCTTTCCTCCAGCCGGATTCCATTTATCTACAAGAAATATTATATAATTTATAATATAAATTTTCTATTTTTAGAGTTCTTTTGTGCCAAAATTCCACCTTTAGCCAAAACTGATATATTTTTAGGCATTCCCATAAGAGAATATCTGCTGCCTGTAGGTGGCACTTACTCGCTTGCTGAATTCTAGGTTTTTCCATTTAAACCCTTTACGTGGCGTATAATAAGATTGATAAATAATTTTTAAATGAGACTCCCTCAAGGTAGCAGATAGTGTTCTTTCTACTATTATAATTTACTTTTAACTGCGTTCACCGTCTACTCTCTTGTCTCTAAAGTAGGGTGACCATTTCCCAGCTAAATACTGAAGATTCCTTTCCCCTCCTTGCGCCAGTATAACTTTGTACCAAGGTGAGATGGCGCGAATCCCTTGTCTAGAAAAAAACATCCATTGATCTAGGATACCCCAATTCCAATCTGACACATATTTAGTTATTAACTCTTTAGCAAGGTGTCTAACTTGTAAGTACGCGTAAAAATCTTTGTTGGGTAAGCCATATTCAAGTTTCAGAGAGTCGAAAGGCCTTTAAAATATGAGTTTGCATATCATAAAACTGATAGATATATCTTAGTCCCTTGCTCTTCCAAACACTAAATACAGTAGAAAATAATCCTTCTGGGAACTCCGGGTTTCCCTTTATCATTAAATAATTGGAAACTGGGTATTTCAGATCCAGTTTCCCACAGATTTTCTGCCAGGCCCATATTGGGGAAACTATGGTTTTTAGCCATTTTATTTCATGCGGGAGTTAACCGCTTGAATATGGACTATGGATGTAGGATAATATGGGTAAGCCAGACTTTCATCTATCGCTAAGTCTGTAAAATAGGATTTTCCACAGAACCATTCTATGACTATTTTACTTAGACCCACTAAATTATATAATTCAAGATCAGGGAGTGATAGGCCACTATTCTTTCTCACTTGGAAGAGTTTTTATACGCTATTCTTGGTTTCTTACTCTGCCAGAGGAAGTTAACAACTACTTTATAAAAAAAAAATATTTTGTTTCTTTTTAATAATATAGGGATATTCTGTATTATATATAACATTTTCGGAGAGATCATTTTGATCAGACTAACTCTGCCTGATAAAGACAGTGGGAATTTCTCCCAACTTCTAAAATCTTCATTCACCCTGTCCAAGACAGGAAGTATATTTAATTTATACCATTCGTCAGAGTTTAATGATATTCTAATACCAATATATCTAAAAGAATGAAGGACTTCTTTAAAAGGTATATTTTTAGCTGATTCCGCCTTTCTGACAATCCATACTATCTCAGATTTAGAAGTATTTACCTTATAACCCGAGAAAGAGCTAAAAACATTGTTTGTATTCAGTAATCTAGGAACATTGCTCTTTGTGTCCCTCAAAAAAAAAAATCAATAAGTCATCGGCGTAGAGTGCTATTCTCGCCTCAGTTTTCCCTATTCAAATTCATTCGATTTCTTCTCTAATCGCTATTGCCAGAGGCTCTATAGCTTAAATAGTAGCGGAGAGAGGAGGCAACCAAGCTGCGTTCTTCTGCCTAGGACAATGTCATCTGATATACAGAGCACCTTGTTACTGAGCTAAATATCACACTATACAGAGCACCTTGTTACTGAGCTAAATATCACACTATACAGAGCACCTTGTTACTGAGCTAAATATCACATTATACAGAGCACCTTGTTACTGAGCTAATTATCACACTATACAGAGCACCTTGTTACTGAGCTAAATATCACACTATACAGAGCACCTTGTTACTGTACCAAATATCACACTATACAGAGCACCTTGTTACTGAGCTAAATATCACACTATACAGAGCACCTTGTTACTGTACCAAATATCACACTATACAGAGCACCTTGTTACTGAGCTAAATATCACAATATACAGAGCACCTTGTTACTGAGCTAAATATCACACTATACAGAGCACCTTGTTACTGAGCTAAATATCACACTATACAGAGCACCTTGTTACTGAGCTAAATATCACAATATACAGAGCACCTTGTTACTGAGCTAAATATCACACTATACAGAGCACCTTGTTACTGAGCTAAATATCACACTATACAGAGCACCTTGTTACTGAACTAAATATCACACTATACAGAGCACCTTGTTACTGAGCTAAATATCACACTATACAGAGCACCTTGTTACTGAGCTAAATATCACACTATACAGAGCACCTTGTTACTGAACTAAATATCACACTATACAGAGCACCTTGTTACTGAACTAAATATCACACTATACAGAGCACCTTGTTACTGAGCTAAATATCACACACTATACAGAGCACCTTGTTACTGAGCTAAATATCACACTATACAGAGCACCTTGTTACTGAGCTAAATATCACACTATACAGAGCACCTTGTTACTGAGCTAAATATCACACTATACAGAGCACCTTGTTACTGAACTAAATATCACACTATACAGAGCACCTTGTTACTGAACTAAATATCACACTATACAGAGCACCTTGTTACTGAGCTAAATATCACACTATACAGAGCACCTTGTTACTGAACTAAATATCACACTATACAGAGCACCTTGTTACTGAACTAAATATCACACACTATACAGAGCACCTTGTTACTGAGCTAAATATCACACACTATACAGAGCACCTTGTTACTGAACTAAATATCACACACTATACAGAGCACCTTGTTACTGAACTAAATATCACACACTATACAGAGCACCTTGTTATTGAGCTAAATATCACATTATACAGAGCACCTTGTTACTGAGCTAAATATCACACTATACAGAGCACCTTGTTACTGAGCTAAATATCACACTATACAGAGCACCTTGTTACTGAGCTAAATATCACACTATACAGAGCACCTTGTTACTGAACTAAATATCACAATATACAGAGCACTTTGTTACTGAGCTAAATATCACACTATACAGAGCACCTTGTTACTGAGCTAAATATCACACTATATAGAGCACCTTGTTACTGAGCTAAATATCACATTATACAGAGCACCTTGTTACTGAGCTAAATATCACACTATACAGAGCACCTTGTTACTGAACTAAATATCACAATATACAGAGCACTTTGTTACTGAGCTAAATATCACACTATACAGAGCACCTTGTTACTGAGCTAAATATCACACTATATAGAGCACCTTGTTACTGAGCTAAATATCACACTATACAGAGCACCTTGTTACTGAACTAAATATCACACTATACAGAGCACCTTGTTACTGAGCTAAATATCACAATATACAGAGCACCTTGTTACTGAGCTAAATATCACACTATACAGAGCACCTTGTTACTGAACTAAATATCACAATATACAGAGCACCTTGTTACTGAACTAAATATCACACACTATACAGAGCACCTTGTTACTGAGCTAAATATCACACTATACAGAGCACCTTGTTACTGAGCTAAATATCCCACTATACAGAGCACCTTGTTACTGAGCTAAATATCACACTATAGAGAGCACCTTGTTACTGAGCTAAATATCACACTATAGAGAGCACCTTGTTACTGAGCTAAATATCACACTATACAGAGCACCTTGTTACTGAACTAAATATCACACTATACAGAGCACCTTGTTACTGAGCTAAATATCACACACTATACAGAGCACCTTGTTACTGAGCTAAATATCACACTATACAGAGCACCTTGTTACTGAGCTAAATATCACACTATACAGAGCACCTTGTTACTGAACTAAATATCACACACTATACAGAACACCTTGTTACTGAACTAAATATCACACACTATACAGAGCACCTTGTTACTAAGCTGAATATCACACTATACAGAGCACCTTGTTACTGAACTAAATATCACACACTATACAGAACACCTTGTTACTGAACTAAATATCACACACTATACAGAGCACCTTGTTACTGAACTAAATATCACACACTATACAGAACACCTTGTTACTGAACTAAATATCACAATATACAGAGCACCTTGTTACTGAGCTAAATATCACACTATACAGAGCACCTTGTTACTGAACTAAATATCACACTATACAGAGCACCTTGTTACTGAACTAAATATCACACTATACAGAGCACCTTGTTACTGAACTAAATATCACACTATACAGAGCACCCTGTTACTGAACTAAATATCACACTATACAGAGCACCCTGTTACTGAACTAAATATCACACTATACAGAGCACCTTGTTACTGAGCTAAATATCACACTATACAGAGCACCTTGTTACTGAGCTAAATATCACACTATACAGAGCACCTTGTTACTGAGCTAAATATCACACTATACAGAGCACCTTGTTACTGAGCTAAATATCACACTATACAGAGCACCTTGTTACTGAGCTAAATATCACACTATACAGAGCACCCTGTTACTGAACTAAATATCACACTATACAGAGCACCTTGTTACTGTACTAAATATCACACACTATACAGAGCACCTTGTTACTGTACTAAATATCACACACTATACAGAGCACCTTGTTACTGAACTAAATATCACACACTATACAGAGCACCTTGTTACTGAACTAAATATCACACACTATACAGAGCACCTTGTTACTGAACTAAATATCACACACTATACAGAGCACCTTGTTACTGAACTAAATATCACACACTATACAGAGCACCTTGTTACTGAACTAAATATCACACACTATACAGAGCACCTTGTTACTGAACTAAATATCACACACTATACAGAGCACCTTGTTACTGTACTAAATATCACACACTATACAGAGCACCTTGTTACTGAACTAAATATCACACACTATACAGAGCACCTTGTTACTGAACTAAATATCACACACTATACAGAGCACCTTGTTACTGAACTAAATATCACACACTATACAGAGCACCTTGTTACTGAACTAAATATCACACACTATACAGAGCACCTTGTTACTGAACTAAATATCACACACTATACAGAGCACCTTGTTACTGAACTAAATATCACACACTATACAGAGCACCTTGTTACTGAACTAAATATCACACACTATACAGAGCACCTTGTTACTGAGCTAAATATCACACTATACAGAGCACCTTGTTACTGAGCTAAATATCACACTATACAGAGCACCTTGTTACTGAGCTAAATATCACACTATACAGAGCACCTTGTTACTGAGCTAAATATCACACTATACAGAGCACCTTGTTACTGAGCTAAATATCACATTATACAGAGCACCTTGTTACTGAGCTAAATATCACACTATACAGAGCACCTTGTTACTGAGCTAAATATCACACTATACAGAGCACCTTGTTACTGAGCTAAATATCACACTATACAGAGCACCTTGTTACTGAGCTAAATATCACACTATACAGAGCACCTTGTTACTGAGCTAAATATCACACTATACAGAGCACCTTGTTACTGAGCTAAATATCACACTATACAGAGCACCTTGTTACTGAGCTAAATATCACATTATACAGAGCACCTTGTTATTGAGCTAAATATCACACTATACAGAGCACCTGGTTACTGAACTAAATATCACACTATACAGAGCCCCTTGTTACTGAACTAAATATCACACTATACAGAGCACCTTGTTACTGAGCTAAATATCACACTATACAGAGCACCTTGTTACTTAACTAAATATCACACTATACAGAGCACCTTGTTACTAAGCTGAATATCACACTATACAGAGCACCTTGTTACTAAGCTGAATATCACACTATACAGAGCACCTTGTTACTGAACTAAATATCACACTATACAGAGCACCTTGTTACTGAGCTAAATATCACACTATACAGAGCACCTTGTTATTGAGCTAAATATCACACTATACAGAGCACCTGGTTACTGAACTAAATATCACACTATACAGAGCACCTTGTTACTGAGCTAAATATCACACTATACAGAGCACCTTGTTATTGAGCTAAATATCACACTATACAGAGCACCTTGTTATTGAGCTAAATATCACACTATACAGAGCACCTGGTTACTGAACTAAATATCACACTATACAGAGCACCTTGTTACTGAGCTAAATATCACACTATACAGAGCACCTTGTTACTGAGCTAAATATCACATTATACAGAGCACCTTGTTACTGAGCTAAATATCACACTATACAGAGCACCTTGTTACTGAGCTAAATATCACATTATACTGAGCACCTTGTTATTGAGCTAAATATCACACTATACAGAGCACCTTGTTACTGAGCTAAATATCACATTATACAGAGCACCTTGTTACTGAGCTAAATATCCCACTATACAGAGCACCTTGTTACTGAGCTAAATATCACACTATACAGAGCACCTTGTTACTGAGCTAAATATCACACTATACAGAGCCCCTTGCAGCTAAACTAAATGTCACCCCAGAAGCAGAACGTTTTTTCACTTTCTGCAATGAGTGTTTTTAGTGTATTTTTTCTGCAGGTCAATTTGAAATTAAATTTTAAATTAGGCAGTTACACTACAACATTGACAGTCATCAATATTTGATTGTCCTCTTCAAACAGCGCTTCACTCTGGCTGCACAATTGTAAGGAAAACTTACACAGTATAGCCAGAGCACAGACCTGTTTAAAGAGAACAGCCGGTTGTGGAGCAGCGCTGCAAAGTGAAAGTGAAACTAAATATCACATTATACAGAGTAGGGATAGACCGATATCGTTTTATCAGGGCCGATACGATACTGATTATTGACCACTACTGCAAAGCTAGACACTAAACAATTTATTCAGTACTCCCTGTTAAGTAGAAAACATAGTGCAGAAAGCATAAGATTTCAGCATATTCTCTTGTTAAACGGCTTCTGTTTTTTTTTTATCAGAGCTCAGACTGCAATGAGCTAACATTCCATTTAGAATGTAAGCAATTAATCACTTAAAAATTCAAAGAGCAAAAATCATATTTAAAAAAATGTTGCATAATATATATATATATTTTCTAAGAAGTGTGGATGGAAAAATGCTACTATTTGTATAGTGTTGCATGAGTATGATTAAAGTGAAGGTAAAGTTATCGTTTACTGAATCAAATATACCATTTCTCCCTATCACCTTATAATAGTCGCTAAGGAATTTATTTTTATTTTTCAAATATTTGTGTTTAAAAAGTAATTTCCAATTCCCTACCGTTTATCGCCCGACTCCTCCCAAGCCCTACTTCCTCCTTAGGCATTCAGCGGTCCCACCCGCTCCCAAATGCGCGTGCACAACCCCAAATTCAATTGCGCATGCGCTAATCGCCGATGGTCCATTCCTATTACTTGACAATGCGCATACCAGGTGGATATCCCCACAGACTACGTCATCTCTCTTTACACATGCCTTCTATAACCTGTTTACACACGCCTTCTTTAACCTGTTTACACACGCCTTCTATAACCTGCTCAAGTTGTCGATGTGCCTTGTTACATGTCTGTACGATCAGAGACAGGAGCTGCATTTATTGCAACGTATTGAAACGTTTCTTAAAAACATCGATCTATTAACTTTGTTTGCCCAATGTACTATAGAATCTATATTACAATTGGGCAAACCGAGTTGACAGGTCAATGTTTTTAAGAAAGTTTCAACGATATCAATAAATGCAGCTCCTGTCTCTGATCGTACAGACAGGTAACAAGGCACATCGACAACTTGAGCAGGTTATAGAAGGCGCGTGTAAACAGGTTATAGAAGGCGTTTGTAAAGAGTGATGACGTAGTCTGTGGGGATATCCACCTGGTAGTAGGAAGCACGCATGCGCGAAATGGGTGCACGCAGGGTTGAGAAACCTATTAAAAAGTCATTAGCATATGCGGTGACGAGTAAAGGGGTGGATGACGTCGGTTGATGGCCGCCTAACGGCCGAAAAATCAGTTGGTTAAAAATAACACGTGATTGAAAGGAAAAAAAAAATATTTTTTACAGGTTGTATTTGGGAACGAATAGAAATCAAATTATAAAGGTAATATATTTAAATATAACGATTTATATCAAATATGATGAATGAAAGTCATATTATTTTTAAACATTTAATGATATTATAGATAGAGATGAGGTTAACTTTACCTTCACTTTAACTCTCTGAGCATTCAAATAAGGATATCAATTCATATAAACGAATGTAAGAGTCTAATGCTCAAATCATTGTGGTGCACACGTATTGTATAATTATCATACAAAATTAAAGAAGATTAAGTGGTTTAAAATAATGACAGCATCCAGCATCGTGGTTTAAAAACTATAAATACAAGACACACAAACAGTTCAAAATATATTTACATATGTTTGCAAATATTAGGACCGGTCCATGTGAAGTACACAAAAAAGTGGTAAATCCAAAGTGATGCTGCAACTGGATATAATAGGACTGATAAGATGGTAAGTAACAGACTGAAAGTATTTTCAAATCATATACTTAGCCCTCTTGGCCACAAAGGTATCACCTCATTGCAAAACCGCCAATGCTACATACTAAATACTTCATTTGTTAATATATGTTATTTCACATGATATCTTCCTAGTGTCTACGTTATGCTAAGTAATATAACTTCTGTATACCGTTCCTAAGTTACTACTTGCTGTTGTTTACAATATGACAAGTGACTATGCACAGTCTTAGTAAAACTCTGTGACGGATTCTCCGGCTACCCCAACTGGGTAGCTCCGCCAAACGGGTCCTGCTTCCTCCCTGCCGACTGCAGCTATGTAGCTGGCAAGTGACCACAGCCTGTAGCCACCCCTGATGCCCAACAGCACCAGTACTCAGGGTCCCACCCTGTGGCAGACTCCGGCTACCCAGACTAGGTAGCTCTGCCAGAGGGTCCTTCCTTTGCCAGGAACAGGCTGCTATGTAGCCCAGGAAAAGTGATTTTAGCTGGAGCTCACCCAAATAACTAGACAGACTAGCCTTCAGGTGAACAAGAACTGATTTTATTGAGAACACACACTCCTTTTA